>NC_089845.1:22057288-22381788 GCF_035609145.1 Eleutherodactylus coqui
GGATGCAGTTTGCATATTTATATATTCCATTTGCTCTTATAGGAAACTATTAATGTTGAAGTTGGAGCAAAGATGTAAAATGGCAACTTATTAGCCTATCTTTAATATTTTTTACCCCATCTATGCAATATGTAACTGACGGAAATCCAGATACTGCATCCACTACCATACATCTGTGTCCAGCTTGAGTTTACCCCAAAAAGTGCCCAATATCTTTTTCACTTCCTGATGTTTTTCATCATCATGACTGGCTTCTGTCCTTTCTTACTCGCATGAGAAAATGTTGCGTATCAGAACTAAGCACAATGCCATGCACTGCGAGCCTTTGTAAGGACTATCTGAGAAAAACCTCTGTCATTGAAACTTCCTTATAGCTCTTTAGCTTTCTTTCTACAATCACTTTGCGTGGAGCATTTCCTTCAAAGTCTTCAAAACTAACCCTTGGTTGTGCTTTTCTGCAAGGGCAGAGGATTATGACTATTCCAATGTAATAGGCTATTAACCCCCCAACAGTCACATAATATTTGGAAATATCTGCTCCGAAATGTCACCTTTTTTTTTGTAGATTTTGAATGTATGTCTCATGTAAATAAATTTAGTGCAGAACTCAGTCGCCTTAAGCGCATTTTTAACCCTTTAATGATATAACAGATTTTAGCCTTAACAACCAGTAAAAAGTATTTACCCTTTTTTTCATAGTCACAGCATTTTATTGCTTCATGTAGGTGTATGAGATCTTGTATTTTTGGGGCGAGTTCTAATTTATATTAAAACTAATTTCAGGTATATATAATGCATTGAATACATTTTATTATTTTCTTTGCTAGGGAGCAATGAAAAAAAACCTACTTCATCATCTTTTTTTTATTATTATTATAGTATTCACTATGTGTTTTAATAATGTATTATTTTAATATGCTAACTTTATACTACTGGTCAGTACAATTATAACACCACCAAATGCATAAAGGTTTTATTATGTTTTACTACTTTAGCACGATAAAAACACTTTTTTTTTTAACAAAAGTGTTTTTTGTGCCGCCAGATTCGAAGATCAAAAAATTCTTATTTTTCCACTGAGAGAGCTATATGAGGCTTCACTTATAGTTTTTATTGGTACCATTTTGAGGCATTTCTGACTTTTTAATTTTTAATTTTTTTTTTTTTTTGGGGGGGGAGAGATGAACAGAGACTGGCTATCTTAGCATTTTCTTATTTATTTCCAGGGGTGCACAACTTTTTCTGGTCTGAGGGCCACATTACTGAACCAATTTCAAGGGTCACAAGGGCATTTCCACCTGAGACATTTATGACATATCCTAAGTATGTGCTATAATAAAATGAAGTAAGTTCCCCTTCCCAGAATCCTACCTATTGGGAGAATGGGGGTTACCATTCCCCTCAATCAGCACCCCAGAGAAAAGATAATGGACATGGCTCTCTCCATTGTAGATGATGGATATTGAGGTAACGGCCCGGCATTTCATAAGTCCTATAAACTACAACAGAGAGAGATGCATGTATATATAATGCCTCTAACTCATATACTCATCTCTAGAGTGCCAAATGGGTCAAGAGACTTTATTCTAATATATAAGTGACCCAGACATGGTTACACAGGGCACCCTTAATACTTGTCTTAAATATAAGGGATCTAGACCTGGCTACACAGTGCACTCTTAATACTTGTCCTAATATATAGGGCACCCAGACATGGCTACACAGTCCACCCTTAGTACTTGTCAAACTACTAACGACCACTTGTCAGTTAGTTTGTGAGTGCTTCTTATGCTCCACCCCTGGTGACACTATCACTCTGCTCCCTGTTGACGTCATTGAAGGTCCTAAAACATATATAAAACACAGATCCTGACCATCAGAAGAACAACAAAGTTAGGGCTCTTGAAAAGGGGAAGACAAAAATACCATAAAATAATGATAATACAACTAAGCCGTTATTGTCTCAGACACAACTCAGCAGTGCTGACAGAAGACACTGACCTGCTGTGACCACATAGAATTGGTGAGCTGAAGGATCTGCAGTAATGTCACTGCTGTGGGAGAAGACACTCTGCAGTTTGGTTTAACCCTTTCCAATCCAATTCATATTCTGGTTTTCCTAGGGGGCTTACTCTTTTTCTGCCGGTATACAACGGCGCTATCTGCTGGCTAAATCCAGTACTGCATCAGGTGACACGTTGGATAGGCTCTGACAGCAGAGAGGCTGGCAATATACAGTAAGAGAACCCCGACGGACGTCTTCCAACATCGGAGCTGTACAGTCTTAAATCATAATGTCTTCAGACGTCAGACAGTGGATTGGAAAGGGTTAAAGTACTGTGAATGGGTTCTTCCCATTTTCCACCCCCTGATGACATCATCACATACCCTACAGGATATATACAACACAGAGCCTGATCAACAGAAAAACAACATAGTTAGGAGTCTTGAAAAGGGGAGGACAAATATAACAAAATGAAAATACAACTAAGTTGTTATTATCTCAGACACAACTCAGTGGTCCTGACAGAAGACACCAACCTACCACCACCACCACAGATATCCAATAAGCTAAAGGACCTGCAGTGATGTCACTGATGTGGGAGGAGCCAAGCTGTGTTTGTCTTGTGCGGGGATCAAGATGGATGTAGTAGAGCTTTGTGTTTGATGTGTGGGGTTCATAATGGATGTACCATGTAGCAGAGTTGTGTGTGTGTGTGAATTAGGATGTAGCAGAGCTGTGTGTGTCATGTGTGGGGTCAGGATGCATGTAATAAAGCTGTGTGTGTAATGTGTGGGGTCAGGATGGATGTAGTAGAGCGGTGTGTGTAATATGCTGTGTGTGTAATATGTGAGGTCAGCATGCATGTAGTAGAGCTGTGTATGTGATGTGCTGTGTGTGTAATGGGTGGGAATCAGGATGGATGTAGTAGAGCTGTGTGTGATGTGTGGGGATCTTAATGGATGTACCATGTAACACAGCTATGTGGCACATTGCACCACCAGAAACACTGGTACTATGATTTCTTAATAATTACTAATCCTAATATATGGGGCACACAGACATGGCTACACAGTGCACCCTAAGTACTTGTCCTAATAAGTAGTGGACCCCGACCTAGTAACACAGTGCACCCTAGTATACAGGGGTCCCAGACATGACTACTCAGTGCACCCTTAGTACTTGTCCTAACACATAGTTTACTCTGATATTACTACACAGTGCACCCTTGGTACTTGTCCTAATATACAGAGGGTCCCAAACATGGCTACACAATGTACCTGTCACATCCCCCGGGTGCACCTTGCCACAGAATGTTGACATTCACACTGAACGCAAGTATAAAACACTACGCAATGCGGCACAGTGAGCACCACTTAAGGTAGATGGAAAGAACTTGTAACTACCAAACACTGAAGTGGGGAGCCCCTGCCTGCAAGCACAGTTATTCTCCTGATAAGGACAGCCTCACTGTCTTCCTCTAGGTCCTGACTATCCCTGGAGGAACCTCTGGAGAGATGAACTGACACCACAATGCAAACAACAAAGATAACCAAAAACAACAGAAAGGAATAAAGCAGTACTTATCTGTAATGGGAGCTATCACCCAGGCTAGAGGATCTCACCAGCTACCACCTCTCCTCTAGTGAACTGAAATCAACAGCAAGGGGAAGAGGGCGTGGTAGAAATATAAAGCTCTCCACATCAGCTGATAGGTAGAGCAACTAGCAATCTCTGCATAATATGCATTAACCCTTGCCCTGCATAGTAACAGGGTGACAGGTCAGACCCTGTGTCGTGACCACCATGCCACAATGCCGTCATGTCTGACAAGCTGCGACAGTACCTCCCCTCCGAGGAGGGGCCTCTGGACCCATAGGACCTGGTTTACTGGGATTCCATTTATGGAAGTTCCTAATTAATTGGTCCGTGTTCACCTGAACCACTGGAACCCACATCCTCTCCTCAAGACCGTACCTTCATCCATGCACCAGATACTGTAGCGAGTTCCTGACTTGCCAAGAGTCAATGATGCGGTTGACTTGAAATTGCAATTTCTCATTCACCAACATCGGCAAAGGAGGGGATAACCGAAGTACGGGACTCACCATTTTCTTAAGTAAAGACTAATGAGCTAGGAATCTCCAATCAAAAGGCCCCTTGGGTAATGCTCTCTGTGACCTTAAAAGAACCAATAAAATGTGGACCCAGCTTAAAGGATGATTGTTTAAGCTTGATGTAATTGGTAGACAACCAGACTAAATCACCCACTTGAAAACCAACTCCCTTTGACCGATTCTTCTCTGCCACCCTATTATAGCTTCTTACTGATCTTTTAATATTTCTCTGGACTTCTTCCCAGACTGCCTCGAGACTGGATGAAGATTCATTCTCTTAGGGCACCTGCGATATAGATTTAGTGAATGAACCAAAACACGGATGGAAACCATCATTGCAAAAAAAAGAAGATGTGCCCATAGACTCTAAGGATCTATTGTTCAGAGTAAATTCTGCTAAAGCTAAATACCACAACCAGCATTCTTGATTATCAGAAACAAAGCATCGCAGGTACTGTTCGAGAGTCTGGTTACATCTCTCCATCTGACCATTTGTCTCAGGATGGTAAGCTGAAAAAACAGACAGCTGTATACCTAACTGACGACACACAAAATGTCAGAGCCCCAATACAAACTGATCTCCTCAATCAGAGACAATATTAGATGGTACTCCGTGTAACCTAACAACACGAGCTATGAATAACTTGCCCAAGTTTTTTGCACTAGGTAGGCTAGGCAGAGCGCCAAAATAACAGATCTTGCTTAAAAGATCCACCACCACCCAAATAACAGTGTTTCCCTCTGATGATGGTAAGTCAGTGATGAAATCCATGGCCAGATGAGTCCAGGGTCTTTCCAGTACCGGTAGGGGCAACAATTTACTCGCTGGGAGATTCCAAAGTCATTTGGCTCTAGCACAGACCTCACATGCAGCAACAAAACAAAAAACAACACATCTCAAAGACGGCTACCAAAAAATTATATTTATCAACTTCTAAGTATTATTAATGCCTAGATGACCTATGAACTATGCATCTCAGAGAGTACCTGAAAACTCAGATGTAGAGGAACAGAAAGCTTCCCCTCTGGCAGGCCATCAGGCGCCAAATCTTGTGCCTTATGAATTTGCTCCTCCAGTTACTGGGACACCACGGACACCAACACCCTCTCAGACAGAATGGGTGCAGGGGGTTCATCAGAGACCACTGGGACAAAATTCCTAGAGAGGGCATCCGTCCTGATATTCCAACTACCAGGCAGGTATGTGACACACAAAATCGAAGCGAGAGAACGACAACGACCATCGCGCCTGCCTAGGATTAAGTCTCTCTGCTGATTCTAAATAAATCAGGTTTTTGTGATTGGTGATAACTGTTACCCTTATGTTGAGCCCTCTCCCAAAGGTGATGCCTCTCCTTGAAGGCCCATTTAATGGCCAACAACTCTCTGTCACCAATGTCATAATTCTGTTCAGTCGGGGTAAACTTCTGTGAAAAGAATGCACATGAGCGAAGATTCTTCAATTCACCAGAACAGCCCCCACCCGGACCTCTGAAGCATCTACCTCAACAACAATGGCCTAGAAGAATCTGGCTGTAGCAATCTCTGCACAATATGCATTAACTCTTGCCTTGCATAGTAACAGGTCAGACCCTATGTCGTGGCCACCATGTCACTACACCATCGCAACTGACAAGCCACAACAGCAACCTTAGAATTTGTCCTGTCCTGTATCTCTGCACCACACCTCTTCACTCTGACATGGGAAATATATTTGGGCAGCCACCCACAGATATTTCTGTGTCCAGATGATTGGGGCTGCACAGAATGGCATTTAGCATGTTGTGCACCCCTGTTTATTTATTTTTTATGGAATTTACTGTGCTGTATAAATAAAGTAATATTTTATAGCGAGGGTTGTTATGGATGTGGCAATACTAATTATGTGTAGGGGTTTTATTTGTTATTTTTAGTTTTTTCATAATTTAAAGCCTTGTATAAGTGGAAAATAACAAACATTTTCTGTGAAAACTTTAGATGTCGTGGTTAGCAATGACTGCTGCATCTATAGAGTCAAAGGTTAAAAGTAGTTAGATGAGCAAGTCCTGATCTTTCACTCCTTTTCTGGGAAAAAAAAACATATTTGACAATGACAGAAATGAGAGCAATTATGATGGGTGGATGATAAAATAAAGTAAAGTCCATGTCACACCTCCTAGGGCCAGGGGGAGAGAGACAGGAGAATTACAAATCTTCTATACTGCCTGCTGATCTCCCTTTCCTCTGTTCTGTAAACCCATTGAAAAGTGAAAGCTGTAAATTCAGGATTCCCAAATTCAATTCAAATGCCTACAATTCTGGTTCTGTGTCATTTTAAAGCCAAGAATATTGACTTTAAAATAGCACAACAAGCATGTTGATAGTAATGATAGAAGTAGAGCTAAAGCCATTTGAAATAAAATGAACTCTGTGTGTCCCAAATTGTAATGTCAGTTTCCTGCAGAAAAAAAACAGAATTCTGCCTAAATAGTTGGGGGGGTTAATAACCATTACTTTATGTAATGCAGTTGTAGTGAAACATCTGACTGCTATTTTTTTGTATTTTTAGCTCCAGGAATGCCAACATATCTTCTCTTACTTAGCTCATAAAGCATAAGTCTAAGTTGGTGATTCAATGCCTCTACAAAGTGTTTAAATGCATCCAGTGAGCAAATCCAAAATGATCAGAATATAATCCATATATTTAAACCATAAGATCACAAATTATGTCCATTTCTGAAATTCTTCACTGAAGGCTACTTGGTTCTCCAACCAGCCCAGATTTATGATGGCATGTATGGGGGCACAAGGGCTCCCTCCGCCCCACTGTACCCCTGAGCTGGTGGAAGAACCTGTCCTCAAACATGGAGACATTGTACTGCAGGTTCAGTATAAAAGTATTGTTGTTCTTGTTAGTTGTTTAGTCGTTCACAACCCTCGGTGACTCTAAAGGTGAGCTCACTCCATTTTTTTTGGTTTTGCACTGCTTCTTTCAGTTGTCTGATATCCATGCCAGTATCAGCTTTGACAGTATCAAGTAATAATAAAATTATTATGCCCCATAAATTGTCTGACTCTTGTCTTTAGAAATGTCTCCACTGCATGACATTCCTTCTTCTGGTAAATTGATGAATATAAAGCCTCAATGTCCAAACAGACTTAATAGCTAAACCCATTCACTTCTAAACCCTTTGGTCTTTTTCAGTACATCAGTGGTATTTCTGACATACAAGGGTAAGGGTATCCCAATGACATCCATATACATACTTATGTTTTGTGTCTGACTATTGATACCTACACAATTAATCTGCCTTGTACATTTTGTGCATTTGGGGGGCAATCTAGAATGTGGCCATATTTGGAAATAGTGAGAATGTATCATCAAATTTGTTCTCCTCAATCATATTCTTTACCTTTTCCTCAATTCATCTTTACAAGTGATTTGAAGATTGGACGGTAGCACCAAATAGCATTAAAAGTTTGCAGTACCAAAGCTGATCAAAATGAAATGCTGCTAGAGCAATCAGCTAATTAAAATACTATTGCAAATGAGGAAAAAGAAATGCTAATAGAGCAATTACTGCTAAATGTTAAGCCATTTTTTATGAGACAACTGTTGGCACTCAAGCTACCGACAGTTGTCCCGGGTATGATTGCTCCTGTGCTTTTACACAGGAGGATCATCGCTCAGTGAATTGAGGCTAGCGGGCCGAAGAACGTTCTGGTCTGCTCACCTCTATTCACAGTAAACAGGCCATCATTCATAGATGAACAACTGCCTGTTTAAAATGATTTTATGGTCGTCTACATAAAAAAGATCCGATCAGTGATATAATGTTGATTGGTCTTTCACTGCATGCATTCACACTGAGCAATTGTTGCGTAAACTGGTCAATCTAATGAGTGATTTGCGTGATAATTATTCTGCGTAAAAGGAACTTTGAATATTGGAGTCCTGATGAAATTATGAAATTATGGTCTTGCTTGTTTTAGCTCCGCAATATGGATCTGCAGACTGCTATATCTCCTTGCTTTCTTCTGCTTAGAATAAAGAGCAATCAAGTGAGGCTAGTTGAACAGTATTAGTTTGAATCCTGAGCAGTATGCTATGAAGTTATGATTGGAACATGAAAAATCATCCATTTCAGCACAGCTTTCAGATATATACTGTAAGACACTGAGTATTTGATATATTATTTTAATGTGAACCAGTAAAGATTATGTCTTAAGATTCCTGTTTTTTCTTACTGACAGTGAATGGAGCACTAGTATGTATGCATGACCATTAGAGATGAGCGAACGTACTCGTCCGAGCTTGATGCTCGTTCGAGTATTAGCGTGTTCGAGATGCTCGTTACTAGAGGCGAGTACCACGAGATGTTCGAGTTACTTTCACTTTCATCTCTGAGACGTAGTGAAGGAAAGAGACGGTTGTTCGGAGGGTGGATATTCCCAGGAGCGCGGTGTCCTATTTTTACAAGTATACAGTTTTTATCTCTGAGACGTTAGCGCACTTTTCTGGCCAATAGAAAGACAGGGAAGGCATTACAACTTCCCCCTGCGACGTTCAAACACTATACCACCCCCCTGCAGTGAGTGGCTGGCGAGATCAGGTGTCACCCGAGTATATAAATCAGCCCCTCCCGCGGCTCGCCACAGATGCGTTCTGACAGAGATCAGGGAAAGTGCTGCTGGTGCCGGAGCTGCTATAGGGAGAGCGTTAGGAGTTATTTTAGGCTTCAAGAACCCCAACGGTCCTTCTTAGGGCCACATCTGACCGTGTGCAGTACTGTTGAGGCTGCTTTTAGCAGTGTTGCACAATTTTTTTTTTTTGTATATCGGCCGTGCAGAGCATTGCGTCCGCAGTCTGCAGTCATTGTATAGAGTATAGGGCCAGTACTGGTGAGGCAGGGAAAGAGATATTCAGGCTATATAGGCAGTGGGCTTTTTCCAAAAAATTGGGGAAAAATACTATATTTGGGCTGCCTGTGACCGTCTTCAGTTTACTGCGTGTCTGCTGGGGGTAGTAGTCCTAATAAATACGCAGCTAAGCATTACAGCAGGCTTGCGCAAAATTGTTTCCTGGATCTGCTGTCTCTGTTACATCAGCGCTGTCATCCCGCCAGAGGGAAAGAGTATACATAATATTATACGCTGCCTACAGTATCTATTTGCTGGGGGTAGTAGTCCTAATTAATACGCAGCTAAGCGTTACAGCAGGCTTGCGCAAAATAGTTTCCTGGATCTGCTGTATCTGTTACATGATCGCCGTCATCCTGCCAGAGGGAAACAGTATACATAATATTATACGCTGCCTACAGTATCTATCTGCTGGGGGTAGTAGTCCTAATTAATACGCAGCTAAGCGTTACAGCAGGCTTGCGCAAAATTGTTTCCTGGATCTGCTGTCTCTGTTACATGATCGCCATCATCCCGCCAGAGGGAAAGAGTATACATAACATTATACGCTGCCTACAGTATCTATCTGCTGGGGGTAGTAGTCCTAGTTAATACGCAGCTAAGCGTTACAGCAGGCTTGCGCAAAATTGTTTCCTGGATCTGCTGTCTCTGTTACATGATCGCCGTCATCCCGCCAGAGGGAAACAGTATACATAATATTATACGCTGCCTACAGTATCTATCTGCTGGGGGTAGTAGTCCTAATTAATACGCAGCTAAGCGTTACAGCAGGCTTGCGCAAAATTGTTTCCTGGATCTGCTGTCTCTGTTACATCAGCGCCGTCATACCGCCAGAGGAAAACAGTATACATAATATTATACGCTGCCTACAGTATCTATCTGCTGGGGGTAGTAGTCCTAATTAATACGCAGCTAAGCGTTACAGCAGGCTTGCGCAAAATTGTTTCCTGGATCTGCTGTCTCTGTTACATGATCGCCGTCATCCCGCCAGAGGGAAACAGTATACATAATATTATACGCTGCCTACAGTATCTATCTGCTGGGGGTAGTAGTCCTAATTAATACGCAGCTAAGCGTTACAGCAGGCTTGCGCAAAATTGTTTCCTGGATCTGCTGTCTCTGTTACATGATCGCCATCATCCCGCCAGAGGGAAAAAGTATACATAATATTATACGCTGCTTACAGTATCTATCTGCTGGGGGTAGTAGTCCTAATTAATACGCAGCTAAGCGTTACAGCAGGCTGGCGCAAAATTGTTTCCTGGATCTGCTGTCTCTGTTACATGATCGCCGTCATCTCGCCAGAGGGAAAGAGTATACACAATATTATACGCTGCCTACAGTATCTATCTACTGGGGGTAGTAGTCCTAATTAATACACAGCTAAGCGTTACAGCAGGCTTGCGCAAAATTGTTTCCTGGATCTGCTGTCTCTGTTACATGATCGCCGTCATCCCGCCAGAGGGAAACAGTATACATAATATTATACGCTGCCTACAGTATCTATCTGCTGGGGGTAGTAGTCCTAGTTAATACGCAGCTAAGCGTTACAGCAGGCTTGCGCAAAATTGTTTCCTTGATCTGCTGTCTCTGTTACATCAGTGCTGTCATCCCGCCAGAGGAAAACAGTATACATAATATTATACGCTGCCTACAGTATCTGTCTGCTGTATCAGCTCAGCATTTTAAAAAAGCAAAATACTTAAGGCCTACTACTGGCCTTTGGCCACTTGACTGCTTCTGCGCTGTGAATTCCACTAGCTCAGTCGTACGCACCTACATCTCACTACAGGAGTGCGCAAAATTGTTTCCTGGCTCTGCTGTGCGTTCCGTAAGGGAAGTCAGCCTCCAACCACAGGCCAATAAGCGGCACATTTAATTACAGCGTTCTGTTTCTGCACTACTGGTAATAGAGCATGCTGAGGGGTAGGCCTAGAGGACGTGGACGTTTGCGAGGACGCGGAGGCCCAAGTCAGGGTGTGGGCACAGGCCGAGCTCCTGATCCAGGTGTATCGCAGCCGACTGCTGCGGGATTAGGAGAGAGGCACGTTTCTGGCATCCCCACATTCATCTCACAATTAATGGGTCCACGCGGTAGACCTTTATTAGAAAATGAGCAGTGTGAGCAGGTCCTGTCGTGGATGGCAGAAAGTGCATCCAGCAATCTATCGACCACCCAGAATTCTGCGCCGTCCACTGCTCCAACTCTGAATCCTCTGGCTGCTGCTCCTCCTTCCTCATAGCCTCCTCACTCCATTACAATGACACATTCTGAGGAGCAGGCAGACTCCCAGGAACTGTTCCTGGGCGCCTGCCCAGAATGGCCAGCAATGGTTCCTCTCCCACCGGAGGAGTTTGTCGTGACCGATGCCCAACCTTTGGAAAGTTCCCGGGGTCCGGGGGATGAGGCTGGGGACTTCCGGCAACTGTCTCAAGAGCTTTCAGTGGGTGAGGAGGACGATGACGATGAGACACAGTTGTCTATCACTCAGGTAGTAGTAATTGGAGTAAGTCCGAGGGAGCAGCGCACAGAGGATTCGGAGGAAGAGCAGCAGGACGATGAGGTGACTGACCACACCTGGTTTGCTATGCCTACTGAGGACAGGTCTTCAAAGGGGGAGGCAAGTGCAGCAGCAGGGCAGGTTGGAAGAGGCAGTGCGGTGGCCAGGGGTAGAGGCAGGGCCAGACCGAATAATCCACCAACTGTTTCCCAAAGCGCCCCCTCGCGCCATGCCACCCTGCAGAGGCCGAGGTGCTCAAAGGTCTGGCAGTTTTTCACTGAGAGTGCAGACGACCGACGAACAGTGGTGTGCAACCTTTGTCGCGCCAAGATCAGCCGGGGAGCCACCACCACCAGCCTCACCACCACCAGCATGCGCAGACATATGATGGCCAAGCACCCCACAAGGTGGGACGAAGGCCGTTCACCGCCTCCGGTTTGCACCGCTGCCTCTCCCCCTGTGCCCCCAAGTGTTGGAGCGCAAGCGCAAGTACGCCACCACGCACCCGCACGCTCAAGCGTTAAACGTGCACATAGCCAAATTTATCAGCCTGGAGATGCTGCCGTATAGGGTTGTGGAAACGGAGGCTTTCAAAGGTATGATGGCGGCGGCGGCCCTGCGCTACTCAGTTCCCAGTCGCCACTACTTTTCCCGATGTGCCGTCCCAGCCCTGCACGACCACGTCTCCCGCAACATTGTACGCGCCCTCACCAACGCGGTTACTGGCAAGGTCCACTTAACAACGGACACGTGGACAAGCACAGGCGAGCAGGGCCACTATATCTCCCTGACGGCACATTGGGTGAATTTAGTGGAGGCTGGGACAGAGTCCGAGCCTGGGACCGCTCACGTCCTACCCACCCCCAGAATTGCGGGCCCCAGCTCGGTGGTGTTATCTGCGGCGGTGTATGCTTCCTCCACTAAACCACCCTCCTCCTCCTCCTCCTCCTACGCAACCTCTGTCTCGCAATCAAGATGTGTCAGCAGCAGCACGTCGCTAGCAGTCGGTGTCGCGCGGCGTGGCAGCACAGCGGTGGGCAAGCGTCAGCAGGCCGTGCTGAAACTACTCAGCTTAGGAGAGAAGAGGCACACGGCCCACGAACTGCTGCAGGGTCTGACAGAGCAGACCGACCGCTGACTTGCGCCGCTGAGCCTCCAACCGGGCATGGTCGTGTGTGACAACGGCCGTAACCTGGTGGCGGCTCTGCAGCTCGGTAGCCTCACGCACGTGCCATGCCTGGCCCACATCTTTAATTTGGTGGTTCAGCGCTTTCTGAAAAGCTACCCACGCTTGTCAGACCTGCTCGGAAAGGTGCGCCGGCTCTGCGCACATTTCCGCAAGTCCCACACGGACGCTGCCACCCTGCACACCCTGCAACATCGGTTTCATCTGCCAGTGCACCGACTGCAGTGCGATGTGCCCACACGGTGGAACTCTACGCTCCACATGTTGGCCAGGCTCTATGAGCAGCGTAGAGCTATAGTGGAATACCAACTCCAACATGGGCGGCGCAGTGGGAGTCAGCCTCCTCAATTCTTTACAGAAGAGTGGGCCTGGTTGGCAGACATCTGCCAGGTCCTTGGAAACTTTGAGGAGTCTACCCAGATGGTGAGCGGCGATGCTGCAATCATTAGCGTCACCATTCCTCTGCTATGCCTCTTGAGAAGTTCCCTGCAAATCATAAAGGCAGACGCTTTGCGCTCGGAAACAGAGGCGGGGGAAGACAGTATGTCGCTGGATAGTCAGAGCACCCTCCTGTCTATATCTCAGCGCGTTGAGGAGGAGGAGGAGGAGCATGAGGAGGATGAGGAGGAGGGGGAAGAGACAGCTTGGCCCAATGCTGAGGGTACCCATGCTGCTTGCCTGTCATCCTTTCAGCGTGTATGGCCTGAGGAGGAGGAGGAGGATCCTGAAAGTGATCTTCCTAGTGCGGACAGCCATGTGTTGCATACAGGTACCCTGGCACACATGGCTGACTTCATGCTAGGATGCCTTTCTCGTGACCCTCGCGTTACACGCATTCTGGCCACTACGGATTACTGGGTGTACACACTGCTCGACCCACGGTATAAGGAGAACCTTTCCACTCTCATACCCGAAGAGGAAAGGGGTTCGAGAGTGATGCTATACCGCAGGACCCTGGCGGACAAACTGATGGTAAAATTCCCATCCGACAGCGCTAGTGGCCGAAGGCGCAGTTCCGAGGGCCAGGTAGCAGGGGAGGCGCAGAGATCAGGCAGCATGTACAGCACAGGCAGGAGAACACTCTCTAAGGCCTTTGACAGCTTTCTGGCTCCCCAGCAAGACTGTGTCACCGCTCCCCAGTCAAGGCTGAGTTGGCGGGAGCACTGTAAAAGGATGGTGAGGGAGTACGTAGCCGATCGCACGACCGTCCTCCGTGACGCCTCTGCCCCCTACAACTACTGGGTGTCGAAGCTGGACACGTGGCCTGAACTCGCGCTGTATGCCCTGGAGGTGCTTGCTTGTCCTGCGGCTAGCGTCTTGTCAGAGAGGGTGTATAGTGCGGCTGGGGGAATCATCACAGATAAGCGTACCCACCTGTCAACCGACAGTGCTGACAGGCTTACACTCATCAAGATGAACAAAGCCTGGATTTCCCCAGACTTCTCTTCTCCACCAGCGGACAGCAGCGATACGTAAGCAATACGTAGGCTGCACCCGCGGATGGAAGCATTGTTCTCTATCACCATCAAAAACATGGACCTTTTAGCTTCATCAATCTGTGTATAATATTCATCCTCCTCCTCCTGCTCCTCCTCCTGAAACCTGACGTAATCACGCCGAACGGGCAATTTTTCTTAGGCCCACAAGGCTCAGTCATATAATTTTTGTAAACAATTTTTATACGTTTCAATGCTCATTAAAGCGTTGAAACTTTCACCTGAACCAATTTTTATTTTAACTGGGCTGCCTCCAGGCCTAGTTACAAATTAAGCCACATTAACCAAAGCGATTAATGGGTTTCACCTGCCCTCTTGGTTGGGCATGGGCAATTTTTCTGAGGTACATTAGTACTGTTGGTACACCAATTTTTTGGGGCCCTCGCCTACAGTGTAATCCAATAAATTTTTTGCCCACCTGCATTAAAGCTGACGTTACATCAGCTGTGCTGGGCACTGCAATGGGATACATTTATGTACCGCCGGTGGGTTCCAGGGAGCCACCCATGCTGTGGGTCCACAGGGAGTTGTAACTGCATGTGTCTACTTCTAAAGAACCCCAGTCTGACTGGGGCATGCAGTGTGGGCCGAAGCCCACCTGCATTTAATCGGACGTTACCTCAGCTGTGATGGGCACTGCAATGAGATATATTTATGTACCGCAGGTGGCTTCCTGGCACCCACCCATGCTGTCGGTCCACACGGAGTTGTAACTGCATGTGTCCACTTCTAAAGAACCCCAGTCTGACTGGGGCATGCAGTGTGGGCCGAAGCCCACCTGCATTTAACATGACATTACCTCAGCTATGATGGGCAATGCAATGGGATATATTTATGTACCGCCGGTGGCTTCCTGGCACCCACCCATGCTGTCGGTCCACACGGAGTTGTAACTGCATGTGTCCACTTCTAAAGAACCCCAGTCTGACTGGGGCATGCAGTGTGGGCCGAAGCCCACCTGCATTTAATCGGACGTTACCTCAGCTGTGATGGGCACTGCAATGGGATACATTTATGTACAGCCAGTGGGTTCCAGGGAGCCACCCATGCTGTGGGTGCACACGGAATTCCCATTACGGAGTTGTACCTGTCTGTGACTATTTATAAAAAAACGCGGTCTGACTGGGGCATGCAGACACCTTGACAGAATGAATAGTGTGTGGCACATAGGTTCCCCATTGCTATGCCCACGTGTGCAGCTCCTGATGGCGGTGGCACAGGATTATATTTCTCATTGCTTCTGTACAGCATTGTGGGCTATCGCCCCGCCCCTTTTAAAGAGGGTCGCTGCCTAGCCGTGCCAACCCTCTGCAGTGTGTGCCTGCGGTTCCTCCTCATGGCAGACGCACTTATAAATAGACATGAGGGTGGTGTGGCTATGAGGCCAGCGTGTGGCATGAGTGCAGCTGAAGGCTACGCAGGGACACTTTGGTGTGCGCTGTGGACACTGCATCGTGTGTGTGTGTGGGGGGGTGGGTTGGCAGCATGTAACCCAGGAGAAGTGGCAGCGGAGTGTCATGCAGGCAGTGATTGTGCTTTGTTGGAGGTAGTGTGGTGCTTAGCTAAGGTATGCATTGCTAATGAGGGCTTTTCAGAAGTAAAAGTTGTTGGGGGGGGCCCACTCTTGCCGCTATTGTGGCTTAATAGTGGGACCTGGGAACTTGAGATGCAGCCCAACATGTAGCCCCTCGCCTGCCCTATCCGTTTCTGTGTCGTTCTCATCACTTTCTTGAATTGCCCAGATTTTCACAAATGGAAACCTTAGCGAGCATCGGCGATATACAAAAATGCTCGAGTCGCCCATTGACTTCAATGGGGTTCGTTACTCGAAACGAACCCCCGAGCATCGTGACAATTTTGTCCCGAGTAACGAGCACCCGAGCATTTTGGTACTCGCTCATCTCTGGTGACCACCAATAGAAACATGGCTTGGAACCCTCCATTCTAGTGAGCAGTTGGGTCCCAGAAACCCTCAGAGATCATACATTTATCCTGTGAATAAGTAATAAATATTTTTCATTGGCCATTCCTTTTAAAC
The DNA here is from genome assembly GCF_035609145.1 of Eleutherodactylus coqui. NCBI lineage: Eukaryota > Metazoa > Chordata > Amphibia > Anura > Eleutherodactylidae > Eleutherodactylus > Eleutherodactylus coqui. Next base: position 22,073,528 of record NC_089845.1, read on the forward strand.
AGAATGCCCCACCATTGGTTCTGTAGCAATATGGACTCTAACTGTTTGGGTGCTGTTCAATAGTGGATGTGTCAATCCATTAATAGGCAACATGTGAAGGCCTTTAGGCATAATCTTAAGCCAGATCTCACTTGAACTGGGTTTACAGGCTATCTTGTCACTGTGCCTGCATGTCTGCAGTTTGCCATTCGCACCTCTTGCCCTACGCCACTCTCCTTCATGCTTATCTGCTGCAGTCTTCTTCCACCTGTTCCCTCCCTTCATTTTCCCACTTTTTCTCTTCTTTCTTGTCCACTTTTTTCCCACTTGCCTGCACTCCCTGTTTGGCCCCAAATGCTTCTTATCTCCTGCTCTCAGAAAGCCAAAGTTCCACTTTCTCAGCCACTATATAGTCTCCCCATCTTTGGCTTCAGACTTTGGCAAGGATGCAGACACTATATACCATTAAAGGACAGTACCACACTCTTACATGGCCCTGGTGCTCAAGTGGGACAGGGAGGGAGAAGTAAGCTGCTGCTCTAGCAAGTGTTGAGTGGCATACTATAGAGATGTTGAGTTTTGTCAACAGTTTGCAAGTAAAGTTTTCTTCTTATGACCTTTGCATTAAGATTATATTTGTATAAACGGTATAGGCTGTGCTTTACTCCTGCCTATGCAGCACTCTACATCCTACTCTACCTCCTAGGCTCTTATCATCAGTTTTGGTGCTAGCATTCATAAATATATACCTGGAGGTACTCTTTAGATTCATTTTTTAAATAACATTTTAAATGGTAGATATTGCAGACAGGATGCATCTTAATATATTTTCATTGTTCTCCCCTGCGATTTGAAGCCCAATAATCTTTATTTTCATAGACCATCACTGTTTATTATAACCAAAATACCTGAGATATTTGAAGAGGCAAAGAATTTATTAAACTCAGAAATGATCTAAAACTGACTATGGATTTTTCTACATCTGATTATGGAGTATGAAGTTGATTAAATGGTACCTGTCATTTCATAAAACTTGTTACATTCCATTAAGACATATTAAAAGTTCTGATTAGTGAAGGCTTGGGTACTGATGCCTTCCCTGGTGCAAAAAAGTATAACTGGACACTACTGATCAAAACTTTTAACATTTATTTATTACAGTATTTTTTACATAGTTCTGTATTTTATAGCTAAATTTCAGCACGTCAGATTAGTTTCCTATCTTAAGGCCTTTGTCTGCAGAGTCACTTTAAACATTTATACTCACTCTTATTATTCTTTTCTATTTTCCCTTCAGTTGTACACAGATCAAGACAAAGGAGAAGGAAACTTAAAATATATTTTATCAGGAGATGGAGCTGGCAGTGTATTTATTATAGATGAAAACACTGGGGACATCCAAGCTGCAAAAAGACTGGATAGAGAAGAGAAGTCAACTTATGTTCTTCGAGCCAAAGCAATAGACAAAAGAACAGGAAAGCAAGTCGAACCAGAATCTGAGTTTATAATTAAGATTCACGATATCAATGATAATGAACCAAAGTTTGACCAAGATGTTTATACTGCAACTGTTCCTGAAATGTCAGAAGTTGGTAAGTAAAATTAACATCTTAGTTAACTCACATTACACTATATGATCAATTTCACAATAACAATATTTACTAATTTACTTGCTGGCTGTTAACAAGATGTAATAGTGTCACAGACTAGGTAACTACTCTATGTGAAACATTGCAATGCATACATTGTAAATGGATTTAAATGAGATATGAATTAAAACTCCAGTTGATCCAGAAGAAGATAAAAACAAGATTTAGATCCGTTTACAATAGAGTGAAAATTCCTTTTAGAATTCCTTTGTTTAACTCCTTGTGTAACTCTGTAAATTATGTTTCTACCCACTCTTTATAACATTACTAATTCTACTCTGATCGTGTTTTATAAGTATGGTTATGAGCCATTTGTGATTACTTTTATGTAAATGGGAGGACAATATAAGCCTTGTAATATCCACATCTATAGGCATCTCACTAAGCAAGCTAGAAACCGGCTGCACACTGATGAGTGGCAATCACCTCGAAACAGCTGTCTGTGTATGGTTATAATCTCCTTCTGTAGAAGAGTCTAGCTTTGGCTCAAAATTCCCAGTCATTGTTAAAAGGCGTTTTAAAAGGTCTAACATTGACTTGCAGGAATGCTGCTTCCAATTGGTGGCACCGTAGAGGTATTGTTCCCATTTTCATATTTCCCAGAGGAGCAAGGATGGCCTTATAAATCTCCTCACACTTTCTAGGTGCTCTCCTTAAGAAGAAACAATACCCTTGCTGATTACTCTTAGACCTCTTTCACATGAGAATCATTCCATGGCAAAGTGACTGTCAGAACCAATGGTTTCCTATGGATTCATTCAGACAAACAATTTTTTGATATGGAAAAAAATTGAGCTGAAAATTATCATAAAAGCACGATTTCAACTACCAAAATTCAACGCTGTCATTATATAGGTTTTGCCCTTTGTTTGGACAGAACAACACAGGAGGATCCATAGATTCCTATGGGAGTCTATGGGAGCTATCAGAAAAAGAGAGAGGGAGGGAGTTAAGCAGAGGCTAGCACTGCTAAGCACATACAGGTGCCTCTAGTTGAGGCATTTAAAAGTAATTTAAGTAGTTCTGCTGACCGAGGGATTTCGGGGCAGCAGCGTGTTTTTTCTGCAAGCAGCTGTGTGAATGGACAGAAAAATTGGGAATAATAGCAGCGACTTGGTTGCGGCTACTCTTTGTTCGTACAATTTTCGGCAGAGATAGTTGCAATATTTTTTAAACGGCTCACTTTGATGTTTGTGTGAAAGAGGCCTTATGCATGACCTTTAGGTGACTTTTGTACGTAGCAGAGATGAGCAAAGCCAGATTCAAGATTTGGGCAAAACTAATCAGTTTAAGAAGTTTGGTAAAGTATAAACAGTCTTGGTTTCATCCACAAAACATTACAAATGAAAGTAGATAATCAGCAATTTTATTTTACAGCTGGTAGAGTGTGTCTGCCATTATTAGTTATAGAAGTTTTACACAGGATAACTATTGTCTGAATAACTGCTCAAAAGAATGAATGCAGACATGCAGAATACGCCGCTGTTCACACCTACAGAAAAACATACATGATTGCAAACACAAAGGTACTGGGAGGCAAATGAAGAAACCACCACCCTCAAGCCAGAGGGGCTGGTATTTATGTGCAGCAGACCAGGGGGGATTGGTAGCTGGAGAACTTCACACCCCTGAAGCCACCTTAAGCACCCCACACCTGTGGAGGTGGGCTCCTGGAAACCTATAGAACTACAGGTCCTAGGATGTCCTAGTGCAGTAGCCCTCTGACCCCCAAGTAGTGGTAGTCCTTCTGTGCCCCCCTCAAGTAACAGTGGTTTCTCTATGCCTCCTAAGTAATAAAGGTCCCTTTGTGCCCACATAGTGATCACTCTTTGTTCCCCCAAGTTATACTGGTCTATGTTCCATAGTGGTCCCTGTAAACCCCTCCTTAAGAAATAGAGCTTTATTGTGGCACCCTTCCAGTAATAGTGCTCCTCTGTACCCTCATAGTGGACCTTCTGTGTCCTCATCATATAATAATGGTCCTCTAGCCTCCATACTGGTCCTCTTTACCCACTCTTAATTAATAATGGTCCTTTGTGTACCCATATAGGTGACTCTGTTCCCCCGGTTCAACTGGCACCACCACCTTATCATTTTCTATACACTGTGCATTGTTGGCACTTGGCAGTGTGGACATCCTACATGCTTCTCCCTTCCCCAGTCTCCTCCACTCCAGCACCTCTGAGTACTAGAGAAACCAAAGAGGAGGAAATTGCAAAGCAGAATGTAGGACACACGTGTTGTTGTGTGCCAGCACCACACTTGGTAAAGTAGGAGAGGATTATGACTCGTGAAGGTATTGGTTAGTGTTAGTGTGGCGAGAGGAAGTGAGGGCCCCACTGTTTATCTTTTTTTTGGATAATTTTGAGTACAATTTTAGTTTTCTTGATTCCATCTAGAGGTGATATGGTGGATGTATGGTTCCTTTCACCTATATAAATTTTACTATCCTGCTATGTTGCATACCTTTCTTTAAGACGTTCTCTCTGCTATGATGTCATAAAATGTTTGGAGGCTCATTTACTAATATCTTCATGGGTTCAGATCAGACTAGTGCACGTGCAGTGCCTCGTGTAAAGTCATGCAATGTAGACCACTGATGGACAGATCTACTCACGTGCCCCTCCATCAACAGCCATGTTTAAGACAAAAATGGTATACAGCAGTGAAAAGGCAGGGGGCAGGGCTTTTCACAAACACAATCCTGGTCTGAAACCTTGAAAATATTAGCAAATACATTGTTTCCAGACCATCTTTAGAATACAAATATATGTACACTGTTTGTTTGCAAAACTCATCATACAGTCACAGCTCAGGGAGATATACAAATTATTAAAGTTGTGGCATGATTAGATGAAGGATCTTGCCACCTAAGGCTATAAAAGTGTTTCTACCCATAGCCTATAAAAAAGTCCTCAGAGGATTCCTGCATGTAGTAGACCTTTTTTTCCACTTATGTATAGCTTGTTAACTATTACACATGCTTCTAGGATGCAATCAAAAAGATTTCACCAAGTTAACAGAGTTTGAGAGTGGGCACATTATTGGAGTATGAGAAGCTAGATGGATGTATCGATAAATTGCCTGCCACATAGGCTTTTCTGACCAGACCGTTAGGAATTGATGGGACCAGTGGATGAGTGAAGGCATGCAGACAAGGCAACTGGGCTCAGGACACCCTCAACAGACCACGAGTAGAGATAATCGTCTGATCATCTGAAAAAGCTCAAGCAGCTACAAATGTTTCATTGTCTACCATCGAAAGACAGGTGGTGCCATTGTTACAGGCCCCTGTGTCTTTCGGAACAATTTTCAGATGCTTGGCTGAAGGACATTTGGTCTCACAGTGCCCATTATGTGTTCTGCTTTTGACACCAACCCACCATTGCCCTTTTTGCTGTGGTGTTGTGAATAACGAAACTGAACTGCTACAGAATAGAACTAGGTTGTCTTCATTGACAAATACAGTTTTAGTTTAGGCACTAACAAACAGCTGTGTTTATGTCAGGAGACCAAGTGCTGTGGAGCAGAACACTATCCCCCACTGCTGGTGTGATGGTCTGGGGGTCCATCACATATGACAGTTGGTGACTTCTAATAGTGGTATGAGGGCCAATGACAGCTCAGCGATATGTTCAGGACATCCTGCAGCCACATGTGTTGCTTCTCATGGTGGCTTTCAAGAGAAATTTTCCAACAGGATAATGCTCATCCGCACATACCAAGGGTATCACAGGAATGCCTCCCCCATATTAACACATGTCAGTGGCCTGATAAATCACGAGATGTATCAATAATAGAACATGTATGGGACCATCTGGGATGCCAACTGTGACAGCCTACAAGTGTGCACGATCTAGAGGTTCAGTTATAGCTAATAAAGACCAATATGCCGCAGAATGCCATACAGAACTGGTGTGCCTCGATTATTACACCTTACATCCAAGCTAGAGGCGGTACAACTGCGTAATAGAGACTCCCTTCAAGTGCTCCGTTTTCTGCAATTAATTATGTTTTTGCTTTGATATTGTAATCACATACTTATATTAACGTTATTTTCACACATGTAAAGTTTCATTTAATTCTGACTACTCCTTCTAGATGCTTTACTTTTTTTTGAATGAGTGTATATATATATATATATATATATATATATATATATATATATATATATATATATATATATATATATATATATATATATCCCATTCAAGGCATGCCAAAAACTCAAATCCACTAGTTCTGGTAAGGAAGGTTAAGATGGGAAATATCTGGGGGAAGAGAGGGGTGTGGTGAGTAGTGTTATGTTTTGAGATCACACTGTTTCATTTAACCACATCTGAAATTGAGAGAACATGAAAGAGCATGAAGGTCTCTGCAAGCTGGCACCACTTGCTCGAGTATTTTGCCTTAACGAGTACACTCGCTCATCTCTATTGCTAACACTATAAACAGTATGATTAGTGCATTGTAACATGTAACAAAAAAAAATGAAATATAATTATGCAGGCAGTGTATTTCAATGTTGGCTAATATTTAAACATTTACAATAATTTATCATATTCAACATAAAAACTTTGTACTATGGCAACTGCAGAAAGATTAATTCCATAACTGCCCCCTAACAGAATGAAGTATTGCACATTGTGGGCATCCATTGTCACATTGATCTATGTTGCATATGTTATTATGTCACTGCATTAAATTGTGCTCGAAAATGCCTAATGTAATTGCTTCAAGAAAATATGGGCCCTAAATTAATATAACAGAAATAAATGAAACAATCCAATTTATCTAGAGATAGTTGTAGAGCTGATCAACATGATGTTTTGTTAGATGTCATATGAACATTTTACCGTTCTCTTTAATAAATAACTTTTCCTTGAGCGTTCTGTAGTCAAGCAACAGTGACAATAAATTACTTTTGAAATTATTTTCTATATTTTCTGTATATTTGAACGTTTTGGATATGACAACACATGCTGTAAAAGCATCTGTAAAATATGTGATAATATTCTGTTTTGAGTTATATTACCTATAACAGACAACAATAAAGCTGCCCACATTAAAGTAGTGAAAATAAAATACTTTCATGCAAGTATATTTCATGTAATAGTTTTTTTTCTTTACAATCAGCATTCACTTTGCTTTCATTCTTTGTAATAAAGTAAACTAAAACGCATCCATACAAAAAGGTCACTGCAATGTGAAAAAGCAGCATAAAGCAATTAAATGATAACAAAACTCCAACATGTAAACACAGCTTTGCACATGGCGTTATTATGGCTCTGCACAATCTCCAGGTTGTGTGGAGCCATATAAAGGCACCAGCATGCTTCTGCTTTTATATGGAGGCATACAGAGGTATTTGTCAAATTCTGTGTGAAAAAGTGTCATGCTTCACTGATCATCATCCTACATCAATATTCTACCCTAGAAGCACCGCTTCCTTGGGAGAATTCTCCTGACATATGGAACCCCACAGAGTGTCATATGACCACACACAGTAGGTCCTTGTGTCCTCCGAGTACTAAGCTGCAGGGAATTACACATGTTGCCATACATCATCCTGCCCACAGTTCTGCCAAGACTATATTAGTCTATAGGTGTTTTTTATGTAGTGTTGCAGTGGCTTTTGCTATCATTTTTTTTTAAATATGGCTTAACCCCCCTCCTCCAGTAAGATTAGAATGAGCTCTGTTTGTTCTGCAGCAAAAGGACATTACCGCTTTAGACAAACAGCTTGTTCTAATTCAAATGGCAGTAGTTCCAGTTCTGTCAGTGCTACCAACATGTCTAAAGAAATGATTCTTGGCTTTAAAATGACAGCAAAAGCATGTTGTTGGCACTTAAAGGATTGGAGCTACAGCCGTTTGAAGTTGAGTCTGGAATACTGAATAACCAGCTGTCACTTTTCAGAAAGTGGGTGCAGAGCAGAGAGGGAGTAAAAGTGGAGAACAGAAGCACCTACACATAATTGGTATAGCCACATCTATAACATCTACTATTATCTATCCAGGTTGGTAAATTCCATTAAAAAATACTGAAGAAAGAAAATGCAAAAAATAAATATTTTCTGTTCCTCTTGCTTCATCAAAATGGGAATAAAAAAAAGAATGCCAATCAAAACTAAAAGTTGTCCCACAAAAAAACAAGAAAAAAGCAAAAAAAATGCTCTGATCCAAGAATGTGTTGCCACACAAAAAGTCTTTTCTTAAAACAAAAGTGTTTATTTTGCACAAAAGTAGTAAAACATAATAAAACCTCTGTAAATTCTGTGTTGCTGTAGTCATAATCAGGCGTAGAATAAATTTAACATAATATTTATACTACACTGTGAACTCTGTAAAATGAAATGCCAAAAACAATGTAGAAAATGGTTTTTCTTCTATTTCCCCGTAGAAAAAAAATAAGAAAAGCAATTTAATACACTTTATGTACTGTACCCAAAATGGATATTAGAACGGGTCCCACAAAATACAAGATGTCATACAGCTTCATTGATTAAAAAATAAAAGAGTTATGACTGCTGAAACACAAAAGGAGAAATAACTTACTAGTTCTTAAGGCTAAAAATACCTATGTAATTAAGGGGTTACAAATACACTTAAGGCAACTAACGTATGCACCACATATATTCATGTGAGGCATGAATTCAAACTCTACAATAAAAAAGGTACATTTTGGTACTGTTTTTCCAAATTTAGAGCTTGGTCAGACTTGCTAAAAAAATCGCATATTGCGTGCAGAAAAATTGCGTGACGGGGTGCATTTGCACTCGCATGTCCTTTTTTTTGCAGGTATAATTATTTAGCACCTCTACAACACAGACATGTGATTGCTTTCATGGGAAAGTACTGGTTCTATTAGAGTCCATTTTTTTTATTCATGCACTAAAAAAATTGCTCATCTGATCATGGCCTTAGGGCGGACACCCACTGTCGTTTTTTTCTCCTTTGCGCTGCGAGAGCAAGTGAAAACTCTCGCAGTGCGAGAAAAAAACGGGATGACATCGGGATATCGCCTGTCTTCTCAATGGGGCCAGCGGCAGCAGCGCTAGCCCCATTGAAAACATATGGAGAATACCACGGACTTCTGCCACAGCTGTCAGAGCTGGGACAGCTGTTGCAGAAGTGCAGCATGCTAGCCCATTGCTTTCAATGGGATTGGCGCTACTTCCAGACCCATTGAAAGCAGTGGTTTTTGGCAAACCCTGCAGTTGAAATATAAGCCCTTCCCTGAAAATCATCAATAAGGGGTTAAAAAAGTTAAAGAAAAAGTACTCACCTCTCCGCTACTCACACATGTCCACCGGCTGGCTCCCCGACACTGCTATCCAGCACTTTCAGCAGGCGGGAATTTAAAAATCCCCGCCTCCTGAAAGGGCTGTGCTGATTGGCTGAGTGCTCAGCCAATTACAGATAGTGCTTAGCTATTCATTCATGAATAGCTAAGATAGTGCTATTATCTGGCAGCCAGACTCAGAGCCGCGTGAGCTGGTGAGCGCCGCGCTAGTTCCTACAGGGGCTCGGGTTGGGTCCCGCTGCCAGAATTCTGCAGGTGGCCTAATACAGCACATGGACTGAATATACAGCTATGCAAATTGCAGCAGGCTGTAGGATTGGTGTTTTTTTTCTTTTTTTTTTACCAGTTTTGCACATCAATTTCTATAAGAATAAAAGCCTTTGGGAAAAAAAAACACATGTAAAACAAAATGTCACCAAGAAAATGCCTTTAAAACACACATGTTAAATTTAGGCAGCATTTTTTGTGGCAATATTTGGAACTTTAAGACATTTCACCTAAATTATGCCATATTATGTTTCTGCAGGTTGGGTTGAATCTTCAATGTACACTGAAGATTCAACCCAACCTGTTGCTATTTTTCGGTAATAGTAAAAATTCTATAACCAAATCTTTTTTTATCACTTACACCAACAGGAATTTAACATATAGATGTAACATAATAGCCAATATTGCTTACGTTTATTGAATTAATTACTGATTTCCGACCGACCATGCTATGAATTGCATGAAAAAAACATGAGATCTTCTATTGCAAACATATGTTGACAGTTTTGATTAGTGATATTTTTGTACATCACTTGGGCCAATAGCTATAGAATATAAAAATATTCCACTTATCCTGTGCTTTGCTAATGCATTGCAGTAATGGTACCACTGGCACCCAACTGACCTAATTGATTTACAATGGAGTTCTTCATGGTTCTGTTAGGGACCTTTCACACGGGCAGACTTTTTCACACCACAAGTCATGGTAAATTCAGCACCAAAATCTGAATGGTTCTGTGTGGATTTTGATGCTGAAAGATATTGACTTAAAATCAGCCTCCAACTCTGCATCAAACTCTGCAGTAAGCCCTGCGTATATCGGTGTAGAATTTCGCTGTTGCAAATTCCACAGTGTCTATGCAGAATTTTTCCACCTGTGTAAAAGGTCCTTTATAGTGTTTGATAAACATGGTATCTCTCTTCACATCAGATCAGATCAAATTTGTGATGCAGTCTCTGAAAAGAGTCTTTGACGCAAATGTCAACTAAGCTTTAAAGGAGTTGTCCAGTTTTAAACTACTGATGACCTATGCTCCTCCCTGAAACCACAGCAATCAGCTATTTTCTAAACCCCTGTCACAAGGTATGGAGATGGAAACAGACAGCCCATACACTTTTGCGTGGTCCGTTTTGGTATTGCAGGCACTATTCCCTTTGAATGCAATGGGAGGAGCAGCAGCCTCCTTCCTCTGCCGTCTAGAGCATGACAAAAAAACTTAAGCTCCACCCCTTGGATAAGTCATCCCAGTCAAGTCACCATAGGAAAATGGAACAGATCAGCAGGAGGTCAACTACTGTGTTCTCTTCAGGATTCCTACAAGACTGTTACAGGATCAGACAGAAAATGCTGCAAACTAACAAATAGTAGGAACAATTATATTTCTTGTTTACTGTTATCAATCATTTCTAGATTTACTGCTCCCTTAAGTTATTTCTGCTGTCCTAAGTCCTATTTCTTATTAAATAGAGTTGAGCTGATTTTTGTCCTAACATGCACACGATTCATATCATGTCATAGGAATTTCTAGATAACTTTTTATTGATGACTCTGCAAATCCTTGTTACATTACAATTTCACTATTGTCTTTGCAGGCACATCAGTAATCCAAGTAACTGCCATAGATGCTGATGATCCTTCATATGGAAATAGTGCTAGAATTATTTACAGTATTCTTCAAGGACAGCCATATTTTTCCATTGATCCTGATACAGGTCAGTACTAAAATAATGTTACTTTATCTACTTCTCAGTTCTTGGACAGATTATTTCCAACATATTATCTGAAGTGAACTGCAATAATAAGCAGGCAGTGCTCAACCATTCATTGAATCACAGCTGAGCGCTGCCTGTGATTGGTCACAGCGCTCAGCCAATCAGAGGCAGTGCTCAGCTATTCATTGAATTTAATGAATGGCTGAGTGCTGTCTGTGATTGGCTGAGTGATGTGACCGATCACAGGCAACAATCAGGTGTCATTTAATGGCTGAGCGCTGCCTGTAATTGGCTGAGCATGCAGCCAATCAGACGTAGCCCTTTCAGGAGGTGAAAGACCATCAGTACAATGTCAGGGAGCCAAGCGTCAAGACGTGCTGAGCCCTGACAGCGGTGGAGAGGTGAGTATATATTTTTATTTTTTTAGACAAGCTAGCCCATCGCTTTCAATGGGGCCGGCTGTAGTGCAGAAAGCAATGGAAGAAGATCGCGATCCTCTGCCACAGCTGTGGCAGGGAAATCCTTCATCCCCACAGGGAGTCCCCTTATCACTGAACACTGTGACAGTGCTGTCACAGTGTTCAGTGATGAGGTGACTCCCCACAGGGATATTTTACATGCAGCACAGACTTACCCGGCACACGGATGTCCTATCTTTTGCAGGTGCAAAGATTTTGCAGGTAAAAGATGGACATGTGAATAGTGTGGGCAAAAAAAAAACGCTCGTCTGATTGAGCCCTAAGAGTGCAACATGAAATCTTAAAAGAGGTGAGCAAGAAACCAAGGGTAACAGCAAAAAACTATACAAACTACAAAAACCTCTGTTCTTGTGTCCACTCTTAGAAAAACACTGAACAAAAATGTTATTCATCACGGAATCTACATTATTGGGGCTACGTAGACTCCATTTACATTCCATCTCCGCCACTGTTTGAACTCAGATACCAAACAATGACTGTTTATAGCCCTATGCTAAGGTATTTATAGGAATATTTTTTAATGAATATTAGCCTTTCATATATATGCATTTTAACTTTGGTCTCTATTATGTTATAATGAATCATCCTAATAACACGTCCTCCAACTTGTGGGTTATTGGTAGAATATAGACCCATATGGTCACTAACATCTCTGTTATACATTTCCTCCTCAGGTGTATTATCATTTGGGCTTTGTATATATTTTTAGCACCCTAGTCAGCGATTGTGCAGCACATATTGCTTCTAACCTAAGCTACATGATCTACTCCTAGTTGTGTTTAATAGGTTACAATTTGAGGCTTCTTCAAGCTGTAGATTGGTTAATTGCTACTGCAAGTTCTTAAAATATGATTATTTTGAAGATTGTTTGGAAAAGACATTAAGAATCAAATACTATGTTCCACACAATGGTGTTTGGGTATCTTTCCGTAATTTTTTTTAGAATTACAAGCTTCATGGTTATGTCCTGGAATGTGAGGGGGTCTGGGGATACAACATAAGAGGTCCATAATATTCTTCCACATCTATCAGTATAACCTTCACCTGGTATGTTTTCAAGAGATACACCCTACAGGTGAACCTGTCGGAATTTTTAAAAAGTTATTATTTATCATTTGCAATAAACATGAAGTGCAAGAAAACAAAGGACATAACTCATGTGTTAAAATGTGTGCCACATACGTGCAGCATGATTTGGGGGAGCAATAAGGTCAAAGCGAAGACAAATATTGATCTGAATCCTACATAAGATTTAAAACATAGGTGCATGAGGAAAAATTCTTCCAGGAGTACAAGGCTGATCCACCAAAGCAACAAATTAGGTGGCAAGCTGCAGGGTCAAAATGGCAGTCGCCACTCTCTAGTCCAAGACAGTCCACTGAAGCAGACGGGATGTGTGAGTAGGCTGAATCACCCAAGTAGCTGATTGGTTTTTTACACAGGGTCATAGGCAGGAGAGCAAAGCAGCCAACAGGGCAGTTTGATATAAGAAATTGGCCTGATTATTGAGCCTTCCATGGGAGCTCCAGTGGAGTAATGCGTCTTACTCCGCCAGCCATAAAATCACCCCCCCCCCCCAATGGTAAGAATATTTAAAGGGAATCTATTCATTATTTTGATCCTTATAAGTTGAGCTTATGGATTCAAACTACCTGACCTATTTAGCTCCCCCACCATTCCACCGTTGCCAACGCTCAAACTCACTACTGAATGCATTGAGGAGTATGTCATTCTTACATTCTATGCATAGAATAGGAGGATCAAGCATTGCATGCCTTAAAGGGGTTGTCCCGCGGCAGCAAGTGGGTCTATACACTTCTGTATGGCCATATTAATGCACTTTGTAATGTACATTGTGCATTAATTATGAGCCATACAGAAGTTATAAAAAGTTTTATACTTACCTGCTCCGTTGCTAGCGTCCTCGTTCCCATGGAGCCGACTAATTTTCGCCCTCCGATGGCCAAATTAGCCGCGCTTGCGCAGTCCGGGTCTTCTTCTTTTCTGAATGGGGCTCCGTGTAGCTCCGCCCCGTCACGTGCCGATTCCAGCCAATCAGGAGGCTGGAATCGGCAATGGACCGCACAGAAGCCCTGCGGTCCATGGAGACAGAGGATCCCGGCGGCCATCTTCAGCAGGTGAGTATGAAGACGCCGGACCGCCGGGATTCAGGTAAGCGCTGTGCGGGTTGTTTTTTTAACCCCTGCATCGGGGTTGTCTCGCGCCGAACGGGGGGGGGGGGGGGGGGGGGTTAAAAAAAAAAAAAAAACGTTTCGGCGCGGGACAACCCCTTTAATGTATTAAGTGGCAGGTTTGAGGGAACGGCGGGGAAGGTAAGCATAAAACTTACATCCCTAGACTCAGAAGGTGAGCTACTTTGAGCTTATAAGCTTAGCTTATAGGTCTCAAAGTAGCTGACAGAGACGCTTTAATAAAGCATGGATGCAATAGTGTAAGCATTCGTATTATACATCTTTCTCAATGGTTGATCTCAATCTTAGTACATAAATCCCTTAGGTGGGAAGTATTTCAATGCATTAGAACAAGAGGGGGGATATGTGCTTATCTCAGCTAACATTAATTGCATCCTGTATACTATTATGATTAATTACAACTTCCTTGCAACCGCTAATGAGATTTAGCATGATATTGCAATATTTGCAGCTTGTTTTTCTACAACTAGACGACTCAATATGGGAGATTTTAATATTTTAACCCAATTGCATCCTCTGCTGTAGTAGACGGCGTATGTCAGAAGTTAGTTTATGGAGCCAGCTCCGAAGCTTTCCCGTCTCTATGTATGGTGGGTGTTTTTAATAACTGACCCATACCTGCAACAGCCAGGATCAGAGATAACTCTGATATAAGCCGTTTAACCATTTGAATGTCATTGTCAGTACTGACAATGCATTTAAATAGACTGAAAGAGGAAGAGGTCTCCATCTGTCTCCTGAATGACCCCTGAGGCCTTAGTCACACGGGCGTAAATACGCGCGTATATACGCGCATAAAAACCCACGGGCGTTTTTACGAGCGTAAAAACGCACCTACAAAATATAGAACATATTGGTGGCAATGGACACGGTCATGCGGTTTTTTTACGCGCGTATATACGCGCGTATTTACGCCCGTGTGACTAAGGCCTTACAGTGAGACTGAAGAGTTTTGTCCAGTCATCATGGCAGCCTGATGTAGATATCCAGGGCTGCCATTAAACTTTACCTGTAAATGCACAATATACTGCACTTCCGAAGTACTGTAGTATACTGTACAAGTGATCAGATGGGCACTTATTCAAAGTCTCTATAGGAACTTACAATAAGTTTAATAAAGTTTTTTTTGTTTTTTTAAATTATTGGTAAATTAAAAAAAATATCAAAACTTTAATATCCCCCTGTTCCCAGCCATAAAAATCCAATTCTTAAAAAGTTCCACTATTTATAGTGCAAAGTGAACTGTTAGAAAGAAAAACATTGCTAAAAATGAAACTCTTCTGGTCACCCCCATCTCCAAGAAAAAAATTCAATAAAAAATTATCAGTAGGGCTCAGTCAGACAAGCAAATTTTAAACGCATGTATAGTTGCATTTTCGATTTGCATTTATTAGAATCAATGCTTTCCAATGAAAGCGGTCATATGTCCGTTTTTTACAAGTGAATAAATTTTGCACCTGTTAAAAAATAGGACAGCGTTTCACAATTCACACATCGCATCGCACTGAAGGAATTCCCCGCCACAGCTGTAACAGGGAACAGCTGTGGCAGGGGATTCCTTCATCTCCACGCGGAGTCTCATTATCACTAATCACTGTGACATTGCTGTCACAGTCATAGAATCATAGAATGATAGAGTTGGAAGGGACCTCCAGCTTCATCTAGTCCAGCCTAGACATTCATTAATGACGGGAGAGGAGCGTGATGCTATCCCTTTGCTTTCAATGGGGCCGGCGCTACTGCCGACCTATTGAAAGCAATGTGAGCAGATTGCTATCCCCTGCTGCGGCTGTGACTGCTGCAGCAGGGGATTCCTTGGATGTGAAACCCCTGGATGCTGTCACATTCAGGGGCTTCACCTTGTTTTAAATAGCGCCGCCACTGCTCCCACTTAATTGAAAGCAATGGGATGAAGTCAACCACTGCAGCGATGATTTTTTTTGGGGGGTGGGCAGGGCTTGAAATATAAGCCCTACCCCGAATATCATCCCAAGCTGTAAAAAAATAAAATAACTCACTTAGAAGCGCTGTGCGACTCTTCTCCCCGTCCCCGACAGTCTTCTTCCATATTCTGGTGTCCAGGGTTTAAAAAATCCTCGCCTTCAGAAAGCACTGCCTCTGATTGGTTGAGCGCTGTGACCAATCAGAGGCAGTGCTCAGCTGTCATTCAATAAATGGCTGAGTGGTGCCTCTGATTGGGCAGGGATAAAGGAATCCCCCGCCATAGCTGTCATAGCTGTGGCAGGGGAGTGTGATGTTCTCCCTATGTTTTCAATGGGGCCAGTGCTGCTACTGCCAGCCCAATTGACATCAAGTTGAAGCCCCTAGATGTTACAGCATCCAGGGCTTTCACATCCAACGAATCCCCTGCTGCTGCTGTCATAGCCACAGTAGGGAAGAGTGATGAACCACACTTTTATGTGTGAATTTTCCCATCGTGTGACCGCACAGCAAGTGCGAATAAAAAATGCATCTGACGCTTCGGTCACGCATTTTGTTTACATGCGTTCTTCGTTTTTTCACATCTATAGATGAGGGAAAAAATGCTCGTCTCACTGAGCCCTAAGTTGTCTATTTTCAAAATAGTGCCAGTAGAAACCACAGCTCACCCCACAAAAAGAAAAAAATGCTAACACTGGCCCATTCTCCGAACAATAAAATGTTATGGGGTTTAGAAGATGGTGAGAGAAAGTAATATTTAAAAAAGGCATCTTCTTAAAGTAGTACAGCAATAAAATACAATTATGTAAGTTAGGTATTTCCCTGATTGTATAGACCCACATAATAAAGATGACCTGTCATTTTTACTTTACTCTGAATGCAAGAGAAACACAATTACCCCTCAAAATGGTGAAATTGTGGTTTCTTTCCATTTCACTCCACTTGGAAGTTTTTTAAAGTTTTCAAATATGTGGAGGAGATGCAGGATGCTGTCTCTCTAAACTGCGTGCATGAGAAAATGATTGCAAATCAAAACAATAACATGGCTCAGTACAAAAAAAAAAGCTGGGCAGTGTGGCCTCAGAGGTTAACAACCCCCTCTGGATTTGACTAGCCTGACAGCTTGCTCACTCCCCTCTGCCTCCATCCCTCCCACTTTGTGACAGGTTTCTGCCAATACACCTTAAGAAATCGAAGAGTATCTCTTAACTTGGACATGACTTTATAACACCTAAAAAGTCTATTCAGGAAGAAACCAATTACTACATATTCTACTAATCTGTTCCCTTTATAATTGAAATTATCTATGTTTGTGAGCCCCCCCCCCCCCCCCCAAGATTATCAACCCCTCCTCTTTAACCTTCCTCCTCAACCCTGTAAAGTTTTAAAATGCATATAATATATATTGATGGAATGCTAATAAAAAATGAAAGTAAAAAAAAAGTTTTCCAGTACATTATATGGTATATAAAATGGTATCATTGAAAAATACAACTTGTTGATTAAGAACAAGCCCCCATGTAAATATGCATCCAGAAAAATATATATGAATTTTTGAAAGTGGGGATGAAAATATTAAAACAGAAAGGGTGCAGGAGAAAGGGGTTAATGGATCCTCAAATGGATACATTTTCTGTTTAAGCCCCAGCTCAAAAGCACATGAGCGGGTTCTTGCAGGGACGAGTGTCGGGCATCATTTGCCTGACATTTGTCCCGTCTAAATGGGTCTTTACACGCAAAGATGATTGCTCAAAATTTGTTCAAAAGATAGGGAGAATGACAGTTTGAGTGATCATTTTGCATAAGCTGCTAATAGGCACTACTGCCTATTAGCAGCTTATCACCTTCATTTGCATGTAAATTAGCCCCCAGAGCTATATGCTGAGAACAGTATGTGGTCTGTTCTCTACATAAAGTTCCTTTGTTCTGCCATGGGGCTACAAGCTGAATACAATGTAATCAGGGCTCCCCATGGAGAACACAGCATGCGGTCCCTGCTATCAACTCTCCAGCTGAAAGATGGATTTGATGCTCACCTAAAAACCATTGTTCAGCTTAAGAGTGAAAAAATGTCCAAAAGTGTCTAAATCACATTATAACTGTGGTGCAAAGCATGAAAGACAGTTTTCTGGAGCAATTGCAGCAGAAAACTGGCAAATTTTCAGTAGTTAATATTGCCCATATCCTTTTCTTCTTGAATTCAGCCCAGACACTATAATGGCTTCTCTTGACAACTGCATGCTTTACTGCCAACACATTTCCGGCCCCTCAATTCTACAGCTATTATCAATGTCTATAACAACACAAACAAATTCAGACTTCAGAACAGATCGCAGAATTAAAAAAAAAATCAGTACTACCAATAATAATAATTAATATTATTCAGCATTAAATGCAGAGTCCAGACCAAACCCGCTGACAAATGCAAACCTAAGACTACCTAAACAAATACAAACCCCAGAACTGTTTCCCTGATCAGATCCCCTAAATAAATGTAGACCCCAAAACAGACTTCAAGATTCCTCACACCCTCAGCTAGTTCTATAAAAATGTAGGTCAAGTGGAAGACTCTATGAGAATGGAGGTGCATGAATGGGCCGCTAAGAGTATAGTGGAGGTTGTTGGAGATATACCGTTATTAACATGTACAATAGTCTACATCAACCTGAATAACTGCTCAATCTAAGGAAAATACATTTTCATAACTAAAGGGTACCTTGCAATCTTTTTACATTAACCAATTGAAAAACTATGGGCCAGAATAACCCCTTTGTGATATGGAAAAAAAAAATATATATATGTTTTTTAAGGGGAAGAAAAACTGTAACTAATATAATTTGTTAAATTTAATTTTACTTTTTACTATGCCTCTAGGGTACTTAAAGTAGAAATCTATTGATTTCTTACATAGTACTTTGGAGTACACAAAATCCCCAAACATTAATGCCTGCTAGTGTTACACTTACAGGCAAACTATCAGCCATGGCCCTTTGCAGAAGGCAATGATGGACTTGTGGCCTTTTGTTAGTCCCCTGGATACCATGGTTATCTATTGCAGGACTCCAGTTTTGGTGACCAAAATAGTTGCTTGTGCGCAAAAGACATTGCAGATAGAGACAAGATTTTTCAATTCTGTCGCATTTTAAGTCATTTTCAATTTACCACTGTACAGCTGTTATGAAACAAATATCTTTTCTGCATCTTGCAGACATGTCTCACACAAGGCATGTCAGCTACATGACCTGCCCCAATTGCTCATGTGGCCCGCTAGGAACTACAGGGACTTCATCTGTGCTGCCTTAGCATCTCTTTTGATGTGTCTCCCTTCCTGGTTGCCAAAATAAGTATTTATGTGCCACACGACTAGCAGTTTATGGTAATGTGATTACTGTGGAATTGCCAATTGGTAGACTTGCCAATCGGAGAAAACTATGGATGACGCGGGAAGAAGTGCAGGCTTGTCAGCTGGGCACAGTTGATGTGGTTAGGGAGTCCTGCTGACTGTGATAACAGCCTGCAATGCTGATAAGAGTTCACTGCTCAATTCAGGAAAACTAGAATTGAGCGAGTAACGACTTGTGCAAGAAAACTGCACGATGTCCATGCATTTAGATGTATCGGTTATCGCTTAAAAGACGACTTTAAGTGAATTTTCAGCAAGAATCGTTGGGTCTAAATGGGCCTTAACAAATGAGCATAAACTATCTGAAATGTTAAAGGGGTTGTCCCGCGAAACAAAGTTGGGGTATACACTTCTGTATGGCCATATTAATGCACTTTGTAATGTACATTGTGCATTAATTATGAGCCATACAGAAGTTATTCACTTACCTGTTCCGTTGCTGGCGTCCCCGTCTCCATGGTGCCGTCTAATTTTCAGCGTCTAATCGCCCGATTAGACGCGCTTGCGCAGTCCGGTCTTCTCTGTGTTGAATGGGGCTGCTCGTGCTGGAGAGCTGCTCCTTGTAGCTCCGCCCCGTCACGTGTGCCGATTCCAGCCAATCAGGAGGCTGGAATCGGCAATGGACCGCACAAAAGACCTGCGGTCCACCGAGGGTGAATATCCCGGCGGCCATCTTCGCAAGGTAAGTAAGAAGTCACCGGCGCGCGGGGATTCGGGTAAGTACTATCCGGTTTTTTTTTCAACACATGCATCGGGTTTGTCCCGCGCCGAACGGGGGGGCTATTGAAAAAAAAAAAAACCCGTTTCGGCGCGGGACAACCCCTTTAAGTACATTTTACGTCTTTGATCACTCCAGTGCTGGTCTCTCTATTCATTGCTGCAAATATAATGTGCTGGATCGACATATGATCACTGCTGACAGTTGTTACATGCCAAGCAGACTGATAACCTCACTGCTATCTGTCATTACTGGTACAACATGTCATTGATGCTGCAGTGTATATAGAGACTAGCCAAGAAGACGAGACCAGCAGGGCTTCCGCAGCTGGAAATTTAAAAGGTGAACATGAACTCATTTGTTATTTTATCGCAAATATAAGTATCCAGATTTTTCACTAAAACTGGACAACCACTACAAAACCCGTATATCAGAATTGCTTTTTTTCTCATTTATTTCATGATGAAATATTTATATGATATTAATGAAACACTAATTTGTTTGTACTTAAAAAAAATGATGCCTGAGAAATCTCTGCAAGAAAATAATTACTAATACAGATATATCAATCGAAAAATAAAAGTTATGGGTCGTCAGATGCAGGTAGACAAAAACAGAAATCTTTGTTCTTTCAAGACCAAGAATAATGAAAACCTAAATGGGTTAAATTCTAAATTATTTGGTTGTCATTAGTAAAAATGTATATATTATCCATGAATATAATTAATTAGTGTCTTGCATTGCCTAAAATTGCTAACTAATCATGTATAAATCCGTTTGTGTTTTCCTTAAGAGATCATCACTGCTTAGCTATTTTACTTTTCTACTTGTTTTAAACTTAACCTGAATGAGCTGTAATTAAATGGGAATTTGCTGACAATGCCTTCACATCTGCAGAACATTCCAGGAGAAAATGTTTGAAATGATTTTTACTTTTTCCTTTTTTTGCAGGCATAATCAAAACTGCTCTACCAGATATGAGCAGAGAGAATAGGGAACATTACCAAGTGGTTATTCAGGCCAAAGATATGGGTGGCCAGATGGGAGGATTATCTGGGACCACCACGGTGAACATCACACTGACTGATGTCAATGACAATCCGCCTAGATTCCCACAGAGTAAGATGCATTTAATACTTGTGCTGTGTTTAAAACCCTGTTTAAATTTGGTAATTTAACAGATACCATCTGTGATGCTCTTTCATAAATACTGTGCCACTGCAGTGCCTGCTTATAGCTTTTTGCTAGATAAAGGAAAGCAGTAGCCTGTTTTAATAGGCATTTTTGTTTCTTTTTTATTACAAAATAGTAAAACAAAATTAAATCCATTCATTCTGTAATGAAAACCTCTACAATACTATATTTTACTTAATGTTTGCAGGCTGAAAAAAGGGTTATTAGTATAATATTTTATTCATGAAGTTTCAACTACTATTCAGTTGTTTTATAATAAAGAGTAAAAGAGTATGCATATATATATATATATGTGTGTGTGGCTGTATATACATATATGTTACTTTTATTTACATGCATCATATTTAGTATTTTAGTTATAGACAGAACTACCATACCATCATTTCCTAATGGTACATAAGCTTCTTTCAATTACCATTGGAGAAATGAGTACAACTACCTCTCCAGATGTTAGATGGCATCATGCCTTTAAAGTGACCTTTAATATAATTATAGTAAATATAATGTGCTCTATGGAAGGGGGACAAGAGTCTTAGTACATTTCATGCACAAATAGCACATAGACCTTTTTATCAAAACAAACATTTTTTGAGATGAATATTTCTGTAGTCCCCAAGGTGTCTTTCTGTAAAGCATCGGATTAGAAACAATTGGTGTAAGTCCAAGAATGTCAGGTTCATTCATGGTAGCTGTAAGTCAACAGGGAATTATGAAAGACACGACGGTGAATTTTAATGTTGGCTCTCTTTTTACACTTTTTTGTGTATTTTTTTGGGTTAGAGGTAGTTTTTGCAAACACAGCAGGCTGTAGATTTGACATTTTCTTCTGACAGTTTTTGCATTGGCTTCTCTAAAGGACAAGAAATATGGCAGAAGAAAAGTGTTGAAATTGTGTGAATTAAAAAAAAAAGGCACCCAAACAGTGCCTGTAAATACAGCAAACACCAGTTAAAAAGGCTTTTTTACATGTGTTTTTTTAGGGTAAAAAAACACACAAAAGTAGTGTGTGTGAAGGAAGCTTAAGGGTGCTTTCATACACAACAGAATATTCCGCAAGACAACGTGTAATATTCTGCTGTGCAGAAAAATCTGTACCAAAATTTGCATGTCTCAGAAAATTGGAAGTAGCACTTGATTGTACCTCAATCTGAGGGGAGGTATAATCTGGGTAAATGATGCCGGCTCAGAAAAAATGGATCTGGATCCACGATCCATATATTCAAACACAATCCTTTATCGATTTGAGCCACATCAGGGATATTGAAGGCATGATACTCACATAGTTGAGTGCACCATCTTTATTAAATGAGCGCAAATAGCCAACGTTTCAACTGTCTTGCACTCTTTATCCCAGTCTAGAGATTTGCAGGCAATACGCAGGGAATAGAATTTATTGATTTCTATGGGTTTGCAGAATGCACTATTTTTCTATGCATTTGCGCACAAAGGTCTCCATAGAAGTCTATGGGTGCTTTACAAATGCACACTCAACACACGTGCAAATGTGCAATACTGTGAAAAAAAGAACACATCTAGACCTCATTAGGCTAAATCCCCTTTTAAGTCATTGCAGGGCATGGGTGTCCCAAGCCCATGTAAACGTTCCCTGCATGTGCAAAAAGTACAGTAATTGTGTCAATATGTGCACATATCTACCGCATTCATTGTGCTAATACGTTGCGCTGAAGCATATGCAATTGCGCATACATCTGTGTGAAGGGGCCCTTCCACAGTGGAATTTTCTGTAGTCATTTTTTTGTGGAGTCATGTTAAAAAGTTACACGTATCAAGTGAAGCCCTTGATTTCAATGGCTTCGTTCGGACAAATGTAGCTTTTCCGCGCAAAATATTTGTGCAAAAAGAAATAAGACCTGCTCTATCTTTCTTGGGCGTATCTTTTATACAGGTGTGAAAAGATAGGTCTTGACTAGAGATGAGCTTGATGCTCGTTCGAGTATTAGGGTGCTCAAGATGCTCGTTACTCGAGACGAGCACAACGCTGTACTCACCTCGATTAAACGAGCACTGACCATGGAATTCAATGGAGCCGGCAATACAGCCGGCTCCATTGAAAGCAATGGGCTGCCAGCGATCTCAGGATGAATTTTCGGGAAGGGCTTAAAAATATAAGCCCTTACCTGAAAATCATCCTAAAATGTGTAAAAAAAAAATATGTCAGCATAAAGATCATGAATGGGTGAGAGCTGCCTCTGATTGGCTCAGCGCAGGGACCAATCAGGGGCAGCTCTCAGCTGTCAATCAGAGGCAGCACTCACTCACCCATTCATGAATTCATGAATGGGTGTGAGTGAGAGCTGCCTCTGATTGATGAGGCTGTGACCAATCAGAGGCAGCTCATTCAGCAGGCGGGGATTTTAAATCCCCGGCTGCTGAATACTACACAGAGCAGTTCAGGAGAACTGCCGGCCAGACGCGGCTGAACTCCGTCTGCAGCGGAAAGGTGAGTATACATTTTTTTTTTATTTTTACACATTTTAGGATGATTTTCAGGTAAGGGCTTATATTTTTAAGCCCTTCCCGACAATTCATCCCACGCTCGCCGGCAGCCCATTGCTTTCAATGGAGCCAGCTGTATTGCCGGCTCCATTGAATTCAATGGGCTAATATCGTTCTTCTCTGCCACAGCTGTCACAGCCCAACATGTAGCCCCCCGCCTGCCCTATCCGTTTCTGTGTCGTTTCCATCACTTTCGTGAATTTCCCAGATTTTCACAAATGAAAACCTTAGCGAGCATCGGCGATATACAAAAATGCTCAAGTCGCCCATTGACTTTAATGGGGTTCGTTACTCGAAACGAACCCTCGAGCATCGCGGGAAGTTCGACTCGAGCAACGAGCACCCGAGCATTTTGGTGCTCGCTCATCTCTAGTCTTGACGTATCATTGGCCCTGTTATGCAGAAAGCTGCCATAGACATATGGCAGATGAAATAAGCGATGGTAGGGAGTTACCCTGCGTACAATGCTGAGACAAGAAGACAGCTGCCCTAATTAGGTATTTCATTGCCATTCCGAACATTTCTACCGGTTGTTGCTTGCCATCCATTCTGCGTGGTTTTCTAGCTGTTTGCTGCAGTGCATGGTGTGAACGGCTTTAAGAATGCCAACTACAATTGGGAATTGATCGTGATAAAAATTAATTCATGTGTAAATTTGTTTCAAATGAGCAAACCCATTAACGCATACATTCATGTGAAGGAGGCCTTAGGACTGGAAATCCTGTGGATTTGTTAGGGAATTTTAAAAATTCTCCATAACATGATGTGGAAATTTTCTGCAATGAATCTGCTGCATTTTTGTAAAACATTGAAGATTCTAAATCTGCATATCTTTTTATGCTGCAGAATTTAACCCTTGAAAAACAAGGCTTCCTTCCACACACACTTTTTTGATAGTTTTTTTTGGCTTGTAAAACTTACCGTGAAATGCATGCATTTTTTAAGTCCTTTGTGTGGCTTGTTTTTAACTACAGGCCTACTTCATCTGCCTCTGTAAATGCTAGTAAGCAGGCCATTTCAGCAACAGCTGGGGGTGTGAATATGCAAAATGATACACAAAATTAAGCTACTTTATGCATAGTTTTTTTTAGCTGTGACTAAAAGCAATACTGTTTTGTCTCCCTTCTCTGATCAGGTTTGTAGCCTGAAAGAGGATGTTGGGTTTATAAGATGCGGTTTACAGAAAGTTACTGAGAGATTGTTTAAAGCAGAGACATGTATTAATGACCCGGAAGAAAAAAACTGTTCCTATGCGGGATACAATTAGTGAATGCGAGCAGTTTATCTGTACTTTTCAATATAGAGCAGATGATGTGGAAAATAGACTAAGGAGAAATAATTTGTGACTGGTGGGGGATCCAGCAAAGGTGGAGGGATTGTGTCCGAGAGAATGTTTGAGGGATGGTTGAAATCAGTAATTGGAGTAGATATTTTGTTAACTTTCTTTGCTGTGGAAAGGATTCATAGAGTCCCTGCTAAACCCCCTTCTGATGCCATGCTGAGACCTGCTTTGAAAAAACTCCTGTAATCCTTTGAATCAATATTAGGGGATAATATGCTGAACTAGATGGACATATGTCTGTTTTCAGCATTACATGCTGTGTTACTATGAAGATCAAGACTAGAGATGAGCGAGCACCAAAATGCTCGGGTGCTCGTCACTCGGGACGAAATTTTCGCGATGCTCAAGGGTTCGTCTCGAGTAACGAACCCCATTGAAGTCAATGGGCGACCCGAGCATTTTTGTATATCGCCGATGCTTGCTAAGTAGAGATGAGCGAACGCGTTCGTCCGAGCTTGATATTCGTGCGAATATTAGGGTGTTCGGGATGTTCGTTATTCGTGACGAACACCATGCGGTGTTCTGGTTACTTTCACTTCCTTCCCTGAGACGTTAGCGCGCTTTTCTGGCCAATTGAAAGACAGGGAAGGCATTACAACTTCCCCCTGCAACGTTTAAGCCCTATACCACCCCCCTGCTGTGAGTGGCTGGCGAGATCAGGTGTTCGCCTAATATAAAAGTCGGCCCCTCCCGCGGCTCGCCTCAGATGCGGTGTGAGTTAGATGAGGGACAGTGCTGTTTATACCGGAGCTGCTGTAGGGAAAGAATTGGTAGTTAGTGTAGGCTTCAAGACCCCCCAAAGGTCCTTATTAGGGCCACTGATAGCTGTGTGTTGGCTGCTGTTAGCAGTGGGATTTTTTTTTTTCTCAAAGTCGCCTCTGCAGACCGTTGCACCTGGCATTAGGGACAGAAGTGCTGCATAGGCAGGGAGAGTGTTAGGAGTGAGTGTAGCCTTCAAGAACCTCAACGGTCCTTTCTAGGGCCATATTTATCCGTGTGCAGTACTGTCCAGGCTGCTGTTGGCTGTGCTGCATTTTTTTTGGGCTTCTCAAAATCGCCTCTGCAGAGCATTCCACCCTCCATTGATACTGCAGGGAAAGAATTGTATAGGCAGGGCCACAACACAGTTATTATTCATAGAATATACGCAGTGCTGCCTGTTGGTGGGAAAAACCTGAAAACAAATCTATTTGTCCAGCCTCTGTCCGTCCTAACGCCTGTGGACACGTGTGAGCTGCGTGAAAAACATTGCTAAATCATACGCACCCAGCTACGCTTTACTGCTGGCTTCGCCATTTGCTTTCCTTAATTGGGAAAAAAAATACCTGCTCTGCCACAGTTAATAACTCTGCTACCCTCACGTTCTGTGACACATAAGCAGGGACACAGCGCAGTTATTAAACTTCTCAGGTTCATTGAATATACGCAGTGCTGCCTGTTGGTGGGAAAAAACTGAAAAGAAATCTATTTGTCCAGCCTGTGTCCGTCCTTACGCCTGTGGAGACGTGTGAGCTGCGTGAAAAACATTGCTAAATCATACGCAGCCAGCTACGCTTTACTGCTGGGTTCGCCATTTGCTTTCCTTAATTGGGAAAAAAAATACCTGCTCTCCAAGAGTTATAATAACTCTGCTACCCTCACGTTCTGTGACACATAAGCAGGGACACAGCGCAGTTATTAAACTTCGCAGGTTCATTGAATATACGCAGTGCTGCCTGTTGGTGGGAAAAAACTGAAAAGAAATCTATTTGTCCAGCCTGTGTCCGTCCTTACGCCTGTGGAGACGTGTGAGCTGCGTGAAAAACATTGCTAAATCATACGCAGCCAGCTACGGTTTACTGCTGGGTTCGCCATTTGCTTTCCTTAATTGGGAAAAAAAATACCTGCTCTCCAAGAGTTATAATAACTCTGCTACCCTCACGTTCTGTGACACATAAGCAGGGACACAGCGCAGTTATTAAACTTCGCAGGTTCATTGAATATACGCAGTGCTGCCTGTTGGTGGGAAAAAACTGAAAAGAAATCTATTTGTCCAGCCTGTGTCCGTCCTTACGCCTGTGGAGACGTGTGAGCTGCGTGAAAAACATTGCTAAATCATACGCAGCCAGCTACGGTTTACTGCTGGGTTCGCCATTTGCTTTCCTTAATTGGGAAAAAAAATACCTGCTCTCCAAGAGTTATAATAACTCTGCTACCCTCACGTTCTGTGACACATAAGCAGGGACACAGCGCAGTTATTAAACTTCGCAGGTTCATTGAATATACGCAGTGCTGCCTGTTGGTGGGAAAAAACTGAAAAGAAATCTATTTGTCCAGCCTGTGTCCGTCCTTACGCCTGTGGAGACGTGTGAGCTGCGTGAAAAACATTGCTAAATCATACGCAGCCAGCTACGGTTTACTGCTGGGTTCGCCATTTGCTTTCCTTAATTGGGAAAAAAAATACCTGCTCTCCAAGAGTTATAATAACTCTGCTACCCTCACGTTCTGTGACACATAAGCAGGGACACAGCGCAGTTATTAAACTTCGCAGGTTCATTGAATATACGCAGTGCTGCCTGTTGGTGGGAAAAAACTGAAAAGAAATCTATTTGTCCAGCCTGTGTCCGTCCTTACGCCTGTGGAGACGTGTGAGCTGCGTGAAAAACATTGCTAAATCATACGCAGCCAGCTACGGTTTACTGCTGGGTTCGCCATTTGCTTTCCTTAATTGGGAAAAAAAATACCTGCTCTCCAAGAGTTATAATAACTCTGCTACCCTCACGTTCTGTGACACATAAGCAGGGACACAGCGCAGTTATTAAACTTCGCAGGTTCATTGAATATACGCAGTGCTGCCTGTTGGTGGGAAAAAACTGAAAAGAAATCTATTTGTCCAGCCTGTGTCCGTCCTTACGCCTGTGGAGACGTGTGAGCTGCGTGAAAAACATTGCTAAATCATACGCAGCCAGCTACGCTTTACTGCTGGCTTCGCCATTTGCTTTCCTTAATTGGGAAAAAAAATACCTGCTCTCCAAGAGTTATAATAACTCTGCTACCCTCACGTTCTGTGACACATAAGCAGGGACACAGCGCAGTTATTAAACTTCGCAGGTTCATTGAATATACGCAGTGCTGCCTGTTGGTGGGAAAAAACTGAAAAGAAATCTATTTGTCCAGCCTGTGTCCGTCCTTACGCCTGTGGAGACGTGTGAGCTGCGTGAAAAACATTGCTAAATCATACGCAGCCAGCTACGGTTTACTGCTGGGTTCGCCATTTGCTTTCCTTAATTGGGAAAAAAAATACC
Source organism: Eleutherodactylus coqui (assembly GCF_035609145.1). NCBI lineage: Eukaryota > Metazoa > Chordata > Amphibia > Anura > Eleutherodactylidae > Eleutherodactylus > Eleutherodactylus coqui. The sequence goes on from NC_089845.1 coordinate 22,101,532, forward strand.
TGCTCTCCAAGAGTTATAATAACTCTGCTACCCTCACGTTCTGTGACACATAAGCAGGGACACAGCGCAGTTATTAAACTTCGCAGGTTCATTGAATATACGCAGTGCTGCCTGTTGGTGGGAAAAAACTGAAAAGAAATCTATTTGTCCAGCCTGTGTCCGTCCTTACGCCTGTGGAGACGTGTGAGCTGCGTGAAAAACATTGCTAAATCATACGCAGCCAGCTACGGTTTACTGCTGGGTTCGCCATTTGCTTTCCTTAATTGGGAAAAAAAATACCTGCTCTCCAAGAGTTATAATAACTCTGCTACCCTCACGTTCTGTGACACATAAGCAGGGACACAGCGCAGTTATTAAACTTCGCAGGTTCATTGAATATACGCAGTGCTGCCTGTTGGTGGGAAAAAACTGAAAAGAAATCTATTTGTCCAGCCTGTGTCCGTCCTTACGCCTGTGGAGACGTGTGAGCTGCGTGAAAAACATTGCTAAATCATACGCAGCCAGCTACGCTTTACTGCTGGCTTCGCCATTTGCTTTCCTTAATTGGGAAAAAAAATACCTGCTCTCCAAGAGTTATAATAACTCTGCTACCCTCACGTTCTGTGACACATAAGCAGGGACACAGCGCAGTTATTAAACTTCGCAGGTTCATTGAATATACGCAGTGCTGCCTGTTGGTGGGAAAAAACTGAAAAGAAATCTATTTGTCCAGCCTGTGTCCGTCCTTACGCCTGTGGAGACGTGTGAGCTGCGTGAAAAACATTGCTAAATCATACGCAGCCAGCTACGGTTTACTGCTGGGTTCGCCATTTGCTTTCCTTAATTGGGAAAAAAAATACCTGCTCTCCAAGAGTTATAATAACTCTGCTACCCTCACGTTCTGTGACACATAAGCAGGGACACAGCGCAGTTATTAAACTTCGCAGGTTCATTGAATATACGCAGTGCTGCCTGTTGGTGGGAAAAAACTGAAAAGAAATCTATTTGTCCAGCCTGTGTCCGTCCTTACGCCTGTGGAGACGTGTGAGCTGCGTGAAAAACATTGCTAAATCATACGCAGCCAGCTACGGTTTACTGCTGGGTTCGCCATTTGCTTTCCTTAATTGGGAAAAAAAATACCTGCTCTCCAAGAGTTATAATAACTCTGCTACCCTCACGTTCTGTGACACATAAGCAGGGACACAGCGCAGTTATTAAACTTCGCAGGTTCATTGAATATACGCAGTGCTGCCTGTTGGTGGGAAAAAACTGAAAAGAAATCTATTTGTCCAGCCTGTGTCCGTCCTTACGCCTGTGGAGACGTGTGAGCTGCGTGAAAAACATTGCTAAATCATACGCAGCCAGCTACGCTTTACTGCTGGCTTCGCCATTTGCTTTCCTTAATTGGGAAAAAAAATACCTGCTCTGCCACAGTTAATAACTCTGCTACCCTCACGTTCTGTGACACATAAGCAGGGACACAGCGCAGTTATTAAACTTAGATAATTCATTCACTAGAGGCAGTGGGGCCTTTCGTTTTCCAAAAAGGGCAAAAATTATATTTGGCCTGCAGTCTTGCGCCAATTTATTTCCTGCCTGGGAAATCTAATCACTGGTAATACAGCATGCTGAGGGGTAGGGGTAAGCCTAGAGGACGTGGACGTGGACGTGGCCGAGGACGCGGAGGGCCAAGTGAGGGTGTGGGCACAGGCCAAGCTCCTGATCCAGGTGTGTCGCAGCTGTCTGCTGCGCGATTAGGAGAGAGGCACGTTTCTGGCGTCCCCACATTCATCGCCCAATTAATGGGTCCACGCGGGAGACGGTTATTAGAAAATGAGCAGTGTGAGCAGGTCCTGTCCTGGATGGCAGAAAGTGCTTCGAGCAACCTATCGTCTACCCGCAGTTCTGCGCCGTCCACTGCTGCCAATCCGAATCCTCTGTCTGCTGCTCCTCCTTCCTCCCAGCCTCCTCACTCCACTACAATGACACCTGCTCAGGAGCGGGAACACTCCCAGGAACTGTTCTCGGGCCCCTGCTTAGATTGGGCAGCAGCGGTTCCTCTCCCACCAGAGGAGTTTATCGTCACTGATGCCCAACCATTCGAAAGTTCCCGGGGTCCGGGGGAAGAGGCTGGGGACTTCCGCCAACTGTCTCAACAACTTTCTGTGGGTGAGGAGGACGATGACGATCAGACACAGTTGTCTTGCAGTGAGGTAGTAGTAAGGGCAGTAAGTCCCAGGGAGCAGCGCACAGAGGATTCGGAGGAAGAGCAGCAGGACGATGAGGTGACTGACCCCACCTGGTGTGCAACGCTTACTCAGGAGGACAGGTCTTCAGAGGGGGAGTCAAGGGCATCAGCAGGGCAGGTTGCAAGAGGCAGTGCGGTGGCCAGGGCCAGGGGTAGAGGCAGGGCCAGACCGAATAATCCACCAAGTGTTTCCCAAAGCGCCCCCCCGCGCCATGCCACCCTGCAGAGGCCGAGGTGCTCTAAGGTCTGGCAGTTTTTCACAGAGACGCCTGACGACCGACGAACAGTGGTGTGCAACCTTTGTTGCGCAAAGCTCAGCCGGGGAGCCAACACCAACAGCCTCACCACCACCACCATGCGCAGACATATGATGGCCAAGCACCCCACAAGGTGGGACGAAGGCCGTTCACCGCCTCCGGTTTGCACCCCTGCCTCTCCCCCTGTGCCCCAACCTGCCACTGAGATGCAACCCCCCTCTCAGGACACAGGCACTACCGCCTCATGGCCTGCACCCACACCCTCATCTCCGCTGTCCTCGGCCCCATCCAGCAGTGTAGTTCAGCGCACCGTTCAGCCGTCGCTTGCGCAAGTGTTCGAGCGCAAGCGCAAGTACGCCGCCACGCACCCGCACGCTCAAACGTTAACCGTCCGCATCGCAAAATTCATCAGCCTTGAGATGCTGCCGTATAGGGTTGTGGAAACGGAGTCCTTCAAAAGTATCATGGAGGCGGCGGCCCCGCGCTACTCAGTTCCCAGTCGCCACTACTTTTCCCGATGTGCCGTCCCAGCCCTGCACGACCACGTCTCCCGCAACATTGTGCGCGCCCTCACCAACGCGGTTACTGCCACGGTCCACTTAACTACGGACACGTGGACAAGCACAGGCGGGCAGGGCCACTACATCTCCCTGACGGCACATTGGGTGAATTTAGTGGAGGCTGGGACAGAGTCAGAGCCTGGGACCGCTCACGTCCTACCCACCCCCAGAATTGCGGGCCCCAGCTCGGTGGTGGTATCTGCGGAGGTGTATGCTTCCTCCACTAAAGCACCCTCCTCCTCCTCCTCCTCCTCTGTCTCACAATCAAGATGTGTTAGCAGCAGCATGTCGCCAGCAGTCGGTGTCGCGCGGTGTGGCAGCACAGCGGTGGGCAAGCGTCAGCAGGCCGTGCTGAAACTACTCAGCTTAGGCGATAAGAGGCACACGGCCCACGAACTGCTGCAGGGTCTGACACAGCAGACCGACCGCTGGCTTGCGCCGCTGAGCCTCCAACCGGGCATGGTCGTGTGTGACAACGGCCGTAACCTGGTGGCGGCTCTGCAGCTCGGCAGCCTCACGCACGTGCCATGCCTGGCCCACGTCTTTAATTTGGTGGTTCAGCGGTTTCTGAAAAGCTACCCACGCTTGTCAGACCTGCTCGTAAAGGCGCGCCGGCTCTGCGCACATTTCCGCAAGTCCCACACGGACGCTGCCACCCTGCGCACCCTGCAACATCACTTTAAGCTGCCAGTGCACCGACTGCTGTGCGACGTGCCCACACGGTGGAACTCTACGCTCCACATGTTGGCCAGGCTCTATGAACAGCGTAGAGCTATAGTCGAATACCAACTCCAACATGGGCGGCGCAGTGGGAGTCAGCCTCCTCAATTCCTTTCAGAAGAGTGGGCCTGGTTGGCAGACATCTGCCATGTCCTTGGTAATTTTGAGGAGTCTACCCAGGTGGTGAGCGGCGATGCTACAATCATTAGCGTCACCATTCCTCTGCTATGCATCTTGAGAAATTCCCTGCAAACCATAAAGGCAGCTGCTTTGCGCTCGGAAACGGGGGCGGGGGAAGACAGTATGCCGCTGGATAGTCAGGGCACCCTCCTGTCTATTTCACAGCGCGTACAGGAGGAGGAGGAGGATGAGGAGGAGGGGGAAGAGACAGCTTGGCCCGCTGCTGACGGTACACCGGCTGATTGCCTGTCATCCTTTCAGCGTGTATGGCCTGAGGAGGAGGAGGAGGAGGAGGATCCTGAAAGTGATCTTCCTAGTGAAGACAGCCATGTGTTGCGTACAGGTACCCTGGCACACATGGCTGACTTCATGTTAGGATGCCTTTCTCGTGACCCTCGCGTTGCACGCATTCTGGCCACTACGGATTACTGGGTGTACACACTGCTCGATCCACGGTATAAGGAGAACCTGCCCACTCTGATTCCCGAAGAGGAAAGGGGTTCGAGAGTGTTGCTATACCACAGGACCCTTGCGGACAAGCTGATGGTAAAATTCCCAGCCGACAGCGCTAGTGGCAGAAGGCGCAGTTCCGAGGGCCATGTTGCAGGGGATGTGCGTAGATCGAGCAGCATGTACATCCCAGGCAGTGCAACAGTCTTTAAGGGCCTGGCCAGCTTTATGGCTCCCCACCAAGACTGTGTCACCGCTCCCCAGTCACGGCTGAGTCGGCGGGAGCACTGCAAAAGGATGGTGAGGGAGTACGTAGCGGATCGCACGACCATCCTTGGTGACGCCTCTGCCCCCTACAACTACTGGGTGTCGAAGCTGGACACGTGGCCTGAACTAGCCCTGTATGCCCTTGAGGTGCTTGCTTGTCCTGCGGCTAGCGTGTTGTCGGAGAGGGTGTTTAGTGCGGCTGGGGGAATCATCACCGATAAGCGTAGCCGCTTGTCAACCGACAGTGCCGACAGGCTAACACTCATCAAGATGAACAAAGGCTGGATTTCGCCAGACTTCTGTTCTCCACCAGCGGACAGCAGCGATACGTAAGCAATACGTAGGCTGCACCCGCGGATGGAAGCTACGTTCTCTCTCACCATCCAAAACGGGGACATTTGTGCTTCATCAATCTGTGTCTAATATTCCTCCTCCTCCTCCTCCTGCTCCTCCTCCTGAAACCTCACGTAATCACGCTGAACGGGCAATTTTTCTTAGGGCCACAAGGCTCACTCAAATAATTTTTCAGAACAATTTTTATAAGTTTCAATTAGCTTAAAAGCGTTGGAACTTTAACTTGAACCAATTTTTCGTTACACTGGGCTGCCTCCAGGCCTAGTTACCACTTAAGCCACATTAACCAAAGCGATTAATGGGTTTCACCTGCCCTCTTGGCTGGCCATGGCCAATTTTTGGGATGTACATTAGTACTGTTGATACAGCAATTTTTGTGGGCCCTCGCCTACAGTGTAATCAAATTAATTTTTAGCCCACCTGCATTACAGCTGACGTTACCTCAGCTGTGTTGGGCAATGCAATGGGATATTTCTATGTACCGCCGGTGGCTTCCTGGCACCCACCCAGGCAGTGGGTCCACAGGGAGTTAAACCTACATGTGTCCACTTGTAAAGAACCCCAGTCTGACTGGGGCATGCAGTGTGGGCCGAAGCCCACCTGTATTACGCACGACATTACTACCTCAGCTGTGTTGGGCAATGCAATGGGATATTTTTGTGTACCGCCGGTGGGTTCCAGGGAGCCACCCATGCTGTAGGTGCACACTGAGTTTTTAATACATCTGTACACTTCTAAAGAACCCCAGTCTGACTGGGGCATGCAGTGTGGGCCGAAGCCCACCTGTATTACGCACGACATTACTACCTCAGCTGTGTTGGGCAATGCAATGGGATATTTTTGTGTACCGCCGGTGGGTTCCAGGGAGCCACCCATGCTGTAGGTGCACACTGAGTTTTTAATACATCTGTACACTTCTAAAGAACCCGTCTGACTGGGGCATGCAGTGTGGGCCGAAGCCCACCTGTATTACGCACGACATTACTACCTCAGCTGTGTTGGGCAATGCAATGGGATATTTCTATGTACCGCCGGTGGCTTCCTGGCACCCACCCAGGCAGTGGGTCCACAGGGAGTTAAACCTACATGTGTCCACTTGTAAAGAACCCCAGTCTGACTGGGGCATGCAGTGTGGGCCGAAGCCCACCTGTATTACGCACGACATTACTACCTCAGCTGTGTTGGGCAATGCAATGGGATATTTTTGTGTACCGCCGGTGGGTTCCAGGGAGCCACCCATGCTGTAGGTGCACACTGAGTTTTTAATACATCTGTACACTTCTAAAGAACCCGTCTGACTGGGGCATGCAGTGTGGGCCGAAGCCCACCTGTATTACGCACGACATTACTACCTCAGCTGTGTTGGGCAATGCAATGGGATATTTCTATGTACCGCCGGTGGCTTCCTGGCACCCACCCAGGCAGTGGGTCCACAGGGAGTTAAACCTACATGTGTCCACTTGTAAAGAACCCCAGTCTGACTGGGGCATGCAGTGTGGGCCGAAGCCCACCTGTATTACGCACGACATTACTACCTCAGCTGTGTTGGGCAATGCAATGGGATATTTTTGTGTACCGCCGGTGGGTTCCAGGGAGCCACCCATGCTGTAGGTGCACACTGAGTTTTTAATACATCTGTACACTTCTAAAGAACCCGTCTGACTGGGGCATGCAGTGTGGGCCGAAGCCCACCTGTATTACGCACGACATTACTACCTCAGCTGTGTTGGGCAATGCAATGGGATATTTCTATGTACCGCCGGTGGCTTCCTGGCACCCACCCAGGCAGTGGGTCCACAGGGAGTTAAACCTACATGTGTCCACTTGTAAAGAACCCCAGTCTGACTGGGGCATGCAGTGTGGGCCGAAGCCCACCTGTATTACGCACGACATTACTACCTCAGCTGTGTTGGGCAATGCAATGGGATATTTTTGTGTACCGCCGGTGGGTTCCAGGGAGCCACCCATGCTGTAGGTGCACACTGAGTTTTTAATACATCTGTACACTTCTAAAGAACCCGTCTGACTGGGGCATGCAGTGTGGGCCGAAGCCCACCTGTATTACGCACGACATTACTACCTCAGCTGTGTTGGGCAATGCAATGGGATATTTCTATGTACCGCCGGTGGCTTCCTGGCACCCACCCAGGCAGTGGGTCCACAGGGAGTTAAACCTACATGTGTCCACTTGTAAAGAACCCCAGTCTGACTGGGGCATGCAGTGTGGGCCGAAGCCCACCTGCATTAAGCACGACATTACTACCTCAGCTGTGTTGGGCAATGCAATGGGATATTTCTGTGTACCGCCGGTGGGTTCCAGGGAGCCACCCATGCTGTGGGTCGACAGGGACTTCACAATAGGGAGTTGTACCTGCCTGTGTCTATGAATTAAAAAGCCCGGTCTGACTGGGGCATGCAGACACCTTGACAGAATGAATAGTGTGTGGCACATAGGTTCCCCATTGCTATGCCCACGTGTGCAGCTCCTGATGGCGGTGGCACAGGATTCTATTTCTCATTGCTTCTGTACAGCATTGTGGGCTATCGCTCCGCCACTTTTAAAGAGGGTCGCTGCCTAGCCGTGCCAACCTCTGCAGTGTATGCCTGAGGTCCCTCGTCATGGCAGACGCAATTCTAAATAGACATGAGCGTGGTGTGGCATGAGGGCAGCTGAAGGCTGCGCAGGGACACTTTGGTGTGCGCTGTGGGGGGGAGGGGGTGCGGTTGGGCAGCATGTAACTCAGGAGAAGTGGCAGTGGAGTGTCATGCAGGCAGTGATTGTGCTTTGTTGGAGGTAGTGTGGTGCTTAGCAAAGGTATGCCATGCTAATGAGGGCTTTTCAGAAGTAAAAGTTGTTGGGAGGGGGGGGGGCCCACTCTTGCCGCTATTGTGGCTTAATAGTGGGACCTGTGAACTTAGGATGCAGCCCAACATGTAGCCCCTCGCCTGCCCTATCCGTCACTGTGTCATTCCCATCACTTTCCTGAATTGCCCAGATTTTCACACATGAAAACCTTAGCGAGCATCGGCGAAATACAAAAATGTTCTGGTCGCCCATTGACTTCAATGGGGTTCGTTGTTCGAAACGAACCCTCGAGCATCACGGGAAGTTCGTTACGAATAACGAACACCCGAACATTTTGGTGTTCGCTCATCTCTATTGCTAAGGTTTCCATTTGTGAAAATCTGGGCAATTCAAGAAAGTGATGGGAACGACATAGCAACGGATAGGGCAGGCGAGGGGCTACATGTTGGGCTGCATCTCAAGTTCCCAGGTCCCACTATTAAGCCACAATAGCGGCAAGAGTGCCCCCACCCAATAATTTTTACTTCTGAAAAGCCCTCATTAGCATGGCATACCTTAGCTAAGCACCACACTACCTCCAACAAAGCACAATCACTGCCTGCATGACACTCCACTGCCACTTCTCCTGGGTTACATGCTGCCCCCACCCCCCCCCCCCGCACGACTCAGTGTCCACAGCGCACACCAAAGTGTCCCTGCGCAGCCTTCAGCTGCCCTCATGCCACACCACCCTCATGTCTATTAATAAGTGCGTCTGCCATGAGGAGGAACCGCAGGCACACACTGCAGAGGGTTGGCACGGCTAGGCAGCGACTCTCTTTAAAAGGGGCGGGGCGATAGCCCACAATGCTGTACAGAAGCAATGAGAAATATATTCCTGTGCCACCGCCATCAGGAGCTGCACACGTGGGCATAGCAATGGGGAACCTATGCGCCACACACTATTCATTCTGTCAAGGTGTCTGCATGCCCCAGTCAGACCGCGTTTTTTTATAAATAGTCACAGGGAGGTACAACTCCGCAATGGGAATTCCGTGTGCACCCACAGCATGGGTGGCTCCCTGGAACCCACCGGCTGTACATAAATGTATCCCATTGCAGTGCCCTGGACAGCAGAGCTAACGTCCGATTAAATGCAGGTGGGCTTCGGACCACACTGCATGCCCCAACCTGACAGGGGTTTTTAATTCATAGACACAGGCAGGTACAACTCCCTATTGTGAAGTCCCTGTGGACTGACAGCATGAGTGGGTGCCAGTTAGCCACCGGCGGTACATAAATATATCCCATTGCATTGCCCATCACAGCTGAGGTAATGTCATGTTTAATGCAGGTGGGCTTCGGCCCACACTGCATGCCCCAGTCAGACTGGGGTTCTTTAGAAGTGGACACATGCAGTTACAACTCCGTGTGGACCGACAGCATGGGTGGGTGCCAGGAAGCCACCGGCGGTACATAAATATATCCCATTGCAGTGCCCAGCACAGCTGATGTAACGTCAGCTTTAATGCAGGTGGGCAAAAAGTTAATTGGATTACACTGTAGGCGAGGGCCCCAAAAAATTGGTGTACCAACAGTACTAATGTACGTCAGAAAAATTGCCCATGCCCAACCAAGAGGGCAGGTGAAACCCATTAATCGCTTTGGTTAATGTGGCTTAATTTGTAACTAGGCCTGGAGGCAGCCCAGTTAAAATAAAAATTGGTTCAGGTGCAAGTTTCAACGCTTTAATGAGCATTGAAACGTATAAAAATTGTTTAGAAAAATTATATGACTGAGCCTTGTGGGCCTAAGAAAAATTGCCCGTTCGGCGTGATTACGGGAGGTTTCAGGAGGAGGAGCAGGAGGAGGAGGATGAATATTATACAAAGATTGATGAAGCTAAAAGGTCCACGTTTTTGATGGTGATAGAGAACAATGCTTCCATCCGCGGGTGCAGCCTACGTATTGTTTAGGTATCGCTGCTGTCCGCTGGTGGAGAAGAGAAGTCTGGGGAAATCCAGGCTTTGTTCATCTTGATGAGTGTAAGCCTGTCGGCACTGTCGCTTGACAGGCGGGTACGCTTATCTGTGATGATTCCCCCAGCCGCACTAAACACCCTCTCTGACAAGACGCTAGCCGCAGGACAAGCAAGCACCTCCAGGGCATACAGCGCGAGTTCAGGCCACGTGTCCAGCTTCGACACCCAGTAGTTGTAGGGGGCAGAGGCGTCACGGAGGACGGTCGTGCGATCGGCTACGTACTCCCTCACCATCCTTTTACAGTGCTCCCGCCGACTCAGCCTTGACTGGGGAGCGGTGACACAGTCTTGCTGGGGAGCCAGAAAGCTGTCAAAGGCCTTAGAGAGTGTTCCCCTACCTGTGCTGTACATGCTGCCTGATCTCTGCGCCTCCCCTGCTACCTGGTCCTCGGAACTGCGCCTTCGGCCACTAGCGCTGTCAGATGGGAATTTTACCATCAGTTTGTCCGCCAGGGTCCTGTGGTATAGCATCACTCTCGAACCCCTTCCCTCTTCGGGTATGAGAGTGGAAAGGTTCTCCTTATACCGTGGGTCGAGCAGTGTGTACACCCAGTAATCCGTAGTGGCCAGAATGCGTGTAACGCGAGGGTCACGAGAAAGGCATCCTAACATGAAGTCAGCCATGTGTGCCAGGGTACCTGTACGCAACACATGGCTGTCCTCACTAGGAAGATCACTTTCAGGATCCTCCTCCTCCTCCTCAGGCCATACACGCTGAAAGGATGACAGGCAAGCAGCATGGGTACCCTCAGCAGTTGGCCAAGCTGTCTCTTCCCCCTCCTCCTCATCCTCCTCATGCTTCTCCTCCTCAACGCGCTGAGATATAGACAGGAGGGTGCTCTGACTATCCAGCGACATACTGTCTTCCCCTGCCTCTGTTTCCGAGCGCAAAGCGTCTGCCTTTATGCTTTGCAGGGAACTTCTCAAGAGGCATAGCAGAGGAATGGTGACGCTAATGATTGCAGCATCGCCGCTCACCATCTGGGTAGACTCCTCAAAGTTTCCAAGGACCTGGCAGATGTCTGTCAACCAGGCCCACTCTTCTGTAAAGAATTGAGGAGGCTGACTCCCACTGCGTCGCCCATGTTGGAGTTGATATTCCACTATAGCTCTACGCTGCTCATAGAGCCTGGCCAACATGTGGAGCATAGAGTTCCACCGTGTGGGCACGTCGCACAGCAGTCGGTGCACTGGCAGATGATACCGATGTTGCAGGGTGCGCAGGGTGGCAGCGTCCGTGTGGGACTTGCAGAAATGTGAGCCGAGCCGGCGCACCTTTCCGAGCAGGTCTGGCAAGCGTGGGTAGCTTTTCAGAAAGCGCTGAACCACCAAATTAAAGACGTGGGCCAGGCATGGCACGTGCGTGAGGCTGCCGAGCTGCAGAGCCGCCACCAGGTTACGGCCGTTGTCACACACGACCATGCCCGGTTGGAGGCTCAGCGGCGCAAGCCAGCGGTCGGTCTGCTCTGTCAGACCCTGCAGCAGTTCGTGGGCTGTGTGCCTCTTCTCTCCTAAGCTGAGTAGTTTCAGCAAGGCCTGCTGACGCTTGCCCACCGCTGTGCTGCCACGCGCGCGACACCGCGACGCGCGACACCGACTGCTGGCGACGTGCTGCTGCTGACACATCTTGATTGCGAGACAGAGGTTGCGTAGGAGGAGGAGGAGAAGGGGGGTTTAGTGGAGGAAGCATACACCGCCGCAGATACCACCACCGAGCTGGGGCCCGCAATTCTGGGGGTGGGTAGGACGTGAGCGGTCCCAGGCTCTGACTCTGTCCCAGCCTCCACTAAATTCACCCAATGTGCCGTTAGGGAGAGATAGTGGCCCTGCCCGCCTGTGCTTGTCCACGTGTCTGTTGTTAAGTGGACCTTGGCAGTAACTGCGTTGGTGAGGGCGCGTATAATGTTGCGGAGACGTGGTCGTGCAAGGCTGGGACGGCACATCGGGAAAAGTAGTGGCGACTGGGAACTGAGTAGCGCGGGGCCACGGCCGCCATCATACCTTTGAAAGCCTCCGTTTCCACAACCCTATACGGCAGCATCTCCAGGCTGATAAATTTGGCTATGTGCACGTTTAACGCTTGAGCGTGCGGGTGCGTGGCGGCGTACTTGCACTTGCGCTCCAACACTTGCGCTAGCGACGGCTGGGCGGTGCGCTGAGAGACATTGGTGGATGGGGCCGAGCACAGCGGAGGTGAGGGTGTGGGTGCAGGCCAGGAGACGGTAGTGCCTGTGTCCTGAGAGGGGGGTTGGATCTCAGTGGCAGGTTGGGGCACAGGGGGAGAGGCAGCGGTGCAAACCGGAGGCGGTGAACGGCCTTCTTCCCACCTTGTGGGGTGATTGGCCATCATATGTCTGCGCATGCTGGTGGTGGTGAGGCTGGTGGTGGTGGCTCCCCGGTTGATCTTGGCGCGACAAAGGTTGCACACCACTGTTCGTCAGTCGTCTGCACTCTCAGTGAAAAACTGCCAGACCTTTGAGCACCTTGGCCTCTGCAGGGTGGCATGGCCCGAGGGGGCGCTTTGGGAAACAGTTGGTGGATTATTCGGTCTGGCCCTGCCTCTACCCCTGGCCACCGCACTGCCTCTTCCAACCTGCCCTGCTGCTGCACTTGCCTCCCCCTCTGAAGACCTGTCCTCAGTAGGCGTAGCAAACCAGGTGGGGTCAGTCACCTCATCGTCCTGCTGCTCTTCCTCCGAATCCTCTGTGCGCTCCTCCCTCGTACTTACTCCAATTACTACTACCTGAGTGATAGACAACTGTGTCTCATCGTCATCGTCCTCCTCACCCAGTGAAAGCTCTTGAGACAGTTGCCGGAAGTCCCCAGCCTCATACCCCGGACCCCGGGAACTTTCCAAAGGTTGGGCATCGGTCACGACAAACTCCTCCAGTGGGAGAGGATTCGGAACCATTGCTGCCCATTCTGGGCAGGGGCCCGAGAACAGTTCCTGGAAGTCTGCCTGCTCCTCAGAATGTGTCATTGTAATGGAGTGAGGAGGCTGGGAGGAAGGAGGAGCAGCAGCCAGAGGATTCAGAGTTGCAGCAGTGGACGGCGCAGAATTCTGGGTGGTCGATAGATTGCTGGATGCACTTTCTGCCATCCACGACAGGACCTGCTCACACTGCTCATTTTCTAATAAAGGTCTACCGCGTGGACCCATTAATTGTGAGATGAATGTGGGGACGCCAGAAACGTGCCTCTCTCCTAATCCCGCAGCAGTCTGCTGCGATACACCTGGATCAGGAGCTCGGCCTGTGCCCACACCCTGACTTGGGCCTCCGCGTCCTCGCCCACGTCCTCTAGGCCTACCCCTACCCCTCAGCATGCTGTATTACCAGTAGTGCAGAAACAGAACGCTGTAATTAAATGTGCCGCTTATTGGCCTGTGGTTGGAGGCTGACTTCCCTTACGGAACGCACAGCAGATCCAGGAAACAATTTTGCGCCAGCCTGCTGTAACGCTTAGCTGCGTAATAATTAGGACTCCTACCCCCAGCAGATAGATACTGTAGGCAGCGTATAATATTATGTATACTGTTTCCCTCTGGCGGGATGACGGCGCTGATGTAACAGAGACAGCAGATCCAGGAAACAATTTTGCGCAAGCCTGCTGTAACGCTTAGCTGCGTATTAATTAGGACTACTACCCCCAGCAGATAGATACTGTAGGCAGCGTATAATATTATGTATACTGTTTCCCTCTGGCGGGATGACGGCGCTGATGTAACAGAGACAGCAGATCCAGGAAACAATTTTGCGCAAGCCTGCTGTAACGCTTAGCTGCGTATTAATTAGGACTACTACCCCCAGCAGACACGCAGTAAACTGAAGACGGTCACAGGCAGCCCAAATATAGTATTTTTCCCCAATTTCCCTGCCTCACCAGTACTGGCCCTATACTCTGTACAATGACTGCAGACTGAGGACGCAATGCTCTGCACGGCCGATATACAAAAAAAAAAAAATTGTGCAACACTGCAAAAATCAGCCTCAACAGTACTGCACACGGTCAGATGTGGCCCTAAGAAGGACCGTTGGGGTTCTTGAAGCCTAAAATCACTCCTAACACTCTCCCTATAGCAGCTCCGGCACCAGCAGCACTTTCCCTGATCTCTGTCAGAATGCATCTGTGGCGAGCCGCGGGAGGGGCCGATTTTTATACTCGGGTGACACCTGATCTCACCAGCCACTCACTGCAGGTGGGTGGTATAGGGCTTGAACGTCGCAGGGGGAAGTTGTTATGCCTTCCCTGTCTTTCTATTGGCCAGAAAAGCGCGCTAACGTCTCAGAGATGAAAGTGAAAGTAACTCGAACATCGCGTGGTGCTCGCCTCTAGTAACGAGCATCTCGAACACACTAATACTCGAACGAGTATCAAGCTCGGACGAGTACGTTCGCTCATCTCTATTCCTACCGCTTCCTTTGTCCATTCCTGCAATTCATTTCTGTTGGTGGTTTGGTGGGATCAGGTTGGAGCCTCTATTATGAGTGAAGCCATCTCCACACAGATAAGTGCTGATCTATCTTTCCTTTCTGTATTTGTGTTTTTCATGAGAGTTCTGCTATATTTAGAATATCCCTTCAGGGATAGTTAGGTCCCAGGAGAAGAGTGTGGGGCCGTCCTTATCAGGACACCAACTCCACATTCAGGCAGGGGTTCCCCATCTTCCTGTTCAGTAAGGGACTAGTGTCATCCATCTTCTCTAGCCTGGTGTGGAGTAGTCTTCTCAGCATCGTACTGCAGCTATCTTTGCAGTTTTGTGTGAACACTACTCTGTTTCCGGGCTGGGCATGCTGCCCATCACCACTAAGACGTGACAGCCATGCTGTCATATTTCTTTTAGAAAGAAGAGGCCTTTTCCTGGCAGCCTTTCGAAACAAGCAAAATTTTTCATGAATTTAAACATTTAACATGCCAACTTGTTAGTAAGCGGATGTGGATTCATATTTTCACGCACTGATTTTGCTTAGGGCTATATCTGGTTCCAGCCCTTGTGGAACCCCAGTTTTAACCCTTTACCCCTCCAATTGAGATTTAGTCTTCACTACAAGGTTTTCAAACCATTTCCAAGGGTGAGGCATAATACCTGAGAGTGTGAGTGCAGACATAACCAGAAGACAAGCTTAGGTTGGAGGTGGCAGCATATACTACACAACAGATATCAGGCAGTAGGTCTGGGCTCACAGAACAAGTGCAGTATGGTAATACTGTGTGGGTCAGGGCACGCAACAGGCTAATAGCGTAGTCCAATATTGTAGCTGAGGTCAGGAATAAAAAAGTAAGGAAATTCAGATACAGGCCAGGAATCATGAAATACACCAAACGCTTGCTGAATCTTACACAGCAGGAATGAGCAATTTCCTAGGCATCCTCCATACTGGAAGAATGCCTATAATAGCTCAGAGCTAACAGATGATGACTACTGGAAAGGTTAGAGGAGTACACAATGGCCCTTTAAGTCAGGAGGCAGAAGTACGCATGAGTCCTGCAGGCAGAAGCAAGAGGCCTTCGGTGGGAGGAAGCAGCATGCACCATGGGAATGAGGACCTTGATTGACTGTAGCTCCATCAGCAGTTGAGCAGGGCTGGCTGTTTTGGGGTGCAATAACATAACTGAAACCTTTAGAGTCTGAGATGCATCTCTTGGCTTTTTTACAATTTCTCTGAGCATTGCATTGTCTGACCTTGGAGTGAATTTGCTGGAATGTCCAATCCTGGGAAGATTGTCAACTGTATTGAATATACGTTCTTATTGTAGAATAATGTACTCTAAATTGTTTGGTCTTATAACCTTTCCCACATTGTTGGACAGCAACAATTGCTTCTCTAAGATCATAGCTGATGTCTTTCTTCTTTGGAATTATGTTAACACACTTCTGAATGCTCCCAACCAGCAAACTGTCAGAAACTCTGCTTTTACAACAACAACAATGCATTCCCCATACATTAAAATAATAGATTGGGAAATACTCATTTCTCCCTGCTCCCGCTGTCCCGTGGTGGTGTTTATTCTCCTACTCCAGTCTCTGTTGAAATAACAGAACTTGGTCATCAATCGATAAGCTCTGTTATTGGCTGCAGCCCCTGTGATTTCCTATAAATCAGAAGGGACTGCAGCTATAAAAAGAGAATGGGGCAGGGTTTTGAGTGCAATCCTAGGACACATCAGGAGCAGGGAGAGGTGAGTATATTCCTATTTGTTCTTACAACTCAGACAACACTCTAAATCAAGCAGATTTGATTAACAGCACCTGACTGCTATTTACCCTTACTTGAATTCTATGGAATTAATAAGGGTGCCTTTAATTTTTCACACACTGATTCTGCATTTTGTCCTAGTTTTTGTTAAATAACACAGTATATTTGGTCATGTGTTATTGTTCATGTCTGAAGCTGTATTCACCTAATTTTAAGACCTTCCAGGGACCCAATTTTTTAAATTATGTCCTGATATGTAAAACCATACAGTTATTGAATTCAAAGAGTGTAACAATGCATGAATGTATGTAGAAGCAGAGATGTTAATTCTAGTAATTTGTTCTTACTTATATTAAAGGGGTTTTCCAAGTTTTAAAGGGGTTGTCCCGCGCCGAAACGGGTTTTTTTTTTTTTCAATAGCCCCCCCGTTCGGCGCGAGACAAACCCGATGCAGGGGTTTAAAAAAAAAAAAAAAACGGATAGTACTTACCCGAATCCCCGCGCTCCGGTGACTTCTTACTTACCTTGCGAAGATGGCCGCCGGGATCTTCACCCACGGTGGACCGCAGGTCTTCTCCCATGGTGCACCGTGGGCTCTGTGCGTTCCATTGCCGATTCCAGCCTCCTGATTGGCTGGAATCGGCACACGTGATGGAGCGGAGCTACAAGGAGCAGCTCTCCTGCACGAGCGGCCCCATTCAGAAGGGAGAAGACCGGACTGCGCAAGCGCGTCTAATCGGGAGATTAGACGCTGAAATTAGACGGCACCATGGAGACGAGGACGCTAGCAACGGAGCAGGTAAGTCTGTTTGGCTCATATTTAATGCACGATGTATATTACAAAGTGCATTAATATGGCCATACAGAAGTGTATACCCCCACTTGCTTTCGCGGGACAACCCCTTTAAGTATTAATGACCTATCCTCAGGATAGGTTATTAATAGTAGATTAGTGGCAGTCTGCTGCCCAAGACCCATGCTGATCAACTAATCTGCAGAGCTACTGTGTTAGTAAATGGAACTGTTGCATGTCGTCAACAAACAACTTTGTTCACTTTGCAGTGGTCCAGAATGGTACTGCAGGCAAAGTTCTCATTGAAATAAATGGGAACTTTGCCTACATTACCATTCAGGGCATTGCATAGTGTACAGAGCTGTATTTTTCCAGCACACAGCAGTGTTATACACTAACAGTACACTAACATAAGAAATCAGGTGCAAAAGTTTGGATACAGTTGTAACCAGAATTATTCCACTCTCAAAGCAAAATAAGCTGTTTTTGTCAAATTTGCAAAGTTTCAGCTGTTTGCAAAAACAGTCAAACAAGAACAATTTAAATAACCCAACACTACTAATATAATAAGTGGTTACTCAAAATTCAACACAAAATGTCACTTTTATTGACCACTGCCTTCTTAGAATTTTTCAACCCCTTCATGACAAGCAGCTTTAGTATTTAGTAGAGCACATTTTGCTGTTATACTCTGCTGCAAAAAAAAAATGCATAGCCAGATACAAGCTTCTAACAGTATTGCAAAGGAATTTTGGCCTGTTCCTCCCAGGCATTGGCCTCCAGGTTGCTAATATTCTTGGATTTGCGTGCTGCAACCACTTTCTTCAAATTCCACCAAATATTTTCTGTGAGGTTTAAGATAGGCAACTGTGATGGCATTCCAGAATCTTCCAAGAATTATTTTGAGACCAAGCCTTGGTGGACTTCCTTGGATCATTGTGTGTGTGTTCATGTGATCGCACTACAACCACATTGTACATATATAGCTTGCTAGATGTATGTACAGCAAAGAGTATAGTGACAGGTTGTATGTGTACAGAACAAAGTATTCTTGTAAATATAAACAGAGAAAGGTTTCAATGACACTGTATATTGGTGGCAATACATATGTGAGTGTATCTCTTGTTTGTATTATGAAAGAGTTGCCACTGCAATGACATACTTATGCCTCTAAGCCACCAAAGTAAAGGCATCCAGAATGCTTCCAACACCTAAGTGTGGAATTTAGGAAGCAAAAGCACTGGATTTCTGAATTAGAGAGATGAATGGACTTCACTCTACACAGCCTGGACACGTCTATATTATGAGTCATCTGGAGGACTAAATAAAAGCACATGTGAGCCCCTCAGTTGTTGCTACTGCATGCAAAAGAGACAAGCTTATGCCAAAGGTCAGTCGGAACTACCTGAGCCCAGTATCTCTTGGGGGTATAGACTTTAGCCCTTACACCTTGTATAGCGTGGGATACTAAATGTATAGCTAGTGGCCAGATGGCCAGGATTTTGTTTTGTGCAATTCTCTGTGTCTTCCAAAGTGAATAAAAATGGAAGAAGCTAGCTTGGAAAATAAATCAGCTTAAAATAAATAAATAAAGCTTTGGATATGGTGATTCTCATGAGTTGGTGAATCCTTAAGTGATCACAGTGTACACCTACACACAAAAGAGTTTTTTTTTTTATAATACAAAGAGATGACTTAAGGTTCTTTTACTCATAAAGCTAATCTTTCAAATGACTGAAAGATTGAAATATTTAGCGATCTATTTGCATAAAGTGTTAATAGCCATTAATGGCCATTACCACTTTATCACCACCATTTGCACATAAAAGGAACTCCAAGAGCTGTTTGCACAGCCCAGCATGTGTTCTCTCACGGCTGCCTGCAGATTGCATTGCTCTTCTCTGGGCTAGTGTAAACATGCAGCTGGGAGAACATTGTGCCATCTTTTGAAAGATGAGCGAAATGCATTCAAATAGAATATATTTGCTTAGTCTTTCAGCTGTTGAAAGATGGATTTCAAGTTTAACTAAAAGCCATGATTCAAATGAAAAGTGCACGATGCCCGCGTTTACATCTAACGATTATCACTCATTTATTTTAAGCGATAATCGTAGCGTGTAAAGGGGCCTTGTTCGCATATATCTGTCATGTTCCTACAGTTGGTTTATACCAGAGGCATACATAACCTAACTCTGTTAGACAACTATGTGTCAGCTTGCTTTTACTTTTGCTTGTATAGGGAAGTGCAGCAGCTATCCCCACCCACAACACACTCTGGCCACTGTTTGACAGCTGTCTCCATATCATTGTGTATAAGGAGACAGACACTAATTAATGTCTGGAGGGTGGAATGGATGCGACTAGCCCTCTGTGTGGGCACAGCTAGCTGCTGCTCATGAGTATCAAAGACTAGTCCTCTATGTATGGCTGGTACTAATAAAATATACATTTTCAGCAAACTACTGCACAGATGGGTACAACAGACATATTGTTGTAATTGCAGTGCCTGTCAATATCTTATGCTAAAGAGGATAACCGATTCCCTTTAAATATATCTTTTCAATGTGTTTTTTTGTTTTTTCATGTCTTATATTGCATACCATTGATTAAACCTACTTTGTCATGTATACTGCTTAATATATCAAAAACTACCTCAAATTCTATACCTGTTACCAAATATGCACATTTCCAGTATTTTACCTAGTTGTAAAGGGCAATTTTGGTAAAAAAAAAAAAAAAAAAAGTATTTTTCATTATGTGACTAGTCACCCACTATGTATAAATCCACTAGTTTTTACTTGTTGAGTTACTAATGTTTATCTGAAATCCCCTTCAGGTAGGTCATGTGACCTCACTGCAACTATGTGGGAACTTCTTGTCTCTTTGTTCTGTCCTGGAGTTAGTATCTCAATCACTAGAACTTCATGTACCATGAAAGTACATGTACTGTACTGTACAGGCTCTTCACAGGGGGATATAGAAGCTCCTATCACAGTTAATGCTGATTATTGGAGACCCCTGTAGCACAATTATATGAAAATGATAGTTTTGCCCCCCTGACTGCATACTCAGGGTCTTTAGTTTATTTAGGATATTGCAGAGTAGTAATATTCACAGTCTTCCCAGCAGGCAATAATGGTACTGGTTCGTCATGTGATGCTCTTCTGATGCATCAAGAGATTACTAGCCTAGCACAGTGGAGGAGGAAAGCAGAGTGAAATCTACAAAGTATAACATATAATCCTAAAAGGTGAAGACGTGGGAATGTGTGTTCTCTAGAGATGAGCGAGCGTACTCGGAAAAGCACTACTCGCTCGAGTAATTTGCTTTATCCGAGTATCGCTGTGCTCGGGTCTGAAGATTCGGGTGCCGGCACGGAGCGGGGAGCTGCAGGGGAGAGCGGGGAGGAACGGAGGGGAGATCTTTCTCTCCCTCTCTCCCGCCCGCTCTCCCCTGCTCCCCGCTGCGACTCACCTGTCAGCCGCAGCGGCACCCGAATCTTCAGACCCGAGCACAGCGATACTCGGATAAAGCACATTACTCGAGCGAGTAGTGCTTTTCCGAGTACGCTCGCTCATCTCTAGTGTTCTCCTTGTAGTGACCTTTTAAAGCTGGTCATTTCTGTATTAATGTGCGAGAGGCAGATTTGACATTGCTGCATGATAATCAAGTGCATTGGCTTAAGATTTAAACTAGTATTGTATGACACAACCTAAAATAGGACCTTAGGATTATTGCAAAAGGACCAGACCATTTAGAGATTCAGTGGTGGTCAAAATGTATCCACATAGGAAAACACTGGGATTAAGGTAATAGTACTGCAAAAGTTTTACCACGGGTTTCCAAAAAAATATGAAATTTACAAATAAAACACAAAACAGCAAAAACACTGTGTAAATATAGCTTTAGGCCTCATGTATTATATTTAGGCCCTTCTCTTATATTTTGTTTACATGTTACAGGTATCTACCAGTTTGTGGTATTGGAATCTGCACCTATAGGAACAGAGATTGGAAGAATAAAAGCTGTTGATGCAGATGTGGGTAAAAATGCAGAGATCAAATATACTATAAGTTATGGAGATGCCAAAGAATTATTTGAGATAATCACAGATCAGCAAACACAGGATGGAATCATAATGGTTAAAAAGGTTATTATATTTTTATGCATATGTTTTTACTAATTTACAGTATAACTTTTTTAATGTATACACAGTATTATAATGTAATGTTGTACAGAAACATAATATGGTGCCCATAGATTGCTATGGGTCCCACTGCACCTCTTTATGTCTCTAAGTTCATACAGAGACATATAGGGTTGCTTCTTTTAGATTTCTTTTTGCCATGCTCTATCCGATGCCATATAATAGAGCTATGGAGGGAATATATTTAGAATATGATTTTATATGGCAGGGCTCAGAGGAAAAGGAGCGCTATTTGGCTTTTGTTGGGCATATAAAGCTGGATTGGTTTTGGAATACAATGTATCACTTTTGCAGAGCTCCTGAAGTACCAGTAAAGTGGACACCCTTCCTGAGAATAGGCCCCATTTTTGAAAGGGCATCCCCTTTTAGGAATCTATAAGAGGCAGTTGTTTGAGTTTTTTGGGTGGTTGCTGGTACTTCAATTTATAATGGTGGCATATATAAGTTGTTCAGAGCTCATCAGGGTATCATAACATGGTATAATAATAGAAAAAAAACATGCTAAAAAAAACAATCCATGGATATGGGGTGTACTTTGAAGAAATCCTTTGTGCAGAGGTCATGCTTTTCAAAGCACCTTTCACAGTGATTAATGGTGGACTTTAATATTCCCCTTTTGGAACTTCATAGAGAAATGTTACCTTTCATACAATATAAAGACCCTCTCTTACAGAAGTAACAGGGACCTCAGCTTCATGGTTTCCAAAAATGTGGGCCTTGATAACCACCTTTTGAAAATTAAGGAATGTTGCATTTTGCCCTGTACATGATGCTAACATATAAATACTATGGTTGAAAAGCTGGCCTTCCACATCGTACAGATGACAATCATCTATATGCACAACCTGCTTTTTATACCACACCTTCATTACATGTCCCCATAGGGCTTCAGCACTTGATCTGAAAGATCATCACCTTCTATATACATATTGTAATCCAGGATGCAACCTGGCTCAAAGAGATAAAGGGGTGCTCTCATTATCCCAAATATCAACATAAGGATATCCCTCTTGTCCTTACACTTGACCAATAATATATTCTCATTAGACAGTGCCCTATTCTCGCCCTTTCCGAATGTTTGTCCAATTAGTGTTCTAGAGAGGTCTCTGTTTTTTGTGCATTGCACCACATGCCTCAGTACCTCTGAAAGTGAGGCACTAAAAGAGTTTGATACTGGTATAAAAGTCATGAATGTAGAGGTGTAGCCTTAGCCAGCAGTAGGTGCACTATTTTCCTACTAACTCCTAGGATGGTGGTAGACATTCTGGTGGTTTAATCCTAATATCAGGCATAGCAGCCATCTTTACTTGCTCATTATGTCATTAGACATGGTGGCCCTTTGGTATGTAATATATGTACTGCAGTTTGCAAGAACTACATGGATATATTGTCGGAAAAGGGCTAGATTTCAAATCTAACTCCCATTATAAACATGCTGCAATTTTTCTATTAAACTTCTGTATTTATTAGAATATATGTTTAGTTTTCCCTAAGTTAATACCTTTACTTTTTTTCTTTTCTAATAGAATGAGAATTTTGAGATGCGAGTTAAGAAACAATATTATCCTGCCATTTCATGACTCTAGTTAAGAAACTGGATCACTTGTACCTTTATTTAGCCTTTTTATCTTATAAAAAGATGACTGCTCTGCAAGAAATATAGAGTTTTGAATTAATTATCCTTTCTGCTATGAGATAGGTTTTTTTGGTTGTCTTTTTCACTTTATATAAGGGATATTGCGGGTCTATAAATCACAACATTATTTTTCCATTAGTAAAGGTAATGTCCGCTGGTGCACGCACCAAGCCATGACTGACTCTTAGGGTCACATCACAAATGTTTTCTTGGCAGACTGTTTTTGCAGGGTGGCTTGCCATTACCTTCACCAGTCATATTTTACCCTCCAGCTGAGTACTCATTTTACCAACCTCGGAAGAATGGAAGGCTGAGTCAACCTTGAGACAGCTACCTGAACCGAACGGGGATTGAACCTGCAACTTTTAGGTTGTGAGTGAGAGCTTAGGACTGCATTTCTGCTGCCACATGAGGCTCAAAGTATGTTACGATAAGTACAGGGTTAATATATGCCTACAGAGAGTTTGTCTCCAAGTATTCAGTGTATACTACACTTGACTAAATTGTAGTGGCAAATTAAAAGGGATACTGTAGCAAATACATCTATAGCATCTAGTCTAATTAGGATTTTATTGATGCAATGCTCTGATCTTTTATAATTACACAAGGACATTTTTACTGGGTAATCACAGTACATTGTTGATTCTGTATTCATTTTTTTAATTTTTTGATAACTCACATCCATTTCAATATTCCTACAGCCTCTTGATTTTGAAAGTCAAAGACTGCACACATTTCAAGTGGAAGCTACTAATTTATATGAAGATACAAGATTTACTCACCTTACCTCATTTAAAGATACAGCTATTGTGAAAGTGCTGCTGCAAGATATTGATGAGGCTCCTATTTTTAGTAAACCTTTCTATGTGTTTGAAGTGAACGAAGACACCAAAGAAGGTAGCATAATTGGTCATGTAACTGCTCAGGATCCTGACTCTGCAAAAAGTTCTGTAAAGTGAGTTTAATTATTTTCAGAATCTATACAAACTGTTTTAGAAACAACTATTTAGAGAAGGTCACTCTAAGGCCTTAGACAGATGGGCTTTTTTTCGCGCGATTTGCGGACCGCATGTCGGATGCGCATGCGCAAATCGCGTGACCGGGGGCGAAAAATCGCGGGAAAAATCTGCACCTAGCCGCGTTAATCGTCGCAGCAAAACGCCCGTCTGACCGGAGAAAAATCGCCGTGCGCATCAAAATGCGCATGAAACTTAGACTGGCCGGCGAAAAAAATGATTTTGGTGCGCACATAAAACGCCAAACGCAGATAGGCGCGATCTGCGAATCGTCGTGTCCCATTATTTATCGCATATCCGCATAAAAAGCGGACATGTGACCGATACCGTAGCGAACCATTGGTTCTATATATGCGCGAATCGCATGCGCATGCGCAAATCGCGCAAAAAAACGCCCGTCTGACTAAGGCCTTATAGCTATAAAAACCGCTAATCATTCTTGATAAATTTCTAAATTATACTAGAGCACTATCCACATTATAAAAATATATATTAACACAGATATGCCCTCCCTTAACTTCACCCTTTATTTAATATGTCTTGAGATGCCATATCTACTATAAGGTCTGTTGAACAGTTGGCCTTAGGCAGCAGCCTACAGCATTTTAGAAGCGACCATACTGCAGCTATAAGCTGCTGGCTGATGCTCCCTCCATATATCAGCAACTGCAATCTGTGCTGCTACTCTATTTCTCAGACTACCTAGCAAAGTAAGCAATGATGTTTGTAGTACCACGATGGTTCTTACATAAGGTCTTAGAAGCACTGAGACAGTGATTCTAGAGTATCCAATTAAATGGGGTTTTCCAGGCAGCCCCTGCTGTCAGTGCCGGCTTCACTGTAGTCTGAGCAGTTCCACTCTAGGCAAAATTTGGGTTGGAGCACAAGCCAGGCAAAATTCGGATTGGAGCACAAGCCATTGCTCAGACCTCTGTATAGTGGCCAGCAATGCAATTACAAGCACAGTCCCGATTGATTTCAATGAGAGCTGCACCTGCAATTATGAGTGCTGGCCAATTATGAGCTTCTGCTCCAACCCCAATGTCGCCTGGCACTGACCGCCAATACTACCTGGAAAAACCCTTTAAATGGGTTTTTGCATCAGGATAGGTCATCAATAGTTGATCGGCTGGGGTTTGTCGTTCAGGACCCCAAACTATCAGCTGAGCGGGCGCATTCTGTCAGCGCCACAAGTACACAGAGGTCGGGGTGGAAGTCTCTGCGATGAACTCTGTGTAGTGGCCGGCACTTGCAATTGCAGGCACGGCTCCCATTGATTTCAATTTGGAGACTTCCACTCCAAATACACAGAGGTCGGAATGGAAGCCTCCGAACCGACCTCTGCATGGTGGCTGCCGCTTGTAACTGCAGGCACGGCTCTAAGATCACTAAGAATTACTACACAGAGGTCAACACGGAGGCTTCCATTCCAACCTCTGTTTATTTGCTGATCGGTCAGCAAATCGGTCGAGTTCCCGAGCGATGGGCCCCAGCCAATCAACTATTGATGACTTATCCTGAGGATACATCATCAGTAGTATTTTCCCTGGAAAACCCTTTCAAATGCAGAGATATTTTCAACATAGGCTTTTTGATGAAATTAAAAATCTTCTGAATGCCTTTTTCCACAATGTGTAAGGTGCATACTAGTACAATAAGGTATGTTGTTTATTTTTTTGTGCTCTGCAGAAAGTATCCCACGTGATCATGGCTTTAAAGAGTTGATAAAAAGAAATAAAATCTCAGCGCCTCAAAGTATATAAAAAATTGATAAACGTAAAGAATGGTGAGTGACAACTCACCTGGTGCACAGTGCGCTCCTAATCAAAGGAGCCACCGGCACCCGATATCCACGTTTGCCTTCAGAAAGATCCTGGTCTTCAATCCTGTATCTGCAGGAGAGACGTCCTGGGGTGTAAAGCCTTCAGGCTTCCGACATCCAAACCAGTATAAAGAAAAAGACCCCCGCGCTCCAGGACCAGGAAACTCCGTTACATAAATTAAATTACTTTTATTGCGACGCGTTTCAACGGTACACAGCCGTCTTTCTCAAGCATTACATACACAATCAAATACACACCTTTATATACATAAATAAATCAATCTTTACTCACTACACCCGGCTCGGATAAACGCCGCGTCCCGGCGCCATCTTGAAACCACGTGGAGTGATCCAACATACAAACCACGTGATGATCATCACGTGGTTTCAAGATGGCGCCGGGACGCGACGTTTATCCAAGCCGGGTGTAGTGAGTAAAGATTGATTTATTTATGTATATAAATGTGTGTATTTGATTGTGTATGTAATGTTTGAGAAAGACGGCTGTGTACCGTTGAAACGCGTCGCAATAAAAGTAATTTAATTTAATTTAATTTAATTTATGTAACGGAGTTTCCTGGTCCTGGTGCGCGGGGGTCTTTTTCTTTATACTGGTTTAAAGAGTTGAGGTTCTTGTATGCAGTATTTGCATTAGCTTTAAAAGCTATATATTTTTGTAGTTGCAATCTGCAGAAGCTTATTCATTTTTTGGAGTAGGGAAGAGAGTCATTTTACCTTTCACCTCAGACAGCAGAAAAGCAAGATATAGCCCTACCGAGATGTGTGTCATAAGTTGAAAAAAAAAGTCCAATGGATGTCATCCGTCATCGCAAACTCCCATCTTGAAAAAATAAAAACTTTTACATTTAAAAGGGTTTTCCAAGTTATTTCTGTTATATAGTTTTTGGGCTCCCCATGCCAAAAACTTTATAAAGGAAATATACTCACCATAGCGCCAGCCAACATTTGGGAAGTTCAGTGCTCTGGCAGTTGACCTAACCCAACCATCAGCCTTGGTAATGTCCCGTAAACATGTCAAAGAATATCAACTAACAAAAGGGTCTTTTACATGAGCCGATAATCATTTTAATTTCGGCAATCCAGCGAGAATCTGAATGGTTATTGTTCCGAGTAAATGCATGCACTAAATGAATGATAAATGACAACTGGTTTGCTTCTCATTCGTCATTCAGTTTCTGCATGCCGAAAACCCAATAATGAACTGACCCATGTAAACTGGCAATCATTTACTTATGGATGACTGCCGGCCTACTGTGAATGGAGGTGGGCTGAAACACTCCATACCCTGCTATGTCTCCATTCACTAGCGATAATCGTTCCTGTGTAAAAGCACAGGAACAATTATTCCTTGGAAGACTTGTAGGGCATCTTATGCCCGACAGATCATCTTGTGTAAAAGCACCTTAAGTGTTCTCCCTTAATAGCAGCACAAGTTGCTGCATACTTCTCCCAAAACATATAAAAAAGTTGGACAATTACCACATTGAGTATCTCATCTGACCAAACTTCTGCATAGCAGAGCCACTTCAGCAAAAACACATTTTTTCATCCCTGCCCTGATTGTAAGGACCAACATCAATGTGTAATATTGTAACAGTGGTTTAATAGGAAATTGAATTAAAAATGTAGCGTGTGTCAAAATTTGGTGCAACACCGAGCATATTCACTTGCTGATTTGTTGATGCTCTAATATATAAAGGACTGCATTCTACTATATAATGAATCTAGCTGACGAATGACCCAGGATTAAACAGCTGGTGTTCGTATTGCCTACTTTTCTAGTGTTAAATAGAGATGAGCGAACGCGTTCGTCCGAGCTTGATATTCGTGCGAATATTAGGGTGTTCGGGATGTTCGTTATTCGTGACGAACACCATGCGGTGTTCTGGTTACTTTCACTTCCTTCCCTGAGACGTTAGCGCGCTTTTCTGGCCAATTGAAAGACAGGGAAGGCATTACAACTTCCCCCTGCAACGTTTAAGCCCTATACCACCCCCCTGCTGTGAGTGGCTGGCGAGATCAGGTGTTCGCCTAATATAAAAGTCGGCCCCTCCCGCGGCTCGCCTCAGATGCGGTGTGAGTTAGATGAGGGACAGTGCTGTTTATACCGGAGCTGCTGTAGGGAAAGAATTGGTAGTTAGTGTAGGCTTCAAGACCCCCCAAAGGTCCTTATTAGGGCCACTGATAGCTGTGTGTTGGCTGCTGTTAGCAGTGGGATTTTTTTTTTTCTCAAAATCGCCTCTGCAGACCGTTGCACCTGGCATTAGGGACAGAAGTGCTGCATAGGCAGGGAGAGTGTTAGGAGTGAGTGTAGCCTTCAAGAACCTCAACGGTCCTTTCTAGGGCCATATTTATCCGTGTGCAGTACTGTCCAGGCTGCTGTTAGCTGTGCTGCATTTTTTTGGGGCTTCTCAAAATCGCCTCTGCAGAGCATTCCACCCTCCATTGATACTGCAGGGAAAGAATTGTATAGGCAGGGCCACAACACAGTTATTATTCATAGAATATACGCAGTGCTGCCTTTTGGTGGGAAAAAACTGAAAACAAATCTATTTGTCCAGCCTCTGTCCGTCCTTACGGGCGGTGGAGACGTGTGAGCTGCGTGAAGAACAGTGCTAAATCATACGCACCCAGCTACGCTTTACTGCTGGCTTCGCCATTTGCTTTCCTTAATTGGGAAAAAAAATACCTGCTCTGCCAGAGTTATAATAACTCTGCTACCCTCACGTTCTGTGACACATAAGCAGGGACACAGCACAGTTATTAAACTTCTCATGTTCATAGAATATACGCAGTGCTGCCTTTTGGTGGGAAAAAACTGAAAACAAATCTATTTGTCCAGCCTCTGTCCGTCCTTATGGGCGGTGGAGACGTGTGAGCTGCGTGAAGAACAGTGCTAAATCATACGCACCCAGCTACGCTTTACTGCTGGCTTCGCCATTTGCTTTCCTTAATTGGGAAAAAAAATACCTGCTCTGCAAGAGTTATAATAACTCTGCTACCCTCACGTTCTGTGACACATAAGCAGGGACACAGCACAGTTATTAAACTTCTCATGTTCATAGAATATACGCAGTGCTGCCTTTTGGTGGGAAAAAACTGAAAACAAATCTATTTGTCCAGCCTCTGTCCGTCCTTACGGGCGGTGGAGACGTGTGAGCTGCGTGAAGAACAGTGCTAAATCATACGCACCCAGCTACGCTTTACTGCTGGCTTCGCCATTTGCTTTCCTTAATTGGGAAAAAAAATACCTGCTCTGCCAGAGTTATAATAACTCTGCTACCCTCACGTTCTGTGACACATAAGCAGGGACACAGCACAGTTATTAAACTTCTCATGTTCATAGAATATACGCAGTGCTGCCTTTTGGTGGGAAAAAACTGAAAACAAATCTATTTGTCCAGCCTCTGTCCGTCCTTACGGGCGGTGGAGACGTGTGAGCTGCGTGAAGAACAGTGCTAAATCATACGCACCCAGCTACGCTTTACTGCTGGCTTCGCCATTTGCTTTCCTTAATTGGGAAAAAAAATACCTGCTCTGCCAGAGTTATAATAACTCTGCTACCCTCACGTTCTGTGACACATAAGCAGGGACACAGCACAGTTATTAAACTTCTCATGTTCATAGAATATACGCAGTGCTGCCTTTTGGTGGGAAAAAACTGAAAACAAATCTATTTGTCCAGCCTCTGTCCGTCCTTATGGGCGGTGGAGACGTGTGAGCTGCGTGAAGAACAGTGCTAAATCATACGCACCCAGCTACGCTTTACTGCTGGCTTCGCCATTTGCTTTCCTTAATTGGGAAAAAAAATACCTGCTCTGCCAGAGTTATAATAACTCTGCTACCCTCACGTTCTGTGACACATAAGCAGGGACACAGCACAGTTATTAAACTTCTCATGTTCATAGAATATACGCAGTGCTGCCTTTTGGTGGGAAAAAACTGAAAACAAATCTATTTGTCCAGCCTCTGTCCGTCCTTACGGGCGGTGGAGACGTGTGAGCTGCGTGAAGAACAGTGCTAAATCATACGCACCCAGCTACGCTTTACTGCTGGCTTCGCCATTTGCTTTCCTTAATTGGGAAAAAAAATACCTGCTCTGCCAGAGTTATAATAACTCTGCTACCCTCACGTTCTGTGACACATAAGCAGGGACACAGCACAGTTATTAAACTTCTCATGTTCATAGAATATACGCAGTGCTGCCTTTTGGTGGGAAAAAACTGAAAACAAATCTATTTGTCCAGCCTCTGTCCGTCCTTACGGGCGGTGGAGACGTGTGAGCTGCGTGAAGAACAGTGCTAAATCATACGCACCCAGCTACGCTTTACTGCTGGCTTCGCCATTTGCTTTCCTTAATTGGGAAAAAAAATACCTGCTCTGCCAGAGTTATAATAACTCTGCTACCCTCACGTTCTGTGACACATAAGCAGGGACACAGCACAGTTATTAAACTTCTCATGTTCATAGAATATACGCAGTGCTGCCTTTTGGTGGGAAAAAACTGAAAACAAATCTATTTGTCCAGCCTCTGTCCGTCCTTACGGGCGGTGGAGACGTGTGAGCTGCGTGAAGAACAGTGCTAAATCATACGCACCCAGCTACGCTTTACTGCTGGCTTCGCCATTTGCTTTCCTTAATTGGGAAAAAAAATACCTGCTCTGCCAGAGTTATAATAACTCTGCTACCCTCACGTTCTGTGACACATAAGCAGGGACACAGCACAGTTATTAAACTTAGATAATTCATTCACTAGAGGCAGTGGGGCCTTTCGTTTTCCAAAAAGGGCAAAAATTATATTTGGCCTGCAGTCTTGCGCCAATTTATTTCCTGCCTGTGAAATCAAATCACTGGTAATACAGCATGCTGAGGGGTAGGGGTAGGCCTAGAGGACGTGGACGCGGCCGAGGACGCGGAGGGCCAAGTCAGGGTGTGGGCACAGGCCAAGCTCCTGATCCAGGTGTGTCGCAGCCGACTGCTGCGCGATTAGGAGAGAGGCACGTTTCTGGCGTCCCCACATTCATCGCCCAATTAATGGGTCCACGCGGGAGACGGTTATTAGAAAATGAGCAGTGTGAGCAGGTCCTGTCCTGGATGGCAGAAAGTGCTTCGAGCAACCTATCGTCTACCCGCAGTTCTGCGTCGTCCACTGCTGCCAATCCGAATCCTCTGTCTGCTGCTCCTCCTTCCTCCCAGCCTCCTCACTCCACTACAATAACACCTGCTCAGGAGCGGGAGCACTCCCAGGAACTGTTCTCGGGCCCCTGCTTAGATTGGGCAGCAGCGGTTCCTCTACCACCAGAGGAGTTTATCGTCACTGATGCCCAACCATTCGAAAGTTCCCGGGGTCCGGGGGAAGAGGCTGGGGACTTCCGCCAACTGTCTCAACAACTTTCTGTGGGTGAGGAGGACGATGACGATCAGACACAGTTGTCTTGCAGTGAGGTAGTAGTAAGGGCAGTAAGTCCCAGGGAGCAGCGCACAGAGGATTCGGAGGAAGAGCAGCAGGACGATGAGGTGACTGACCCCACCTGGTGTGCAACGCTTACTCAGGAGGACAGGTCTTCAGAGGGGGAGTCAAGGGCATCAGCAGGGCAGGTTGCAAGAGGCAGTGCAGTGGCCAGGGGTAGAGGCAGGGCCAGACCGAATAATCCACCAAGTGTTTCCCAAAGCGCCCCCTCGCGCCATGCCACCCTGCGGAGGCCGAGGTGCTCTAAGGTCTGGCAGTTTTTCACAGAGACGCCTGACGACCGACGAACAGTGGTGTGCAACCTTTGTCGCGCAAAGCTCAGCCGGGGAGCCAACACCAACAGCCTCACCACCACCACCATGCGCAGACATATGATGGCCAAGCACCCCGCAAGGTGGGACAAAGGCCGTTCACCGCCTCCGGTTTGCACCCCTGCCTCTCCCCCTGTTCCCCAACCTGCCACTGAGATGCAACCCCCCTCTCAGGACACAGGCACTACCGCCTCATGGCCTGCACCCACACCCTCATCTCCGCTGTCCTCGGCCCCATCCAGCAGTGTAGTTCAGCGCACCATTCAGCCGTCGCTTGCGCAAGTGTTCGAGCGCAAGCGCAAGTACGCCGCCACGCACCCGCACGCTCAAACGTTAACCGTCCGCATCGCAAAATTCATCAGCCTTGAGATGCTGCCGTATAGGGTTGTGGAAACGGAGTCCTTCAAAAGTATCATGGAGGCGGCGGCCCCGCGCTACTCAGTTCCCAGTCGCCACTACTTTTCCCGATGTGCCGTCCCAGCCCTGCACGACCACGTCTCCCGCAACATTGTGCGCGCCCTCACCAACGCGGTTACTGCCACGGTCCACTTAACTACGGACACGTGGACAAGCACAGGCGGGCAGGGCCACTACATCTCCCTGACGGCACATTGGGTGAATTTAGTGGAGGCTGGGACAGAGTCAGAGCCTGGGACCGCTCACGTCCTACCCACCCCCAGAATTGCGGGCCCCAGCTCGGTGCTGGTATCTGCGGAGGTGTATGCTTCCTCCACTAAAGCACCCTCCTCCTCCTCCTCCTCTGTCTCACAATCAAGATGTGTTAGCAGCAGCATGTCGCCAGCAGTCGGTGTCGCGCGGTGTGGCAGCACAGCGGTGGGCAAGCGTCAGCAGGCCGTGCTGAAACTACTCAGCTTAGGCGATAAGAGGCACACGGCCCACGAACTGCTGCAGGGTCTGACACAGCAGACCGACCGCTGGCTTGCGCCGCTGAGCCTCCAACCGGGCATGGTCGTGTGTGACAACGGCCGTAACCTGGTGGCGGCTCTGCAGCTCGGCAGCCTCACGCACGTGCCATGCCTGGCCCACGTCTTTAATTTGGTGGTTCAGCGCTTTCTGAAAAGCTACCCACGCTTGTCAGACCTGCTCGTAAAGGCGCGCCGGCTCTGCGCACATTTCCGCAAGTCCCACACGGACGCTGCCACCCTGCGCACCCTGCAACATCACTTTAAGCTGCCAGTGCACCGACTGCTGTGCGACGTGCCCACACGGTGGAACTCTACGCTCCACATGTTGGCCAGGCTCTATGAACAACGGAGAGCTATAGTCGAATACCAACTCCAACATGGGCGGCGCAGTGGGAGTCAGCCTCCTCAATTCCTTTCAGAAGAGTGGGCCTGGTTGGCAGACATCTGCCATGTCCTTGGTAATTTTGAGGAGTCTACCCAGGTGGTGAGCGGCGATGCTACAATCATTAGCGTCACCATTCCTCTGCTATGCATCTTGAGAAATTCCCTGCAAACCATAAAGGCAGCTGCTTTGCGCTCGGAAACGGGGGCAGGGGAAGACAGTATGCCGCTGGATAGTCAGGGCACCCTCCTGTCTATTTCTCAGCGCGTACAGGAGGAGGAGCATGAGGAGGATGAGGAGGAGGGGGAAGAGACAGCTTGGGCCGCTGCTGACGGTACACCGGCTGATTGCCTGTCATCCTTTCAGCGTGTATGGCCTGAGGAGGAGGAGGAGGAGGAGGAGGATCCTGAAAGTGATCTTCCTAGTGAGGACAGCCATGTGTTGCGTACTGGTACCCTGGCACACATGGCTGACTTCATGTTAGGATGCCTTTCTCGTGACCCTCGCGTTGCACGCATTCTGGCCACGACGGATTACTGGGTGTACACACTGCTCGATCCACGGTATAAGGAGAACCTGCCCACTCTGATTCCCGAAGAGGAAAGGGGTTCGAGAGTGTTGCTATACCACAGGACCCTTGCGGACAAGCTGATGGTAAAATTCCCAGCCGACAGCGCTAGTGGCAGAAGGCGCAGTACCGAGGGCAAGGTAGCAGGGGATGTGCGTAGATCGAGCAGCATGTACATCCCAGGCAGTGCAACAGTCTTTAAGGGCCTGGCCAGCTTTATGGCTCCCCACCAAGACTGTGTCACCGCTCCCCAGTCACGGCTGAGTCGGCGGGAGCACTGTAAAAGGATGGTGAGGGAGTACGTAGCGGATCGCACGACCATCCTTGGTGACGCCTCTGCCCCCTACAACTACTGGGTGTCGAAGCTGGACACGTGGCCTGAACTCGCGCTGTATGCCCTGGAGGTGCTTGCTTGTCCTGCGGCTAGCGTCTTGTCGGAAAGGGTGTTTAGTGCGGCTGGGGGAATCATCACAGATAAGCGTAGCCGCTTGTCAACCGACAGTGCCGACAGGCTAACACTCATCAAGATGAACAAAGGCTGGATTTCCCCAGACTTCTGTTCTCCACCAGCGGACAGCAGCGATACGTAAGCAATACGTAGGCTGCACCCGCGGATGGAAGCTACGTTCTCTCTCACCATCCAAAACGGGGACATTTCTGCTTCATCAATCTGTGTCTAATATTCCTCCTCCTCCTCCTCCTGCTCCTCCTCCTGAAACCTCACGTAATCACGCTGAACGGGCAATTTTTCTTAGGGCCACAAGGCTCAGTCAAATAATTTTTCAGAACAATTTTTAAAAGTTTCAATGCGCTTAAAAGCATTGGAACTTTAACTTGAACCAATTTTTCGTTACACTGGGCTGCCTCCAGGCCTAGTTACCACTTAAGCCACATTAACCAAAGCGATTAATGTGTTTCACCTGCCCTCTTGGCTGGCCATGGCCAATTTTTGGGATGTACATTAGTACTGTTGATACAGCAATTTTTGTGGGCCCTCGCCTACAGTGTAATCAAATTAATTTTTAGCCCACCTGCATTACAGCTGACGTAACCTCAGCTGTGTTGGGCAATGCAATGGGATATTTTTGTGTACCGCCGGTGGGTTCCAGGGAGCCACCCATGCTGTAGGTGCACACGGAGTTTTTAATACATCTGTACACTTCTAAAGAACCCCAGTCTGACTGGGGCATGCAGTGTGGGCCGAAGCCCACCTGTATTACGCACAACATTACTACCTCAGCTGTGTTGGGCAATGCAATGGGATATTTCTATGTACCGCCGGTGGCTTCCTGGCACCCACCCAGGCAGTGGGTCCACAGGGAGTTTAACCTACATGTGTCCACTTGTAAAGAACCCCAGTCTGACTGGGGCATGCAGACACCTTGACAGAATGAATAGTGTGTGGCACATAGGTTCCCCATTGCTATGCCCACGTGTGCAGCTCCTGATGGCGGTGGCACAGGATTCTATTTCTCATTGCTTCTGTACAGCATTGTGGGCTATCGCTCCGCCACTTTTAAAGAGGGTCGCTGCCTAGCCGTGCCAACCTCTGCAGTGTGTGCCTGCGGTCCCTCGTCAAGGCAGACGCAATTCTAAATAGACATGAGCGTGGTGTGGCATGAGGGCAGCTGAAGGCTGCCCAGGGACACTTTGGTGTGCGCTGTGGGGGGGAGGGGGGGCTGTTGGTCAGCATGTAACCCAGGAGAAGTGTCAGTGGAGTGTCATGCAGGCAGTGATTGTGCTTTGTTGGAGGTAGTGTGGTGCTTAGCAAAGGTATGCCATGCTAATGAGCGCTTTTCAGAAGTAAAAGTTGTTGGGAGGGGGGGGGGGGCCACTCTTGCCGCTATTGTGGCTTAATAGTGGGACCTGTGAACTTAGGATGCAGCCCAACATGTAGCCCCTCGCCTGCCCTATCCGTCACTGTGTCATTCCCATCACTTTCCTGAATTGCCCAGATTTTCACACATGAAAACCTTAGCGAGCATCGGCGAAATACAAAAATGTTCTGGTCGCCCATTGACTTCAATGGGGTTCGTTGTTCGAAACGAACCCTCGAGCATCACGGGAAGTTCGTTACGAATAACGAACACCC
Source organism: Eleutherodactylus coqui (assembly GCF_035609145.1). Classification (NCBI taxonomy): domain Eukaryota; kingdom Metazoa; phylum Chordata; class Amphibia; order Anura; family Eleutherodactylidae; genus Eleutherodactylus; species Eleutherodactylus coqui. The sequence goes on from NC_089845.1 coordinate 22,136,814, forward strand.
GAACATTTTGGTGTTCGCTCATCTCTAGTGTTAAACAATTATTGAACACACACAGGGAAACATAAAAACATCGTACAGATGTTGCCCTTGGATAGATTTCAATCTAGAACTCCAACACTGCAATGCAGCACTGCTATCAACTCTGCCAACACACTTGATCTTTCATGTCTGGACGTGGAAAATAAGGAAAAACACAAAGAGAACATATAAAATCCATGCAGATATTATTCAGTCTCATGTTGACGCCCATCAAGGGGCTGTAGTGGGCTGTTTCCCATGCTGAGGAAGCAGTCATGGAGTAAAAAAGACCATCCAACATCTCTGAGGACATGGGGGCGGAGACAAAGGACAATTTGCATCCCTGGGCTGAAGCACCCCACAGTGAGTAGAAAGAAAGGAATCCCCACTCCTAGCATTACTGGGCATAGCAGTGGCACTGCTGAAGACCAGCACCAGATGCCTCAAGTGACAGAGTCAGCGCTGCTAGTAGATGTAAGTGTGAGCAAACTACAACCCCTGGTACCCTACGAGATAAAATCTCTGGGTAGTGTGGGGTGTTTTACTGACTCATGATACTGTGTTAGCATAAGAAGTTAACATGGTGCCAGTAGGTTACACAAGGCCCTGCGAGGGCTTATTGCTAAGTAGTAATGTTTATAGCATAGTGTAATGTGATGTTATATAGAGTGCTTATACTAATGTGTAATGTACCTGATATATGTTTATATTAATGTGTAATGGCGCAATTAGGCACATTGCATAGAGTGTACATGGAATCAAGTAATGTAATGTGGGAGTGAAACCGTTAGTACGATGATGATGATGTATGACATGAAATTTAAGACGTGATGCGTTCAGTAGATAAGAACGCTGCTCCAATGGTGCATTTGAGGTTGAGGCCTATGGGCATAGAGAATGATTATATATGCAGCAGTTACGTCTCATTAATGAGAAGCAGCAAAACCCTCTGAAAACTATGAGGAACGTCATGTGCCTTGCTGCTGCTAGGAGTAGCTAAAGCAGTGATGTATATGAATGGTGCAAGTCACCGAGTGATGAGAACACATATTTTGAGTTGCGTTTGATTTTATAAGTACCACCCATATAGAGAACTGTCACTTCAATACTACAGTCACTTTTTAGAGTTTAATGCCAGTTATTACATAACGTTAAAAATAATCGAATCCTCCTATGGAGCGCAATACTGTTTATTATGTAACTATTAAGAAAGGCTATTTTTGTAAAAAAAATGTGCCACCTCTGCCTCCATTAGTGATTGCTGCTTCATCCTAAACCTATGTTGCTATATCACCAGCACCCACGTGACACCTCTTTCTCCTCCAAATGAGAAGATGAAGAAAGTGAAGGAGAAGAACATTTAGTGTCTACCACTTGCACACCACATCCTCATCTTGATATCTTTTTGTTAGTTATCCTCGAGATTCTGTCCCTGGACATCTTTTCTTTTCTGTCCACATCTTTGGCTTAGAACAAATCTTATAATCGACACTCTGCTTTCAGTGCCACTTTTATGCTGATCAAATGAAGAAACAAAACTGGTAAATCGGCACTGCTCTCCAATGAATTCTGACAGATAGAGTGATAGGTTTATCTAACTTTTTTTTTTATATTAATTAAATAAAACCTGCAAAGCAGATACACATTTTGGGATAGGCCCCTTCATCAGTCGGACTGGGTAAGCATAGAGACAGAAAATAAAAGGTAATCAAAAAAGGGAATAAGCATTTGGTTTGTCAGATCAAAAGGAGTATAAGGAAAGGAAGAGGACAGGAAAACAGACAAAATAAAAATCAGTGAGTATTTGGGGCAAATAGACAGGTAATAAATGATGCATAAAATATCAAAATGAATAAGACTAGTAAATGACATGAATTTTGAACTTGCACTTAAAATATATCTACATATATAACGGTGAAAGCCCTCACTGACTGACTGACTCGCCACTAATTCTCTAACTTTCTAGTGTCGTACAAACATGAAAGTTGGCAGGAGCATTCTTTAGGTCCAAAGTAGGAAAAGTAAAGAGATCACAACTAGATTATTCAATGCTAGCTGCAAAAGTATTGGCACCCCTGTGTAATTTACCTAATCTAATTCTCTAACTTCCTGGTGTTGTACAAGCATGAAATTTGGCATGACCATTCTTTAGATTCTAAATAGGAAAAGTAATGTGGTGACAACTCGATTATTCAATGCTAACTGCAAAAGTAAGTCCACCCCTATGTAATGTTACTTTCCAGGGTCATACAAGCGTGAAATTTGTTGAAAGCATTCTTTAGGTCCAAAGTGAGGAGAGTGGGAGGGGTGCACATACAGTACATGCGGCCTGAGGAGAATCTATCGCTCATCTATGTGTATACATATTTTATTCCTCAGTTCCTCTAACATAACCTTGGTGTAACCTCATACATTTTCTGTGCGAACAACATGTAAACTTCTGTATCAAATTAACTTGGGTGAAGCTGGGTATATCAGCTAGGTTGTTTATAAACCATAAGCAAAATATTTGTACTTAAGAAATTTAAAACATATAAATTATGAGATGGAGAAATGTCAATGAAATAGCAGTGTGAAAAAATATGTATAGTGTGAATAAAAGATTTGCATATGTATGACATTAAATAAAATGAAGCATAAAGTACAATGTAACATACAATATGGACTCTGCCAGTGTATCTTAAACCGGTGGATAGCACATTGCTAGTGCTTAAAAGGCATACAATGACAGAGAGGCAAAATAATTGATATGTGTCTAAAAGTGGCTGACTGAATGTATAGATATATGTATGTATATAAAAAGTATGTAAATGGATACCTTTAGACTTTTAGACCCATATCAGTTATTTTGCCTCTTTGCCATTTTATGCCTTTTAAGTGCTAACAAGTTAATATCAATGACATACAAGGCTGTCCACAATCTGTTACATATATCTCTGATCTAATCTCCTCTCCACATGTAATCTCTGGTCTTGACAAGACCTCATTCTCTACTCCCTAGTCCGCTCCTCATATAACCACATCCAAGACTTCTTTCACAGGTCACCTATACTTTGGAACTAGATACTCCAACACACCAGACTCTCCACCACTTTGGAAAATTTTCCAAAACAACTTGAACACCCACATCTTTAAAAATGCCTTCAACCTACAGTAGCCCAGCTACAACCACTATATTAGCAGCCTCTACTCTCACCAACCTTCGCTTTCCCCTTTCTCCTAAGCCCGTGTAAGCAGAGTCTTATTTCCTTCTGTACCAGCTTTATCAGTCACTGATTGTATGCTGTTGTGGATAGAACCCTCACCCTTTCTGTTCAGTTCATTTATTAGTTTTATATTATATAAAATGTCTGATAAAGCACTGCGGAATATGTTGATGTTATGTAAATAAAGATGATTGTTAATTGTTTTTTCTTATACAATATATTTAAACCCCTGTTTTCATATGTACTGCACCAAAGAATTAATGGCACTTAGGGTGGGTTCACACGAGCGTGTTTTTGTGCGTACATATGCAAGCACAAAAACACGCTTCTATTTGCAACAATGCATTCCCTATGTTGTGTGCACATGTCCGTACTTTACAGGTGCGTGCCTGCAAAGATAGGACATGCGTGCACCATAGGGAATGCACGCATTGTTTTCAATGGAGCCACGGCTGCTGCCGGCGGCTCCATTGAAAACAATGGTCTGCCGGCACCCCTGCATTCTTTTTCAGGGAAGCCATTTACATAAAAGCTCTTCCCTCAAAAAGAAAAATTTTAGTGTAAAAAAAAAATGTAGGCATTCCCTTCAATGGAGCCGCTGCTGCTAGCGGCTCCATTGAAGACATGCTCTGCCGGAACACCTGAATTGTTTTTCAGGGAAGAGCTTTACATATAAGCCCTTCCCTTAAAAAGAAAAAATTTAGGGTAAAAAAAAAAATAAATAAAAAATATACTTACTAGAGATGAGCGAGCGTACTCGTTTGAGCTTGATGCTCGTTACTCGAGGCGAGCACCACGCGATGTTCGAGTCAATTCCATTTCCTTCCCTGAAAGTTTTGCGCCATTTTCTGGCCAATAGAAACGCAGGGAAGGCATTACAACTTCCTCCTGTGACGTTCCAGCCCTATCCCACCCCCCTGCAGTGAGTGACTGGCAAGATCAAGTGACCCCCGAGTATTTAAAGTGGGGCCGCCTGCGTCTCGCCACAGTCACACACTGGGAGAGATCAGGGACAGTGCTGGTGCTGCTATAGGGAAAGTGTTAGTGTAGGATCCTGTGTACAAGAACCCCAACGGTCCTTCTTAGGGCCACATCTGACCGTCTGCATTACTGTTGTGGCTGCTGGTAGCTATAGCGTTCTCAGGCTGCAGTCTGTACTACATAGTATAGGGACAGTGTTGCTGAGATAGGGAGAGTGGTAGTGTAGGATCCTGTGTACAAGAACCCCAACGGTCCTTCATAGGGCTACCTGTGACCGTGTGCATTTTACAGGTTGTCTGATGGGACTTGTAGTCCATCACTATTGCACTTAGGCCTGTTTGCGGCCTTCCTGACTTCTTTTTTCTGCCTGGAGTTTGCCTTACTATAACGCTCTCAGCGACAAAGTCTACGCACATAATTCCAAGATTATTTACACCGGCCTGTGTCTGCAGTGAATTTGACGCTCAGCGTACGGTCAACACAGGTACTTATAGAGGGAAAGTAATATACACAGTATATAGCCTGTCTTCTATTTCAAAAAAACTACCTCTGACCGACTGCATTTTACTGGGTGCCTGGTGGGAGTTTTAGTGCATCACTATTGCATTGCTAGGCCTGTTTGTGGCCTTCCTTCCATTTTTTTCTGCCTGGAGTTAGCGTTACGATTCCGCTCTCTGCGTGAAAGTGTACGCATATAATTCCTTAATTATTTACAGTGGTCTGTGTCTGCTCTATTCGTAATCTGCCATGCTGAGGGGTAGGGGTCGAGGATGTGGACGCGGGCGAGGATGTGGAGTTCCAAGTGAGTGTGTGGGCACAAGCCGAGTTCCTGGTCCAGGTGTATCCCACCCGGCTGCTGCGGGATTAGGAGAGAGGCAAGTTTCTGGGGTCCCCAGCTTCATATCACAATTTATGGGTCCACATGGTAGACCTTTATTGCAAACAGAGCAGTGTGAGCAGGTCCTGTCGTGGATGGCAGAAAATGCATCCAGCAATGTATCGGGCACTCAGTCTTCTACGCAGTCCACTGCTGAAACTCTGAATCCTCTGGCTGCTGCTCCTCCTTCCTCACAGCCTATACTGCTGCTACAAAAATGGTGCTGGGGTCTGCATATGCTTCTGCTACATAAATGTTACAGGGGTCTGCTGATATTGCAGCTACAGAAGTGTTACAGGGGTCTGCGTATACTGCTGCTAGAGAAATGTTACTGGGGTCTGCCTATACTTCCACTACATAAATGGTACTGGGGTCTGCCTATACTGCAGCTACAAAAATGGTACAGGGGTCTGCCTATACTGCTGCTAAAGAAATGTTCCTGCGGTCTGTTTATACCTTTGCTACAGGAATGTTACAGCGGTCTGTCTATACTATGGGTGCACTAAGTCTTCCCATCGCAGTGTTTTACCTATGTGGCACAAATAATACAGACACTGACTAGGCCAGCATTGCTGGCCGAGGCCAAGTTGCTTGGCGGGGCGAAACTCTCCCATGGTTGGGCACTCCGATTTCTTCCTGTGTAATACCATCTTTGTGCACTTACAGCATAGGCTAGGCCAAGGAACTCAAAGACTGCCTCTTCCAGTGTTGAGCTATCTATGTTGCGACACACGGATTTCCCGTTGCTATGTCACTCAGGGCACCTTGGGTCACAAAGGCGGAGGCTTGGAACCGAACCTTACCCTGGGCCCACTAACGTGCTTCCCACACAGACTATTGCGGGTCCTGGTCATCGTGTCTTGGGCCTGTAATGCCACCTCCTCCTCCTGCTTGGGGTCAGGAGATCAGCACTGGGCATCATGTATTTTCTCCCGTGTTACCACAATTATCTGAGACACTGGTTTGGGCAAAAGAAGAGGAGTGTTACTGCATTGATGAGACCTTCACAGCCGCACTAGCATCGGAGTCTGCTCTATGCCCACGATTGCTGAGGGTGTGTGCAGAGGCCTACGTACTCGGCACAGTGAAAGTCTGGCATGTTTGGGCACTATCATTTCTTCATGTTTATTACTGTCTTTGGGTTCCTTCGGCTCGCCTATGCTGTGGGTGCACACCCATAGCAGTGATTTTCCTTTCCTGCACAAAGTAACTGACTGACTGACTTGGGTAGGGTGCATAGTGCAGATGCCTTTCCCCTTGCGGTGTCGCTACAGCTATCCGACACCTAGACAGAATGAATACTGTGTGCGCACATGGACTGCCCATTGCTATGTCAGTCGCAGCACCTTGGGTCCCAAAAGGTATTTGCTGGGACCGAGCCTGGCCAAGGGCCCACTCACATCCTTTCAGCACAGGCTACAGCGAGTCCTGGTCATGGATTCTTGGCGTTGTGAGGCCACCTCCTCCTCCTGCTTGGGGTCAGAGGGTCAGCATTGCGCATCATGTACTTTCTCTCGTGTTACCACAGTTTTTTGAGAAACTCGTTTGGGCCACAGGAGAGGAGCATAACTGCATTAATGAGACATTCACAGGTGTACTAGCATCGAAGTCCGTTTCCTGCCTATGATTGCTGAAGCTGTTGGCTGAGGCATTTGTCCGGGGGGAACTGCAACGGCGCCAGGTTGGGCCTGTGGAACTTTTTCCTGGCTAATCCAGTCTTTGGAGTGGTGAAAGAAATCATAACGGATTTACTGAGACCTTCACAGGTGTACTAGCATCGAAGTCCGCTTCCTTCCTATGATTGCTGAAGCTGTTGCCCGAGGCCTATGTCCCTGTGGAACTGCAACGGCGCCAGGTTGGGCCCGTGGAACTTTTTCCTGGCTAATCCAGTCTTTGGAGCGGTGAAAGAAAACGGAATGGATTTACTGAGACCTTCACAGGTGTACTAGTATCGGAGTCCGCTTCCTGCCTACGATTGCTGAAGCTGTTGGCCGAGGCCTATGTCCGGGGGGAACTGCAACGGCGCCAGGTTGGGCCTGTGGAACTTTTTCCTGGCTAATCCAGTCTTTGGAGTGGTGAAAGAAATCATAACGGATTTACTGAGACCTTCACAGGTGTACTAGCATCGAAGTCCGCTTCCTGCCTACGATTGCTGAAGCTGTTGGCCAAGGTCTATGTCCCCGGAGAACTGCAACAGTGCAGGGTTGGGCCTGTGGAACTTTTTCCTGGCTAATCCAGTCTTTGGTGCAGTGAAAGAAAACGTAAGTGATTTAATGAGACCTTCACAGGTGTACTAGCATTGAAGTCCGCTTCATGCCTACGATTGCTGAAGCTGTGGTCCGAGGCCTACGTCGTCGGCGCAGTGTAAGTCTGCCATGTTTGGCCACTCTGATTTCTTTATTGTTCATGTCTTGGGTTGCGTTGGACCCACCTATGCTGTTGGTGCACACAGACTTCCCATCGCGGTGTTTGACCTGTCCGGCACAAAGACACTGACTGACGTGGGTAGGGGGCAGAGTGCACATGGCTTTCCCCTTGCAGTGTCAATTGAGCTATCTGACACCTAGACAGAATGAATACTGTGTGGGCACATGGATTCCCCATAGCTATGTAACTCATGCCCACGTTTGCAGTTCCTGACGGAGGTTGGCACTTTATTGGAATGAATATCAAATGTCAATTTCTCATTGATTCTCAACTGCATTGTGGGCTATCGCCCCGCCCGTTTTAAAGAGGGTCGCTACCTGGCCCTGCCAACCCTCTGCAGTGTGTGCCTCCGGTTCCTCCTCATCGCAGACGCACTTATAAATAGACATGAGGGTGGTGTGGCTATGAAGTCAGCGTGTGGCATGAGGGCAGCTGAAGGCTGCGCAGGGACACTTTTGTGTGCGCTGCGGATGCAGGGTCGCGCGCACGCACGCATGCGAGGGGGGGTTGGGCAGCATGTAACCCAGGAGAAGAGGCAGCGGTGTGTCCCGCGGGCACTGATTGTGCTTGGTTGGAGGTAGTGGGGTGCTTAGCTAAGGTGTGCCTTGCTAATGAGGGTTTGTACGAAGTAAAAATTGTTAGGGGGGGGCAGGCCCACTCTTGCCACTAATGTGACTTAATAGTGGGACCTGGAAACCTGAGATGCAGCCCAGCATGTTGCCCCTCACCTGCCCTATCCGTTTCTGTGTCATTTCCATCACTTTCTTGGGTTTTCCAGATTTTCACAAATGAAAACCTTAGCGGAGCATGGGTCATATACAAAAATGCTCGAGTCGCCCAATGACTTCAATGGGGTTCATTACTTGGAAAGAACTCTCGAGCATCGCGAAAAGTTCGACTCGAGCAACGAGCACCCGAGCATTTTGGTGCTCGCTCATCTCTAATACTTACCTGTCAGCCGCTGCTGTGTCCCCTGTGGTGATGAAGAACACATCTGCCGCATGCGTTAGAGGATTCTGCTGCTGGCAATTGAAGGGAAGAGCTTTAAATATAAGCCATTTCCTGAAAATCAAGTAAAAGTGGTTTAAAAAAAAAAAAAAAAATAGATACTCACCTTGCTTCAGCTGCCGGGGCTCAGCCGAGTCTTCTCCTGCTGTTCCCTGCACTGTGGTGCTGATCTAGCAGCAGTCAGGGATTTAAAATCCCCGCCTGCTGAAAGAGCTGAATGTGATTGGCTGAGGTGCTCAGCCAATCACAGGCAGCTCTCCCCCAAAGATTGCCAGAGCTTAGATGCTTTTAATAGTGTTTAGTAGAACCCTTTCCTTCACGGGAAAAGAGTTGGGTGGCTACTTGGAAACTTAGTCTTCCATAATGCTAAAGGTACAGGTAACATAGTGTAGAGATCAAGATCAAGGCTCAAACAAGTAGATACAGGAACTCCAATCAGCAAGTTGTAGAGTTGAAGCAGCATGTCAAGCAAGCAGGGGGATTCCCTGACATTCTTTATATTGCATAAAGTACTTGCAGCAATGTTTATAGTGGTTATTGTACATGGGAGTATATCTTACTATTTATTTATAAGGTAGATGATGTTCCATTTTTGTTGCAGTATCCACTTTATTTTTGATAACACTTAATAAACATATTTCATTTTTAATATATTTTTGTTGATCTTCATGTTTTGTGTAGGGGCATAAACTAGTATTGTCTATTATTTTCAAAGTTATAGTTACAATACAACAACCATATTTAACACATGCATTGTAATTAAATCTTTGATAAAGCGGAAATAACACTAAATGTTAAGTAATCTAGTTGTTTTAAGGGGTTATCCCAGAAAAATCCTTTACCACCTATCTACAGGATACATGATAAAAGATAGCTTGTAGGGAATTTGATTGCTGGAACACTTCCATGAAGGAATTTTTTCCTTCAAATGAGCTAAATTGGCTCGTTGGCTTGTTTTCGCCTTCCTCTGGACCAACAAGGATGGGGGGGCATGGGGGGTGTAACAGGCTGAACTAGATGGACATTGTCATTATTCAGCCTAACATACTATGTTACTATGATCATGAGAATGGTGCACACTGAATCCTCCAAGTGAATGGAATGCTGGTATGCATGTATGACCACTGCCCTAGTTACTGTCTATAAGCAGTTAGGGGAAGTACCAAAGGTTAAAGTTAGGTAGAAATAGCACAAAGCAAAAGGGATACCTGACATCTTAAAATATATTACAAAATAACAACTGACTTAATGTTTTTGTTTTCTTGTATTAATTAAATTTACATTCTCTTTGCACACAGATATAGTATTGATCGTAGCACAGACCTGGAGAGAATATTCAATATATACTCAGGAAATGGTTCAGTAACCTTAGCCAAAACTCTTGATCGTGAAATGACTCCATGGCAAAATATCACATTAGTAGCAACTGAAACACGTGAGTTGATTTTCAACACTTGCAGGTGAAAAATATATATATTTATACTTTTATGCTGGTGTTAAATCACATGGTGAGAATGAAACTAAGTACTTGCCTACTTAATTGTACTCAAAGTACTGCACATACTCTAGTTATACCCTGAAAGTTTAGTAATGCTTTACAGAAAGATTTTCATGTTTTGGTAATCTCAAAATTCATATTGCATATGTATGTATAATTTATTGTGAATTAACTATCAATAATTAATTATTTACTTTAGGCAGTCCAATAGACACTTTTTATCATATTTAATGTTCAGCATACCAAGTGAGAGCTTAACAGCTTGCAAGTTCGTAAATGTTTCTTTTCAAGTATATTTTTTGTAGTAACAAAGGATAATAATTTTCAAACAAAATTATGATATTATATATATTTAAAAATATATAGACATAAAATGAATAAACTGATATTTCTGCATTTTTCAAACTTGCAATAAAATTGTGTTGCTTTACACATTTAGTACTAATTAATTTGAAAATCCCCATTTATTATCTGAATGAGAATCATTTCTGCAAAATCTTAAAGGAATGAAAGTTCATATTTATTAATATTACTTTTACAACTACTTTTATAATTATTTTAACACCATTTTTGTCATTCTAATAAACAATAAACGTTCAATAAAACTCTAAGTAACATCTCAATGTATGTTAAATTAACTCTTGTTTTTAATCTATTTATTTTGTTAAGAAAATCCAAAGCTCAACAGATATGTTCACGTGTATATAAAGATACTTGACATTAATGATCATGCACCAGAATTTTCAGAACATTATTTGACATTTGTGTGTGAAAATGCAAAACCAGGTCAGGTAAGTACAAACTAATATGTTTTAAAAAACAAACTATACTTTTTTTATTGGTTAATGTGTTTGTGTTCAGCTTGAGAAAAATGGATTTAAAATGTAAAAGTAGTGTCTTCATTACATTTACAACAATTGGATCTATGATGACTTAAGCTTTATTCAGTAGACTATGGGGGTCTAAATGTTGCAGCCAAAGTACTGACACTAAAATGTGGTAATCTCATGGCCATCTGTAACTTACCTCAGGCTGGAATCACACCTGCAGTTTTTGTGCAGTTCTGGTGGACTTCTACTTCCTGCTGGGTCGACTTCTAGCTTTATCTAAAAAAAAAACTATCAAAAATTGCAGTGGTGATTTTTTTTTCTTTTTTTAACCCTTTCCAATCCACTGTCTGACATCTAAAGACATTATGATTTAAGGCTGCACAGCTCTGATGTTAGAATACATCATTCGGGGTTCTCTTACTGTATATTGCCTGCCTCTCTGCTGTCAGAGCCTATGCAACGTGTCACCTCATGCAGTACTGGCTTTAACCAGCAGATAGTGCCTTTGTGTAACGGCAGAAAAAGAGTAAGCCCCCTAGGAAAACCAGGATACAAATTAGATTGAAAAGGGTTAAATGCTGTATGTGAAAGCACCCTTATAATGTTTTTTTGAGTGTGAATCAATGCATTAGCATGCAAGCTCACGAGTTCTTAAGCAACTATATTAAATGTGTGAATATAGCAGAGTATTTAGTTTATGGATTATTTATTTAAATAAATTCAAAGTTGATGGGCGTTGCAGTGTTTCACTTGCATATTTTAATAGCAGATTTTTCAGCTAGATTATGGACTTGAAGTCTTATTCTTTACCATAGATATTACTCTTGCTAAAAGCCGAAGGTAGGGTACGAATTGCTTTGGAGAATTCTCATGGCAGACAAACCAATTTTAATTAGCACTTCAATTACACTTTTTTTCTATTTTTTGGCATTTTCTATATTTACTACGTGCTGTAGCATACGTGTCAGGCCTCATGCACACAGCAGTTAGGCCTGTTACACACCATGTGCACACAGTCTCCTGAGGTTCTGTACCACAGAATCACAGGAACACTTTGTGCCACTATAAAATGCCAAGTAGAGCTCATTCTTCTGATATACAGCCTTCTGCATACTCCCAAACTTACTACTTTATAAATAACACTTTATCCCACTAGCTTTTAATGGTAAATAGAAAAGCTAACATCCTGCAATAACCCAATCTCCATTACAATACTATATAAGCAGTTTCTATCCTCATCTACTGTTACTTTCCTCTTTCACTGTAAATTGTAAACCATTATAAGCTGAGTGCTCTTTACTTCTGTACCAATATGTAGCTCAGTAAGCTCATGTTTATTTTACTTGCTGGCTTTTATCATTTATACCTTATATTCAATGTATTTAAATCAAATGTCTCAGCAGAAAAGGACCTGTGGTGAAAATTAAGTTTCTATATATATATATATTAATTAATTTGTTTTGATTCATTTCTTGGGGTTTCCATGTACCCATGTATATTTCAAAACATCCTAATAACTTCCAGTTTTCATTCTGGCCTAATAATAGTCTGACTCTTCTCATTCTCTATAACAGTCTAATGGACCGTAAACACAGTGGACTAGATAAGACTCGTTGACTACATTAGGGGAGTATTCTAGGCATATTTATGGTGTTGAAAGGGGTTAACAGGCTTTTCTTGGCATTTATTATTGATGATTGCCTCCTCATTGCAGTCAGAGCTGGAAGTGTAATACAAGGCAACATTGATTTCAATAGGAGCAAAGCTTTTCTATCACATTTTAGTCTCTGACCACCAATTTCAATTCCCCCCAAAATTAAAAGAAGTAACAATCCTATTGTGCATGTCACAAAACTGTCTAACATCATCTGAGATATTCCAGTTGGAAGTGGATGCAATGTCTGAAATGTGTTCAGCAATTTTGCATTTTAATTTTCAGTCTGTACCTTCTATATATGAGAGATTCACAACTGACATAATCATTTATTCTAAGTGTCAATTAATTATTAATAATTCCAACTTATGTAGTAATAACTGCATGTTTGCATGATATTTTTTAAGTGTGTGACTTGAGATTCAGACTTTAGAAAAGCCACTTATATCTATTGCCTGTTTATCTATTTTATTTTTCACTAGCATGGAATACTATTATCTAACCTTTCTGTATGATCCCTATTTACAATGTGCTTGATTTTTGACAATGCCATCCAGTGTACATCTTGTGACTTGTATGCAGGTCTTGAACAGCCATCTGAGGGTTCATACTGCTGTATGAGATGTGAGCATGTTGTGTGTTTGGAAACACAGATCCTGAATCTAAATGTGCAGCATACAACACTGATATCTAATGGCAACCTGGAAAGGAGTTTGCTGCTCATTGAGCAGACACATGCTGGGGTAGATGTAGGGTGAATGATAGTATTGATATACGATCTAACATCCGATGCGATACCCAGGGACATAGGGAATGAATAAAGATTTATTCTGTGTTGGCACAAATGTTGAGTCTGGGAGAAAGAAGGTTGACATCACAACAGAGCTTTTTATATCCTGTAGGCAGGCTTAGTAAAAGCTAACACTTATTGATTCATCTTATCATTTTATCATGCAAAGAAATCAGGTAGAGTATATTTACTTTCACTTATGCTAGTCACATGTGGAAAAAGTGTGTGTGTGGGAGGGGGGGGGAGATACAGGAAGAGAGGGACACAGTCAGACCAGGAGGGGAATGGGGGATGTCCCTGCATCTCCCAGTACCCACTTACACTGCATTCTCAGGTAACTATATGGGATACTTATTACAGCAAAGAAGAGAGGGGGTACAGTGAATTCCAACTGTTGCTCCTTGCACTGGGTTACATAGTGAATCTTGGCTGCAACTAGCATTACACAGAAAAAGATTAGATTCACAGCAGAGCTGACTGAGATACATAACAATATATAATATGCTTCAGCCTTTGAGCTGATGACAGAGAAACAATAGCTTTTAAGTCCTTTTACCACAGTATGGGAGTGCAGAATGATCAGGCAGCTAGCTGGGTGTTAGGGGTTTTGTGGATCCACTGTGTCTCCCTGCCAAATGGAACCACCCAGCAGAGGAGACAGCTGACACCTAGGGGAAGTCAGGATAAATGCGAGAACTCGGCGCAAGAATGTAAAATGGGTCTTACCCTGATCTCAGATGGAAGAAGTGTCCCTGTCCTGGAGGTACTCCTGATGGTGGAGAGGTCCAGGCCACCTTTCCTGACCCTGGTTCCTACATGTCCCTACCTGCCTAATGGCAATGGGAATCCAGGGTCATATGCTTGGCGGATATGCAGGAGTGAATGTAACGTAGGAACCCGAAACAGTCCGGAACAGAAAAAACACAGAGAAAGGACAGATGAAACAAGACCCAGCACAAAAACACACAAGAAGCTGGGGACACACTGAGATAAAGAATATGCTGGTTTGGAAGACACAATGAACATAACATAGACAGAAAGAGCAAACCAGTGAGCCAGCAACTTGCATTCAATCATAAAGGAAATGACATCAACAGCAGGCATCATCGGTACAGACTGAATGGTTTAAATAGGAAGCTTGACTACAAATCTTCCCAAGCTGAGTGAAGGAGCCAGACGCAGTAACTCTGTGACTGCTGGAAGAAACAGAATCAGGAGACCGGACAATGGCCTGGTCTCCTGGACCTAACACTGGGTGACAGATAAAAGGAGGCGTATAGGGAAGAGTGCCAGAGAGGCTAGTCCTGAACTGGCACTCCCTAACAAGTTTGAATGCCATTACAAAGTTAGCACTGCTGCAGCACAAAATGCTCTCCAAACACCAGGGGGATGTCTGATTAATTAGGGAAGGGAAGATAAGCACAGGGCAGGCTAGAATTAGGGAGCTTAATTATCAGGGAAACATACAAGCCAATCTGTAGCAAGGACAAGGATCATTAAACAGTGTGTTGTCTTCCTGGTGCTTGCGTTTGACACATTGCTAATTGGGTTGATAGAATACTTGAAGGCACATTGGCATCAATTACAAAGTTAGAGACAGGTGGGAGGTCCTAAAAAATATTTCAGGGAACAAGGCTGTAAGCTTAGGGAAATGACCTCCAAAATAGTATTTCTTTAAATACTATCTGTACCATGTGCCACACCAGAAAGACAACAGAAGATTAGGAAGGTAAACAACTGACTTCAAAAGTTGATGTAGGAAGAAGGGATTTGAGTTTCTAGACTTTGCTGTTGGCTACAGGTTCAATCCTAGGGATGAGTTGTTTCTCAATGTAAAGATTGCAGCTGTGCTGGGGGAGAAATTGGCTAGAAGGTTGGAAAAGTGTTTTAAACTAGTGTCTGGGGGAGGGCAACTAGAGAGATAGAGGGGAAGATGGTGTCAACAGTGATCTGGGACAAAGTAATATAAATGAGGCTGGAGCGGTGGGAGGGGTTAGTTAATTAAGGCTGGTAAAACAGTTAGTAATAATTTTAAAAGCATCTAAAATACTCAGTGAGTGCAGTTTATACCTTACAGGAATAAAAGAGTTAGGATTAGAGATGAGCGAACCTACTCGGCCACGCCCCTTTTTCACCCGAGCGCCGCGATTTTCGAGTACTTCCGTACTCGGGCGAAAAGATTCGGGGGGTGCCGTGGGTGAGTGGGGGGTTGCAGCGGGGAGTGAGGGGGAGAGGGAGAGAGAGAGGGCTCCCCCCTGTTCCCCGCTGCTACCCCCCGCTCCACCACGCCTCCCCCGCCCCCCCGGCGCCCCCCGAATCTTTTCACCCGAGTACGGAAGTACTCGAAAATCGCGGTGCTCGATCGCGTAATTACTCGAAACAAGTCTGTTCGCTCATCTCTAGTTAGGATTAGGAGAAAACTAAGGTGGCAATATAAAACAAAAATAAAGCATTTAAACAAGAAGGTAGTGAAGAAGCACTAAAAACCTATAAGAAAAAAGAAATAATCATGTAAAAAGTAGCTAGTAAATTAAAATCACAGACGTGAGGGGGAGCACAAAAACATATTTCACTTTAAAAGAGCCAAAAATGCACTACCTGATAAGATGCAGAGCCGTAGACTCTAACAATATGCAGCAAGCCAGACTATAAACCAGAGGACCTAAATTGTCCACTGCAGATGTATATGCAGTCACCCACTCAACCCAGCCCAGATTGGGGAGGAGTGACTGCAGACAACCAAATCTGCATTGTGAACGATACCACAGAAGCCAGCCAATAGATGGGTGCGTCCCACAATACAGGATTACAATTTACACTGACATAGCAGTGGGTTTCCCTTTATGCAGCGGTGCCTTACTACTGGTACCACCTGTCAGTGCAGTAAATTTTAGCTGCAGTGCAGGAAAGAGTCATACACTATGGTACAACTCCCATCAAAAATGACCCTCCCACCCCATTCTCTGAAAAACAATATACCCAACAAAGCAGCACTCAGTATTGGTTTGTATGACTCAAGTAAGGTATTAGCAGGCATTATCTCCAGACAGTCATGGGGAATTGTGTCAGGTCTTGGGATTTTCATATTAAACCATTAGACTAAAGGATCACGATTCAGAGGCGAACAAGTGAAATAGAAAGTAAAATTCCTGCAGTCTCGCCCATCAATCCTTTACTTCTTGGTATCATAAAATCAAGAGCTGGGGACAGATGGAAGGTAAGAGCAAACTACACAGATGCTTTTATAGTATTTTACCTTGGAGAGCCATACTTCTGTGTAGGAGCTATACAGAAATGACAGGAAGATATCTTTATCCATGACTTCTGTATTTGCTGTTCCATTTTAGGGCAATGAAAACCATAATTGCAAAGGAATTCATATATTTTATGACTTCTTAATTCTACCCAAATCTGACACCGCGGGACTTTGAGTCTGGTATTTTGTCAGCTACCACAATATATGAACTGTTTGGTCTTGTTATAAAGTATATATACAGTATATTCAAATTATGAATGGAATTATAAAAATCCACATATCACTTTTATATAGGATGTTATAGAGAGTGATACAGTGATAGTTTTACACTGTTGCAGTAGTTATTCTCACTTTCAAGATGCAACTCAAGCATATTTTCTTTATACTCCACAGAAGTACAATAAATATGAAAGTGATATTTGGCAAGTTCACTCGGTAAAGTGTTTGTTTGTTTACAGCTTATTCAAACTGTAAGTGCTGTGGACAAAGATGAACCTCCACGGGGGCATACATTTTTCTATGAAATGGTACCAGAATTTTCCATCAATCCAAATTTTACAGTTGTAGACAATAAAGGTACAGTATTTGAAGCATATACATATATATTTCAAACTATATTCTTTATTCTATATCTCTCAACTTTTTCATCTTGTTTATAATTTCAGATAACACAGCAAGTATTTTAACAAAAAAAACCAGATATAATCGTTACACAATTAGTGCATATACATTGCCGATAATTATTTTTGACAATGACTATCCAGTTCAGAGCAGTACTGAAACACTGACTATACAGGTGTGTGCCTGTGACAATAGAGGAAACATGCAGACGTGCAGCGCTGAAGCGTTCTTTCTTCCAGCTGGATTGAGCACTGGTGCATTAGTTGCGGTTTTACTTTGCATCATCATACTTCTCAGTAAGTCATTTTGTGCTATACATTGTGCTTGTGTAAATAAGATGACGTATATATGTATCATAAAATATATCTAATTTATGTATATTAAAACAAGAATGATATATTTTAAACCCTAATGGCTTTAACTACCTGTGTTTGAACGGGGTTATATACATGAGTGATTTTTTTTTCTCGCATTGTATCACGGCGCAGGAAAAAATTGCAGCATGTCCTATCTGTGGGCGTTCCCTGGGAACATATCACCTATTGCTTTAAATGAGGTGGAAAACACATTGTACAGTGTGCGATACAAGGTTTCCCATTGAAAACAATACTTGCCAATCCTCCAGTACACTGGAGCATCACAACTGTACTGAAGTGATGGGAGGCATTTTTGACACAAAAACACCTAGCATCAGCTGGTACCTCACACTTTCGCGAGTGTGATATCAAGCCCAGTATTATGGCCTGATATCACACTTGCCCGTGTGTAAGAAGCTTAACCCCTTAGTGACCAGCCCATAGTGTTTTTATGTCCTGCCCAAGTGGGCTTTATTCCCTGAGGACGTAAAAACATGTGTCCTGCAGGGAATAATGCCACATGGGCTATGGACGTGACAGCTCCATGCTGTCGGTGTCCGCAGGTAGCTGACAGCATGGAGCTGTCATCCTGGGCTGCTGGCAGTCCCCCTGGCAATGCGATCGCGATAAAGTGAAAAAAGTTTTAAAAAGTTAAAGATTCAGCTGCCCTGCTGGATGGGATCCATCAGGGCAGCTGAAATTACTCACCCACCTTCTCCGAGGTGCTCTGCAGTGAGGGGGGTTCTTTGGCACCTGTCGCCGCTTTTCTGCGCATGCGCGCCAGACGAATGACGTCACGCGCATGCGCAGAAGGCCGAGAGCCCCGGCAAATTCAAAATCTCCTGGCTCCCGGCTCCTGAAGGCAGCCGGGAACCAGAAGATGTTACCGGTTACTGCGGTAAGTGATCCCCAGGCCCATGATCACCGCTATTCAATGGATAGCGGTGATCACGAAAAAGTTTTTAAAAGTTCAAAAAAGTTTTTAAAAAGTACAAGTTTCACCTCCCCTCATGGATCCGATCCATGAGGGGAGGTAAAAATACTCACCTTGCATCCTCAGCGGTGTCCCAGTGTCCCAGGACCTGAAGTCCCCTTCTGTGCATGCGCACCCGATGTCAATCATCGGGCGCGTGCACAGAGGGGCTCGGGTCCCGGGAAATTCAAGATCCCTCTGCTCCTGGCTACCATGTGTAGATTTCACCGGAGACATGGTCACTGTTGTCCAATGGATAACAGTGATCATTTAAAGTAAAAAAAAAGTGTAAAAAAAGTAAAAAAAAAAAAAGTAAAAAAAGTTAAAAAAAAAGTTTAAAAAGCTTACATTTCATCTCCCCTCACGGATCATATCCATGAGGGAGGATGAAAGTACGTACATAAGGCCCCCAGATTTATCCGCAGACCTTACCCTAGCTTCTGCACACACGCTCGTCGCCAAAATGGCGGAGGCATGCGCAAAAGCTGTGGATTGCCAGGATAATTTAAATTCTCCCTGCTCCAGGGTACAAAACTGAGCCAAGAGCCTGGAGATTTCACGTGTTCGCCATTATTCAATGGATAATGGCGGTCACATAAAAGTTTTTAAAAAAAATTGAAGTTTCATCTCCTCTCACCGATGCGATCGATGAGAGGAGATGAAACTTTTTAACAGAGGCCTCCGTATTTGAACCCCGACGCGAACCTCCTCTGTGAACCTTCCCGGATTCTGCATATGCGGCTGCCGGAAAAATGCCAGACACATGCGCAGGAGTCGGGGAGCCCAGGAAATGTAATATCTCCTTGCTCCCAGCGACCAATGGTCACTGAGTGCTTGGAGCAGTGACTGGTGGCCTTGTTGAGCAGTCCCCGATCACGTGATAAAAAAGTAGTGATCTAACATAGGTCGGTCACACATGACCGGATAAGAATTACAGATTCCGCATGCATCTGATCCGCGGTAATACGCAGATCAATCTCATTGGATTACACAATTCCGCTCACATTAGTGGGTCGAAATTGTGCAATCCACTCACAGAAAAGAGAACGTAGCAGGCTCTATTTTACTGTGGATATCCGCAACATAGAGCCCATTGTGCTCCATGGTCGTAGATATACCCGCAGCCCATATGCAACTACGTTGTTTACAGGCTGCAGGTACCCGTGTCATCGCTAAGCGACGGTGCGGGAAATACAAACAAAAAAAGGTGTACTGTGCATGACCGCCTGTGTGAGTAGGCAGTTATGCGCAGTACATTACGTGGCTGTACGCAGGGTCACAGCTGGGATCCACTGCGGGCCTCCGCAAGCGGATTCCACCTACGGTGCGTGAGCCCGGCGTTATTCAGACCACTACCTATAATACGTATTTTACAAGAAGCCCTGGGAACGCTTGCCTTCCTGCAGTTCCAGGAGCAGCTTGTTGAGCGCCTTCTGTGTGAGACCGCCGCACCTCAGTAAGCTTACGAAGACTCACGGAGCCCCACTTTTTACACCCCATACCCGCCACTGAGGTCAAAAAATACCCCCCAAAAAGCATGAGAGGAGGGGGGGTACCCGGTTTTATTGCCCCATGTACCCATCCCAAACAGGCCCCCGTAATTACCCCTGTTTTCGGAAATACCACACAGTATACATTATTTCTTTTATCTAAGATTTGGGGAATAAAAAGGGAGGGGGGGAATATTTTTAGGGAGTCAATTTTTATTCCGTACAAGTGAGCAATAGGGCCTAGAATTTATTCAGTTCTGCTCTGAAATCCAACGGGTTTTCCTTCCATTAAAGGCCTTGCAATGTGTCCTGTAAGTAGATTAGGGCCACAATGGGTATACTTCTGAAAACAGGACAAACAGGGGTATCCGTTTTGGGGTGCAAGTCTTCATTCTTATGTGTGCTGTACAAAAAAAGCTGTTTCTAAAATGACAGAATTGCCAAAAACTGTGGCGTCAAAATATGCAGTACACCCCTAGATAAATTCGTTAACGGGTCTAGTTTTCAAAATAGGGTTATTTGTGGGGGTTCTCTATGGTTTTGGCCACTCAAGAACTCTACAAGTGTGCTATGGGGCCTAAAAGGACTTCAAGCAAAATCTATGTTCTGAAAGCCACCGATTACTCATTGCATTTTGGGTCCCGTTGTGCATCCAGACATAAGATTAGGGCCACAATGGATATATTTCTGAAAACAGGACAAACAGGAGGATCCATTTTGGGGTGTAAATCCTCTTTTTTATGTAAACTATAGGAAAAAAAATATGTCTTTAAAATGACATATTTGCAAAAATATGAAATTTTACTTTTTCTCTAAATTGAATTAATTCCTGAAAAAAACTGTGGGTCAAAATACTCCTGACCCCCTTCAGTGAATACATTAAGGGGTGTAGTTTTTAAAATAGGGTCATTGGTGGTGATATCTATCATTCTGACACCTATGAGCCTTTGCAATCTTGGCTTGGTGTAGGAAAACAAAGTGTTCCTCAAAATGCTGAAAAGCAATGTTAAATTTGTATGTCTCCTAAATGGTTAAAAAAAAACATAAAAGTTTTTCAAATGTGCATCCAGAATAAAGTAAATAGATGGAAATATATATCTTAGCAAAAGTTTGTACAGTATGTTTGCACATATTTGATATATTACAATTAGAGATGAGCGAGCACCAAAATGCTTGGGTGCTCGTTACTCGAGTCGAACTTTCAGTGATGCTCGAGAGTTCGTTTCGAGTAACGAACCCCATTGAAGTCAATGGGCGACTCGAGCATTTTTGTATATTGCCGATGCTCGCTAAGGTTTTCATTTGTGAAAACCTGGGAAATTCAAGAAAGTGATGGGAACGACACAAAAACAGATAGGGCAGGCAAGGGGCTACATGTTGGGCTGCATCTCAAGTTCCCAGGTCCGACTATTAAGCCACAATAGTGGCAAGAGTGAGACCCCCCCCCCCCCGCACTGTCAGCATAAAGATCGTTCTCTCATCTGATTGGTCCCGCTGAGCCAATCAGAGGCAGCAGTCACACACCCATTCATAAATTCATGAATGGGTGTGTGAGTGGAATCTGCCTCTGATTGGTCAGGCTGTGACCAATTAGAGGCAGCTCATTCAGCAGGCGGGGATTTTAAATCCGTGGCTGCTGAATACTACTCACAGCTGTTCAGAGCAGTTCAGGAGGACTGCCGCTGGCCGCGCTGAACTCCGTCTGCGGGGACCAGGTGAGTATATATATATATATATTTTTTTTTTACACATTTCTGGATGAATTGCAGGGAAGGGCTTATATATTTAACCCCTTCCCGACAATTCATCCCGCGATCTCCGGCAGCCCATTGCTTTTAATGGAGCCGGCTGTATTGCCGGCTCCATTGAATTCAATGGGCTAACATCGTTCTGCCGGGACAAGGTGAGTATATATATATTTTTTTTTTACACATTTCTGGATGAATTGCAGGGAAGGGCTTATATATTTAAGCCCTTCCCGACAATTCATCCCGCGCTCGCTGGCAGACCATTGCTTTCAATGGAGCCGGCTGTATTGCCGGCTCCATTGAATTCAATGGTCAGTGCTCGTTTAATCGAGACGAGTACCGCATGGTGCTCGTCTCGAGTAACGAGCATCTCGAGCACCCTAATACTCGAATGAGCATCAAGCTCGGACGAGTATGCTCGCTCATCTCTAATTACAATTGAAAATGTGAAAAAAATGATACTTTTTTCAAAATTTTCCCAATATTGGCGCTTAATATTTATACACAAATTATATCCGACTATTTTCACCACCTAAATGAAGTACAATATGTGGCGAAAAAACAATGTCAGAATCACTTGGATATGCAAAACCTTTATGGAGCTATTCTATGTTAAAGTGACACGTCAGATTTTCAAAATTTGGCCTGGTCATTAAGGCACAAACAGGCTTGGTCACTAAGGGGTTGAAGGTTGGCAACTTATTTTCTTATTGATCTAAAAAAAATGTTTTAACTATGTAAAAATGTGGGATTGTTTAACCATCATGGACAAAGAATCAAGGTGATTTTACAGGTTAATCACCAGGGATCATTGACAGTTTACCCACATAATCAGTGGAGATGTCAAGGTCTGGAGGCAGGCTTGGAGTGCAGCAGCTGAAGTAGATTTTACTGGATGATATTATGAAGTCAGTGCATTCAAGCAATAGTCCAAGGTTCATACAGGGACAGATTAGGACTGCCTACATAATAAAGCTGTTCAATTATGTCCCTCCACCCCTATAGCGACAATGCTTGTTCATATTCAAAAGGTACAGCCTATTATAAATTATTCCCCAAAAAAGCCTCTTTTTGCAGCCTTTTTCCTGGCTTTTTATGCCATGCATTCATTTTTTTCATGAAAAAAAAGACCTCAGACGGATTATACCTCCCAAATTTTCAACAACAAAAAGAAGACAAAACTCTGCTGTGGCAAGTTTTTGGTGAGCCACATCCCTTTTATTCTAATCTATGCCCTTTTTACCCCTCACAATAATAGGGCATATTAGTGACATCCTCAGAGTATAGTGTCCCTCAGTGACCCACTCACAATACTAGTCTGCCTATAAGTAATAGTCAGATAGCAGCTCTACACAATGCTGTTACCTCCAGTGATCACAGGTGATATTGTCTGTGATTGGTGGTGTTCTCTTTTCCTTCTTTTCTCAATCCAAGCCAAGACTTCCATGATGACCACTCCCTGCCACAATTTGTCTCTGCAGAATCTGGCACACAGACATCTTAGGCCACTTGCTTTTCTGGAATTCTCTCTATGTTTTCCATATCTCTACACAATCTGCCCATCCATAGTGCTCCAGATAGTAATTAGGTTGACACAGTAAATGCTGCTTATAGTGACCTCCACATTGTAAAATTGTCCCATTTTATGAATCTAGTAAAAATACCCCCTTATGGTTCCATCAGTAATAATATCCATGTATGTCACCATCATTAATAATGTTTCCGTATGCCCATTCTAAAAATTGCCTACTTATGCGCCCATCAGTAATAATACCCCCTTTTATGTCCTTGCATAGCAATAATGCTGCCTTGTCTGACTCTATTAGTAATTATGCTACCATCAGTAATAATCCCCCTCTTCTTCCCTTATAAGTAAAAAGCTCCCTTTTCTCTCGGTAAAAAAAAAAACTATGCACCTACCCACGTGACCTTAATGGCCATTCTCTGATCTCAGAGTCTGAGAGCAAGGATTAGCCAGAGGTCATATGCATTTTGACATACCTGCACCCCCCAGAAAGGAAAAAAAGAGCAGTCCAGAGTTGCTTATGTAGCAAAACAGGCGGGTATATAGTTTTTTCATCATCAGAAAAGGGTTGAGGAAACTGCTACTCACTGTTTGTTTTTAAATCTTAGTAAAACTAGATCTTGACAGTGTAATTTTTATTTTAAATAGCCCAAACCAGGAGTGTTTTCTTAAGGAAAAAATAATATTAAGGGATAATTTAGGCCAGATTCACAGCTGTTGGAGACCTCCAATGTGATTTATGTGCATCCGGACTGGATGTGCTAGAACCTGTACATGATGGACTTGAGCTGCATCAAACAGACCCCTTTGACTATAATGGGGTCCATATGGCTTCTGACACACTGCCCAATATTATCCAGAAAAATATAGTGCAATGGGATTTTGTGACACATCTGCACTGTAGGCTCCAAATTAAGCTTCCAGCAAAGATATGAATGTGGCTTTATACTTCTCTCTTTGTATCTACTGCTTGTTTTGGGGAAAAAAATTGAAAAACTGTGCCAAAATGACATAGTTATAAACTAAAAAAAGGAGTTTATTGGCAAGCATTGTATGCAGGATATGCATATTCAATGTGAACTTTTGTTATATAAACAAGAATACATTTGCAAGAGACACAATGAGCACTTTATACTGCATATATGGATGGTAAGATAGAAATGCAAAATATTTCTGGAGAAAAATATTAGACACAAGCTACATCCTTTATATTTAATGTGTGGCTCAAGAATATGTCTTAATAATTTATATTTGTTCGATCAATTAAATCTTAAATTATTATAAGCATTCTCTAAATTTTAAATACTGTTTTTCCTATTTTCCTTTGCAGCATTAGTAGTCCTTTTTGCAGCTCTAAAGAGACACAGAAAAAAAGAACCATTAATAGTTTCAAAGGATGATGTGCGAGACAATGTTGTGACCTATAATGATGAGGGAGGAGGTGAGGAAGATACACAGGCTTTTGATATTGGAGCTCTAAGAAATCCTGAAGCCAGAGAGGAAAATAAACTTCGAAGAGATATCATCCCTCACACTATATTTCATATACAAAGAACAGTTCCTCTGTGGGAAAATGTTGATGTTGAAGATTTTATCCAACAGAGAATAAAGGAAAATGATGCTGAAACAACTGCTCCTCCATATGACTCACTTGCAACCTATGCTTATGAAGGTAATGACTCTATTGCTGAATCACTAAGCTCTTTGGAATCCCTTGAGGTTGATGAGAATCATGATTATCAATATCTTAATGATTGGGGGCCTCAATTTAAAAAACTGGCAGATATGTATGGTGGGGATGAAAGTGACTGATAAAACATGTTTTCTAGTGATGACGAACTATGTAGACTTGTAGAAATTACATCCCACACAGTTACTAATTTTAAATACAATCCAAACTATTTTCCTACCATAGTAAAGGAGTATGCATAGAAGTAATAAGAATATACTGGAATACTGTTTTGTGCCTTTAATGATTATTCGGTTTTGTTTTGTTTCTTTTGCATTAGTTCACAAATAATGTAAAATAAATGCAAGGTAGGCATATAATTCAAAATTAAACCAAAAAGAAACAATCATTATTATAATTATTTGAAAAAATATTTTGAATGTTATTTATTGAATTAGAAAATCTGTGATTGTATGTTTGTTCTATTTTTTTATAAAAGCAAAGCTATATTTTTGTACTGTTTTGGAATAAAAAATAATTGTAATACAAGCGTTTGCTACATTGTATAAGAATATTATATTTTAAAATGTCTAAGGTTATTCTTTGTGTATGCGTGTTTGTGTCTGTGTGTGTAAAATGAAGAAACTCCAATGATTTTGAGCGTAAACGTATTGGCTTTGTATTAGATTGGTCTAGTTAGTAATATTTGAAGGATAGAATTAACAGTCGTGTATTGAAATTTTGAAAAACAATTTATTGTGTATTACCATATACACTAATTAGTCTTAAATTCCCAACCACCTGCTTGATATTTTGAAGATCACCGTTGTGCTACCAAAACAGCTCAAGGCTTAAACTCCACAAGGCCTTTGAAGGTGGCCTGTAGTATTTGGCGGGAGAATGTTAACAAGAAATCCTTTAAGTTCTGTTGGTTCCTCTTGGTGGCCTTTATGGTTAGACTTATTTTTCCAGCATGCCCCTCAGACTGATGCTCAGATTGAGGGCTGGATATTTGGAGGCCGTGTCAACACCTTAAGATCTTTGCCATTTTTCTAAAACCACCCCTAATAATTTTTGCAATGTGGTAGGGTGCATTGTTTTGCTGAAATAGTCAACTGCCATTAGGGAATAAAGTTGTCATGGGTGTTGTCAGTCTACAGAAATGTTTAGGTAGGTATAAAGTGTCAAATGAGAAATCTCATGAATACCAGCACTCATGTTTGCAAGAAGAACATTGCCCAAACCATCACACTGCTTCTACCGGCTTGCTTTCTTTCTGTATTGCTTCCGGGTTCCATTTTTTCTTCCCCAGGTAAGTGCATAAGCACTCAACCATCCATATGAATTAAAACATGGTTCATCAGGCTAGATAACCCTTTTCCTTTGCTCCATCATCTAGTTCTCATGTTATGTATTCATAGTAGGTGCTTTTGGAAGTGGACAGGGATCGGCCTGCTTAGACTTATGCTTAGCTCTTCCCATGTCTTTCGGCATATCAGATAACAAAAGAATGCCAGCATTGACTGTCAAAGGCATTGAAGGTCGACTTTGTTCAAGTCTTCCATGTTGCCAGGTGATCTTTTGCCTTCCTCGCTGACACTTCTCATTTCTTGAATTCCATGAGAGCGATTCTTGACAGTCTTGTCTCAGGGAATCATAGAATGTGCCCAGCAAAACAGAATTGGCATTCGATGACTCAGGAGTGGAGTGACTGCGTATCTGAGCTGCGGTACATTTCTTTATTCATAGCCAGATCATGGTAAGTGACCTTGAGTAGGTGATGAAGGCATTTTTGTTGGAAAACATTAAGTTCAGAGTTTTCCTGCTACCAATATATCAACCTGGGGAACTGACTTTCTACGTGTTGGCATATCCCACCTTTGGCAGTTGACATCAAAATGAAAGAAATGCTATTCATGTCTCCTTTCAGTTATTGTAATGTTATGACTGTTTAGTGTATAATACAATGCATGGTTATGTTCAATGAAAAATAACACGTGCAACTAGTTCATCTGTCCAGAGGTCATTAGGGAAAGGAAACATACTGATCTTTGTTATGTAATACGCTCTGCTTTGAATAAAGTGGTTTAATATTGTTACAGTCTTAACGACCTACTTGCAGGCTGTTGCAGGAATGTACAGCTGAGTATATGTGTGTCAATGAGTGAGCCTCTCAAAGTTTGGATAGGTGTTGGAGTGCCAATGGTGCTCAGTTTAATATGCAGCCAGGTTCTAGATGCAGGCATGAACAGCAAAACCTCTCAACAAGTGAAATGTCCCATAGAGAGAATGTCTAGAACAATGTCCCATTTCCCACAGATGTGTGGCAATGTACAGTATATAGACATGCAAAAATCATATTTGCCATTAATAACACTTGCATATAAAATGTTGATTAGCTCAATACTAATTTTATATGAGAAGCTGATATGCACGTTTGGGTGGCTTTGTGGACAAACCCAGGAAAAGGTCCTCATGCATTTATTTCTGACCTTTGTTATCATGTATTAACTTTCTAAAAAAAATGTACAAATTTACTTCACAGATAAAGAAAGATTGTAGCATTTTTACAGCTGCAAAATCACAGAATAACTCCAATCCTTAGCGGTTTTTAGGGCTCGGTCACATGGGCGTTTTACGCGCGTATATGCACGCGTAAAAAAAAACGCAAAACCATGTCCATTGCCACCCATATGTTCTATCTTTTGTGGGTGCAATTTTTTTTTTTTTATGAACGCAGTACGAATGCTTTTACGCGTATATACGCGCATAAAAACGCCTGTGTGACTGAGCCCTTACACTGTAGAAAATCTGCTAGAGGTGAATGTAGTCTGTTTTCTACAGCTATATTTTGGCGATGTGGCTGCACTCCCCTAGACACGAGATTTGTATTACAGCATGTTGGTATTTACCACATGCAGCGTTGTATGGAGGCCAGATTTTGTCTCATATAAATATCTGTAATGATGTGGAGGGTGTTGAAAGATGATACAAAAAGGTGGAGGAAGAGAAGCAGGAAGGTGAGGAGGGGACTGACAGATTAATACACCTCAAATGGGGTTACTATGAAACGTGGACCTCCACTTTCAGCTTCATGCCCCACCTGCAGGATATTGCCCCAGTGTGCTGTTAAAGATATGTAAAACCCCCTAACCATGCTTGTTGGACCACATATTTGTGGTCAGGTGCTCCCTGACACTGACAGTGTTCTGCAATGCCACAAACACGTTTTCACTCATAAAATACTGCATGGCGGGACAAATTTTGGACAAAGAAATGGCATCTAGTACTGCAGGTTAGCATAGAGCATCATGTTGCAAAAGGCGCCTGTGTCCACCAGTCTAAAGGTCAGCATTTTCTTTATGTAAAACTTGCATTCAGGCTCTGTGGTTGTGGATAGTTGGAGTGGATTTTTTTTTATTCCCATAGCTGGAGGATGGAGGGCTTGTTGCTGACCTGAGATGGGCTGGAATATAGAGTAGATGTCAATGTCAGTGAAGGTGATAGTGATGTTGGTGGCTCAACTCCTGCTCTCCGTTTCCCATTCCTGGCTCTGAAGCTTGCAGCCTTGTCATCCATTGCGGATGAGAAGCCTGAAGTTGGTGTCCTATTTTCCCTACACAAAACTTTCCCTCTGTACTCAAAGGCTACTGCATGAACGGGGAGGGAAATGGAAATAGAGGCAGCTACAACAAATGAAGGAGGAGCAGGATGAGGCTAACAGCCCTCTGGCCTAGGTGGGCTCTTCAAGACAGTAAATGGTTAGAGTTTATGTGGCTGTTCATACATGTTGTGCTGGTTGCTTATGTTCTTATCACATTTTACCACAGATGTTACAGCTGACCATTCTTCTGTCATGTACAGTTTCAAAGAATGTCTATACTGCACAAGTCCTGTAAGCAGACATAACTCTGGGATTGGCTTTGCTGCTATTGCGACTAATAGTAACTGATGGTGGTGATATGGCCCTTTTGTTTTTCTGCATCGCCTACTCCCTGTCTTGGTAGGGTACTGTCTCACAACATCCACCTTTTCCTCCTCCTACTGTGAGCTGATGACATTCCCTGCCTCGCCAAGACAGGTCAAGTACACCAACCTCTTCCACCTTTTTTGCCTCTTCATCCTCCTCCTGGTAGACTCTATGCTGCAGTGAGCAGCAGGAGCTGACACTTCCATTTTCACATTCCCCAGAGTGTATATTTCTTGTCGAGGACTGACAGTCGAAATCGCAACATTTTGCCGACGGCATGTGTGAGAGCGGCATTATTCTTTACAATTCACTGGTCAGACCACACATGGAATACTGTGTATAGTTTTGACACCAAAGCTCAAGAAGGACATATGAGAGCTTGAGCGAGTTCAAAGATGGGCAATTAAAGTAGCAAATGAAATTGAGGGACTACAGTATCCAGAGAGATTAACACAATTAGGGCTATTTAATTTAGAAAGACACTTGAGGGGTAACCTAATATCTATGTATAAATATAGAGATCTCTTCCATTACCATTATCTGTTTAAACCTATAACTGTAACAAGGGGACATCTTCTATATCAAGAAGAAAGAAGGTTTCTACACCAATATAGAAGACAGTAAAACGTAGGTAGCGCTCCAAAGAGTGGACCTATTAGAGATGTATGGGTGAAATAAAAAGATAAGACTTACTCAACGTCACCGGGCCGTCAAAGTCGGCACCGGTATGTCCAAATCCAGGACGGCGTATATCTGCAATTGGTCCCTGGGTCACTCAAGATAATCCAATGGCAAATGCCATTAGGGAGCACTGGTCAGTTATGGCATCCTCAGAAGAGCGCCGTGATAGAATTCCAGGTGTATGAATACAATCAAGTAATGTAGATAGGTGGCAACAAATATGGAAAAAAGTTACCAACGCTCCGGTACACCAGAGCGCTGGTAAACTTTTTTCCATATTTGTTGACACACCAATATAGAAGGGTGTTCTTTAACCCCTTGAGTGGCACGTCCGGAAATTTTCCGGGACGAGCTCCACTGCTCATAGTGACATAGCCCGGAAGATTTCCGGGCTATGTATCACTATGGGAGCTGCAGAGCACAATGCCACAAGCTGTGACAGTGTGCTCTGCCTGCACAGACCCACACAGAGCAGTGCAAGGGCTTTGAAAAACCAGCAGAAGATATTGCCGATATGTCGGCAATCTCCTGTTTTGTTTACAGGTTGCCATAGAGACCATCGGCTTGTCAGAAGCAAGCCGATGGTCTCTGTTGCAGGGAGAGCTTGGTGCTTGGCTGTGAGAGGACAGCTAGGTACCTGCTCTTACAGCAGAGATCAGAGAAAACCTCCGATCTATGCTGTGTTAACCCTTTACATGCTGCAGTCTGTGTGACTGCAGCATGTAAAGGGCTGTCACTGCAGCATGTAAAGGGCTGTCACCATCGGACCCCTGAAATGTGATCAGGGGTCCTGATGGGTCCCTGTGGAAGTCCCCTAAAGGGACAAAAAAAAAATTTAAAAAAAAAAAGCTAAAAAATTATAAAAAAAATAATAAAAACACTTGTCTCCCTTTACTTTGTAAAAAATAAAAATACAATCACACATGTGGTATCCCTGCGTCATAATGACACAGAGAAGGAAGTTAATGCATTATTTAACCCCTTAATGACATGGCCCCTTTTTTTCTTTTTTCCCCATTTCTTTTTTTCCTCCCCCCTGTTTAAAAAAATCACAACTTGTCCTGCAAAAAACAAGCCCTTATATGGCCATGTCAATGGAAAAATGAAAAAGTTATGGCTCTTGAGACGCAACTGCAAAACTAGTTGAAATTCAATGATTAGACCATTTAAAAAAAACCTGCCCTGGTGGGCACGACAGGGTGGTAGGAAACCCGCCACTCAAGGGGTTAATGTAATAACAGTGATTCTATGGAACTCTCTGTTTAAGATGTGGTGATGGCGAGTTTGATAAAAGAGTTCAGAAAGGGTCTGATTACCTTTCTTGAGCGTTACAATATTACATGTTATAGCCACTAGATTACTTCAGAAGAGTTGTTGATCCAGGGATTACTCTGATTGCCAGATTTGGAGTTTGGAAAGGATTTTTTTCCCTAAAATTAGAAAAATTGGCTTCTACCTCATGGAGAATTTTGACATCCTCTGAATCAACATTGCAGGGTAATTAGCTGAACTGGATGAATGTCTTATAAATCATGTTACTATGCTGATAACAGTGGATAAAATGGGATTTGGTTTAGCACTATAATACAACATTAATTGAACACTTCTGATTGACAGAATTTCGCACTGTATTACGGGGAAAAACCTCAGTTGCATTCATTACTGCTTTTGTTTTTCCTTTTAATTTGTATTACAGTATATTAAGATAACTGGGAGAGAACCGCGGTCATACTCCTCATTAAACTGAAGACTGGCATCAACTTTTTTTGAGTTTTTTACTACTGTTGTAATTCATTATTGATGATCAATTTATGAACCAGTTTCGAACATTGAGAAATGCTAGTTTAGAGCGCCAATTTTTTTCTTTTTCCCAGAAAATCTTGAATCCAATTGTTACAATCTACAGAAAATTATACCACATTCACTTGTAACAAATTGTTGTTGAAGAATCTCCATCAAAATCTGCATAAAAATATGTACCGTAAAGTAATCCTGCAGATTTCATCTGCTTCTACACAAATATTAGACATTTTTAGCATTTTCTACTTGGCTTCAACATTAGAGAGGAGAATGCTGACAGCATAATAATCCGCAGCATATCCTAACATCTGCACAAGTTTTTTTCTACAAGATGTGAAATTTTCTAAAAACCTGCATGCAATTTGCAGTGTCTAAGCATCACCTTAATGCCTCAGTCAGACGGGCATTTTTATGTGCGGGTGTTTTGTACGTTTGCGATCCGCATCTATATAGAAACAATGCTTTTCAATGGCAGCGGTCACATGTCTGAATTTTACATGCGCATAAAATTTGCACCACACATGGGTGGCAATAGACGTGGTGGCGCTTTTTTTTATTACGTCCGCAGTGCGATCTTTTTTCTGAACGAATAAACGCCCGTCTGACGGAGCCCTAAAGGAATTATCCCATGAAAAATAGTATTTATAGTTAAATACGAGTGAACTTGTACAGCAGATATTGGGTGTCAGTGTATGGTACAGTCTTAATAGGAAGACATTACAATATTATTGCAGAATATTAGAGCATATGTGACCAGATGATCACTATGCAAACTAAAAATACTAAGTACTTTTTAGATAAATAAAGTTTCATTAATTATTAGTAAATTTAAAAATATTAAACATTAACATATTTACAGTTCTTTTTTTTGAGGTCCATACTTTCAGACTCTTCCATCCTTTTTTATTGCTAGTGGTGATTGTTTACCATGCCCCCGGCACCCCGCCAGTTCCTGGATCACTTTTCTGCCTGACTCCCCCATCTTCTAGGTTGTAAAATTCCAACTCTCAGTCCAGGGGACTTAAACATCCCAATTTTATTTTATACTAGCTTACCCATCACACGTTGCTGCAAAGATAGACAGACAGACATTGTTTTTTATATATATAGACTAGCTTACCCGTCGCCTATTGCTGCGAAGACAGACATACATACATACATTCGTTTTTTATCTATCTAGATAACAACCAATCACAGTGCAGCTTTCAAGTTACCTCAGCAGTAAGAGAAATAACAGCCAACAACAGCGCAACTTTTATTCTGCCTCAGCAATATCAAAAATAGCAACCAATCACAGCATTCATTTTACCTCAGCGATATAATATATAGCAACCAATCACAGCGCAGCTTTCATGTTACCTCAGCACTATAGGAAATAGCATTCAATCATAGCACAGGTTTCAGTATACCTCATCAGAACATGTACTATGCAGATACACAGCTTGACCACATGCACACACATATACACAAACAGCACTGCAGAGCATGCACTATGCAGATACACAGCTTGACCACATGCACACACATATACACAAACAGCACTGCAGAGCATGCACCATGCAGATACACAGCTTGACTACGTGCACACATGTATACACACACTGCACTGCTACATGTATAACACAGCTCTGCATAACATGAACTATGCAGATACACAGCTTGACCACGTGCACACATACACACACACAGCTCTGCAGAACATGAACTATACAGATACACAGTTAGGCCTTAGTCTGACGGGCGTTTTTAGCCACGATTTGCGCATGCACATGCGTCCGTCGATTTTATAAAACCATTGCTTTGCAATGGTATCGGACACATGAGCGCTTTTTATGCGCTCGTCCGATAAATTATAGAACAGAAATCGCAGATCGCACCTATCTGCGATCTGCGATTCCTGTTCTCTTCTCTATATGCGCTCAATGGGGCCGGCGGCAGCAGCACCGACCCCATTGAGAACATATAGAAGAGAAATCATTCTTCTCTGCCACAGCTGTAACAGCTGTGACAGAGAAGAACGATGTTTGCCCATTGAATTCAATGGAGCCGGCAATACAGCCGCTCCATTGAAAGCAATGGGCTGCCGGCGTGCGCGGGGTGAATTGTCGGGAAGGGATTAAATATATAAGCCCTTCCCTGCAATTCATCCTAAAATGTGTTAAAATAAAAAAAAATTGTATACTCACCTTTCCCCTGCAGCCGGAGTCCAGCCGCGGCCGCTGTCAGTTCTCCTGAACTGCTTCTCGGCACTACTCAGCCGGCGGGGCTTTAAAATCCCCACCTGCTGAATGATCTGCCTCTGATTGGTCACAGCCCTGACCAATCGGAGGCAGGTTTCACTCACACACCCATTCATGAATTCATGAATGGGTGAGTGACTGCTGCCTCTCAGCGCTGAGCCAATCAGGGGCAGGTCTAACTCACATCCATTCATGAATTCATGAATGGGTGTGAGTGAGACATGCCTCTGATTGGCTCAGCGCTGAGCCAATCAGGGGGCAGGTCTGACTCACACCCCCTTCACACCCACTGCAGGACGGCCGTGCGGAGCTCCGGCTGCCGGGAGAAGGTGAGTATATATATATTGTTTATTTTTACACATTTTAGGATGAATTGCAGGGAAGGGCTTATATATTTAAGCCCTTCCCGACAATTCATCCCTGGCTTGCCCGCAGCGCATTGCTTTAAATGGAGCCGGCTCGATTGCCGTCTCCATTGAATGCAATGCGCTGGACAGCTCCGGCCCGTTTCTAATGAAATGCGGCTAGGAGCAGATTTTCGGGCGATTTGTGGGCGACTTGCACGCACCGGTCACGCGATTTGCGGATGCGCATCTGTCATGCGATCCGCAAATCGCGTGAAAAAACGCCCGTGTGACTAAGGCCTTAGGGCTCCCACCCACTTGCTTTTTTTCACGCGTTATAGCTTGCCTTTTTTAAAGCGATTGTCATTGGGAATTTCTAATGTTAAAAACGCTTTGCAAGTTGGTGCGTTTTTAACATCAGAAAGTCCCATTGAAAATAAAGCAGCAATATAGCATGAAAAAAAGGCAAGCTATAACTCGTGAAAAAAAACGCAAGTGTGTAGGAGCCCATATGGCATGAAAAAAAAGCAAGCTATAACGCGTGACAAAAAGCAAGTGGGTGGGAGTGCTTTAAGGCCTCATGTCCACGGGCAAAAGAAGAATTAAAATCTGCAGCGGATTTTAACTCTTCTCCTGCCCGCGGATCCGCACCCCATAGGGATGCATTGACCACCGGCGGGTAGATAAATACCCGCGGATGGTCAATAAAAGGCATTTTTTTAAAAATGGAGCATGAAAAAATCTGGACCATGCTCCATTTTCGTGCGGGTCTCCCGCGGGGACGGCTCCCGCGGGCTTCTATTGAAGCCTATGGAAGCCATCTGGATCCGCGGAAGACCAAAATCAGAATTTACTCACCTGCTCTGGATCTTCCCTTTGCCGCGGCTTCATCTTCTCTCCGTCGCGGCTGGATCTTTTTTCTTCAGGCCGGCGCATGCGCGAGGCACGCAACCGACGTGCCCTGCGCATCCGCCGGGCCGAAGAAAGAAGATCCGGCCGCGACGGAGAGAAGATGAAGTCGCGGTGAAGGGAAGATCCGTAGTGGGCGAGAGGTGAGTTAATTCTTATTTTTATGCCTCATGTCCGCGGGGCAGGAGGGACCCGCTACGGATTCTACATGGAGAATCCGGAGCGGGCCTGATTTTCCCCATGGACATATGGCCTTAGGGCTCCTGCACACTTGCGGTTTTTTCACGCGTTATAGCTTGCCTTTTTTTCATGCTATATTGCTGCTTTTTTTTTCACGCAATTGTCAATGGGACTTTCTAATGTTAAAAACGCACCAACTTGCAAAGTGTTTTTAACATTAGAAAGTCCCATTGACAATCGCGTGGAAAAAAGGCAAGCTATAATGCGTGAAAAAAAGGCAAGTGGGTTGGAGCCCTTATAGTTATGTATATTATTGTCCATTTTTCCAAAAATAATTAGAAATTTAATTTATAACAAATTATATAATCAAGTTACATGACTTTCTAAGAAATATACAATTCATTTAAAGTGTTTTTAATTTTACAGAAAAATGCTATATTACAATATGTTGCATTTATCGATGGTAGTCCAGAGTTTATGAGGAACAATGGTTTCTTGTTAGCTTCCTCTTCCCCTGGAGCACTAATAAAGGCAGATAGACATTGAATTTACCTGCCACATTTTTGGAATCCAGTTTTTTTGTAAATTGTGTGAAGGCTTACATTTTGCGTACATTTATTTCAATCCCCCCAATAGTACAGGGGCTCAGTGGCTGGTGCAAGCTCCTGAATTTCAGTCCCTAGGCATTTTGGAATCTTCCCAAACTCCAAAAGCATATTGCTAGGTTAATTACTAGAGATGAGCGAACACCAAAATGTTCGGGTGTTCGTTATTCGTAACGAACTTCCCGTGATGCTCGAGGGTTCGTTTCGAACAACGAACCCCATTGAAGTCAATGGGCGACCAGAACATTTTTGTATTTCGCCGATGCTCGCTAAGGTTTTCATGTGTGAAAATCTGGGCAATTCAGGAAAGTGATGGGAATGACACAGTGACGGATAGGGCAGGCGAGGGGCTACATGTTGGGCTGCATCCTAAGTTCACAGGTCCCACTATTAAGCCACAATAGCGGCAAGAGTGGGCCCCCCCCCCCCCCTCCCAACAACTTTTACTTCTGAAAAGCGCTCATTAGCATGGCATACCTTTGCTAAGCACCACACTACCTCCAACAAAGCACAATCACTGCCTGCATGACACTCCACTGACACTTCTCCTGGGTTACATGCTGACCAACCGCCCCCCCTCCCCCCCACAGCGCACACCAAAGTGTCCCTGGGCAGCCTTCAGCTGCCCTCATGCCACACCACGCTCATGTCTATTTAGAATTGCGTCTGCCATGACGAGGGACCGCAGGCACACACTGCAGAGGTTGGCACGGCTAGGCAGCGACCCTCTTTAAAAGTGGCGGAGCGATAGCCCACAATGCTGTACAGAAGCAATGAGAAATAGAATCCTGTGCCACCGCCATCAGGAGCTGCACACGTGGGCATAGCAATGGGGAACCTATGTGCCACACACTATTCATTCTGTCAAGGTGTCTGCATGCCCCAGTCAGACCGGGCTTTTTAATTCATAGACACAGGCAGGTACAACTCCCTATTGTGAAGTCCCTGTCGACCCACAGCATGGGTGGCTCCCTGGAACCCACCGGTGGTACACAGAAATATCCCATTGCATTGCCCAACACAGCTGAGGTAGTAATGTCGTGCTTAATGCAGGTGGGCTTCGGCCCACACTGCATGCCCCAGTCTGACTGGGTTTCTTTATAAGTGGAAACAGATGCATTTATAATTCCCTGTGGACCCACTGCCTGGGTGGGTGCCAGGAAGCCACCGGCGGTACATAGAAATATCCCATTGCATTGCCCAACACAGCTGAGGTAGTAATGTTGTGCGTAATACAGGTGGGCTTCGGCCCACACTGCATGCCCCAGTCAGACTGGGGTTCTTTAGAAGTGTACAGATGTATTAAAAACTCCGTGTGCACCTACAGCATGGGTGGCTCCCTGGAACCCACCGGCGGTACACAAAAATATCCCATTGCATTGCCCAACACAGCTGAGGTAGTAATGTCGTGCTTAATGCAGGTGGGCTTCGGCCCACACTGCATGCCCCAGTCAGACTGGGGTTCTTTACAAGTGGACACATGTAGGTTAAACTCCCTGTGGACCCACTGCCTGGGTGGGTGCCAGGAAGCCACCGGCGGTACATAGAAATATCCCATTGCATTGCCCAACACAGCTGAGGTAGTAATGTTGTGCGTAATACAGGTGGGCTTCGGCCCACACTGCATGCCCCAGTCAGACTGGGGTTCTTTAGAAGTGTACAGATGTATTAAAAACTCCGTGTGCACCTACAGCATGGGTGGCTCCCTGGAACCCACCGGCGGTACACAAAAATATCCCATTGCATTGCCCAACACAGCTGAGGTAGTAATGTCGTGCTTAATGCAGGTGGGCTTCGGCCCACACTGCATGCCCCAGTCAGACTGGGGTTCTTTACAAGTGGACACATGTAGGTTAAACTCCCTGTGGACCCACTGCCTGGGTGGGTGCCAGGAAGCCACCGGCGGTACATAGAAATATCCCATTGCATTGCCCAACACAGCTGAGGTAGTAATGTTGTGCGTAATACAGGTGGGCTTCGGCCCACACTGCATGCCCCAGTCAGACTGGGGTTCTTTAGAAGTGTACAGATGTATTAAAAACTCCGTGTGCACCTACAGCATGGGTGGCTCCCTGGAACCCACCGGCGGTACACAAAAATATCCCATTGCATTGCCCAACACAGCTGAGGTTACGTCAGCTGTAATGCAGGTGGGCTAAAAATTAATTTGATTACACTGTAGGCGAGGGCCCACAAAAATTGCTGTATCAACAATACTAATGTACATCCCAAAAATTGGCCATGGCCAGCCAAGAGGGCAGGTGAAACACATTAATCGCTTTGGTTAATGTGGCTTAAGTGGTAACTAGGCCTGGAGGCAGCCCAGTGTAACGAAAAATTGGTTCAAGTTAAAGTTCCAATGCTTTTAAGCGCATTGAAACTTTTAAAAATTGTTCTGAAAAATTATTTGAGTGAGCCTTGTGGCCCTAAGAAAAATTGCCCGTTCAGCGTGATTACGTGAGGTTTCAGGAGGAGGAGCAGGAGGAGGAGGAGGAGGAATATTAGACACAGATTGATGAAGCAGAAATGTCCCCGTTTTGGATGGTGAGAGAGAACGTAGCTTCCATCCGCGGGTGCAGCCTACGTATTGCTTACGTATCGCTGCTGTCCGCTGGTGGAGAACAGAAGTCTGGGGAAATCCAGCCTTTGTTCATCTTGATGAGTGTTAGCCTGTCGGCACTGTCGGTTGACAAGCG
Organism: Eleutherodactylus coqui; assembly: GCF_035609145.1. Taxonomy (NCBI): domain Eukaryota; kingdom Metazoa; phylum Chordata; class Amphibia; order Anura; family Eleutherodactylidae; genus Eleutherodactylus; species Eleutherodactylus coqui. The sequence goes on from NC_089845.1 coordinate 22,175,166, forward strand.
GCTACGCTTATCTGTGATGATTCCCCCAGCCGCACTAAACACCCTTTCCGACAAGACGCTAGCCGCAGGACAAGCAAGCACCTCCAGGGCATACAGCGCGAGTTCAGGCCACGTGTCCAGCTTCGACACCCAGTAGTTGTAGGGGGCAGAGGCGTCACCGAGGATGGTCGTGCGATCCGCTACGTACTCCCTCACCATCCTTTTACAGTGCTCCCGCCGACTCAGCCGTGACTGGGGAGCGGTGACACAGTCTTGGTGGGGAGCCATAAAGCTGGCCAGGCCCTTAAAGACTGTTGCACTGCCTGGGATGTACATGCTGCTCGATCTACGCACATCCCCTGCTACCTTGCCCTCGGTACTGCGCCTTCTGCCACTAGCGCTGTCGGCTGGGAATTTTACCATCAGCTTGTCCGCAAGGGTCCTGTGGTATAGCAACACTCTCGAACCCCTTTCCTCTTCGGGAATCAGAGTGGGCAGGTTCTCCTTATACCGTGGATCGAGCAGTGTGTACACCCAGTAATCCGTCGTGGCCAGAATGCGTGCAACGCGAGGGTCACGAGAAAGGCATCCTAACATGAAGTCAGCCATGTGTGCCAGGGTACCAGTACGCAACACATGGCTGTCCTCACTAGGAAGATCACTTTCAGGATCCTCCTCCTCCTCCTCCTCCTCCTCAGGCCATACACGCTGAAAGGATGACAGGCAATCAGCCGGTGTACCGTCAGCAGCGGCCCAAGCTGTCTCTTCCCCCTCCTCCTCATCCTCCTCATGCTCCTCCTCCTCCTCCTGTACGCGCTGAGAAATAGACAGGAGGGTGCCCTGACTATCCAGCGGCATACTGTCTTCCCCCGCCCCCGTTTCCGAGCGCAAAGCAGCTGCCTTTATGGTTTGCAGGGAATTTCTCAAGATGCATAGCAGAGGAATGGTGACGCTAATGATTGTAGCATCGCCGCTCACCACCTGGGTAGACTCCTCAAAATTACCAAGGACATGGCAGATGTCTGCCAACCAGGCCTACTCTTCTGAAAGGAATTGAGGAGGCTGACTCCCACTGCGCCGCCAATGTTGGAGTTGGTATTCGACTATAGCTCTCCGTTGTTCATAGAGCCTGGCCAACATGTGGAGCGTAGAGTTCCACCGTGTGGGCACGTCGCACAGCAGTCGGTGCACTGGCAGCTTAAAGTGATGTTGCAGGGTGCGCAGGGTGGCAGCGTCCGTGTGGGACTTGCGGAAATGTGCGCAGAGCCGGCGCGCCTTTACGAGCAGGTCTGACAAGCGTGGGTAGCTTTTCAGAAAGCGCTGAACCACCAAATTAAAGACGTGGGCCAGGCATGGCACGTGCGTGAGGCTGCCGAGCTGCAGAGCCGCCACCAGGTTACGGCCGTTGTCACACACGACCATGCCCGGTTGGAGGCTCAGCGGCGCAAGCCAGCGGTCGGTCTGCTGTGTCAGACCCTGCAGCAGTTCGTGGGCCGTGTGCCTCTTATCGCCTAAGCTGAGTAGTTTCAGCACGGCCTGCTGACGCTTGCCCACCGCTGTGCTGCCACACCGCGCGACACCGACTGCTGGCGACATGCTGCTGCTAACACATCTTGATTGTGAGACAGAGGAGGAGGAGGAGGAGGAGGGTGGTTTAGTGGAGGAAGCATACACCTCCGCAGATACCAGCACCGAGCTGGGGCCCGCAATTCTGGGGGTGGGTAGGACGTGAGCGGTCCCAGGCTCTGACTCTGTCCCAGCCTCCACTAAATTCACCCAATGTGCCGTCAGGGAGATGTAGTGGCCCTGCCCGCCTGTGCTTGTCCACGTGTCCGTAGTTAAGTGGACCGTGGCAGTAACCGCGTTGGTGAGGGCGCGCACAATGTTGCGGGAGACGTGGTCGTGCAGGGCTGGGACGGCACATCGGGAAAAGTAGTGGCGACTGGGAACTGAGTAGCGCGGGGCCGCCGCCTCCATGATACTTTTGAAGGACTCCGTTTCCACAACCCTATACGGCAGCATCTCAAGGCTGATGAATTTTGCGATGCGGACGGTTAACGTTTGAGCGTGCGGGTGCGTGGCGGCGTACTTTCGCTTGCGCTCGAACACTTGCGCAAGCGACGGCTGAACGGTGCGCTGAACTACACTGCTGGATGGGGCCGAGGACAGCGGAGATGAGGGTGTGGGTGCAGGCCATGAGGCGGTAGTGCCTGTGTCCTGAGAGGGGGGTTGCATCTCAGTGGCAGGTTGGGGCACAGGGGGAGAGGCAGGGGTGCAAACCGGAGGCGGTGAACGGCCTTTGTCCCACCTTGCGGGGTGCTTGGCCATCATATGTCTGCGCATGGTGGTGGTGGTGAGGCTGTTGGTGTTGGCTCCCCGGCTGAGCTTTGCGCGACAAAGGTTGCACACCACTGTTCGTCGGTCGTCAGGCGTCTCTGTGAAAAACTGCCAGACCTTAGAGCACCTCGGCCTCCGCAGGGTGGCATGGCGCGAGGGGGCGCTTTGGGAAACACTTGGTGGATTATTCGGTCTGGCCCTGCCTCTACCCCTGGCCACTGCACTGCCTCTTGCAACCTGCCCTGCTGATGCCCTTGACTCCCCCTCTGAAGACCTGTCCTCCTGAGTAAGCGTTGCACACCAGGTGGGGTCAGTCACCTCATCGTCCTGCTGCTCTTCCTCCGAATCCTCTGTGCGCTGCTCCCTGGGACTTACTGCCCTTACTACTACCTCACTGCAAGACAACTGTGTCTGATCGTCATCGTCCTCCTCACCCACAGAAAGTTGTTGAGACAGTTGGCGGAAGTCCCCAGCCTCTTCCCCCGGACCCCGGGAACTTTCGAATGGTTGGGCATCAGTGACGATAAACTCCTCTGGTGGGAGAGGAACCGCTGCTGCCCAATCTAAGCAGGGGCCCGAGAACAGTTCCTGGGAGTGCTCCCGCTCCTGAGCAGGTGTTATTGTAGTGGAGTGAGGAGGCTGGGAGGAAGGAGGAGCAGCAGACAGAGGATTCGGATTGGCAGCAGTGGACGGCGCAGAACTGCGGGTAGACGATAGGTTGCTCGAAGCACTTTCTGCCATCCAGGACAGGACCTGCTCACACTGCTCATTTTCTAATAACCGTCTCCCGCGTGGACCCATTAATTGGGCGATGAATGTGGGGACGCCAGAAACGTGCCTCTCTCCTAATCGCGCAGCAGTCGGCTGCGACACACCTGGATCAGGAGCTTGGCCTGTGCCCACACCCTGACTTGGCCCTCCGCGTCCTCGGCCGCGTCCACGTCCTCTAGGCCTACCCCTACCCCTCAGCATGCTGTATTACCAGTGATTTGATTTCACAGGCAGGAAATAAATTGGCGCAAGACTGCAGGCCAAATATAATTTTTGCCCTTTTTGGAAAACGAAAGGCCCCACTGCCTCTAGTGAATGAATTATCTAAGTTTAATAACTGTGCTGTGTCCCTGCTTATGTGTCACAGAACGTGAGGGTAGCAGAGTTATTATAACTCTGGCAGAGCAGGTATTTTTTTTCCCAATTAAGGAAAGCAAATGGCGAAGCCAGCAGTAAAGCGTAGCTGGGTGCGTATGATTTAGCACTGTTCTTCACGCAGCTCACACGTCTCCACCGCCCGTAAGGACGGACAGAGGCTGGACAAATAGATTTGTTTTCAGTTTTTTCCCACCAAAAGGCAGCACTGCGTATATTCTATGAACATGAGAAGTTTAATAACTGTGCTGTGTCCCTGCTTATGTGTCACAGAACGTGAGGGTAGCAGAGTTATTATAACTCTGGCAGAGCAGGTATTTTTTTTCCCAATTAAGGAAAGCAAATGGCGAAGCCAGCAGTAAAGCGTAGCTGGGTGCGTATGATTTAGCACTGTTCTTCACGCAGCTCACACGTCTCCACCGCCCGTAAGGACGGACAGAGGCTGGACAAATAGATTTGTTTTCAGTTTTTTCCCACCAAAAGGCAGCACTGCGTATATTCTATGAATAATAACTGTGTTGTGGCCCTGCCTATACAATTCTTTCCCTGCAGTATCAATGGAGGGTGGAATGCTCTGCAGAGGCGATTTTGAGAAGCCCAAAAAAAATGCAGCACAGCTAACAGCAGCCTGGACAGTACTGCACACGGATAAATATGGCCCTAGAAAGGACCGTTGAGGTTCTTGAAGGCTACACTCACTCCTAACACTCTCCCTGCCTATGCAGCACTTCTGTCCCTAATGCCAGGTGCAACGGTCTGCAGAGGCGATTTTGAGAAAAAAAAAAATCCCACTGCTAACAGCAGCCAACACACAGCTATCAGTGGCCCTAATAAGGACCTTTGGGGGGTCTTGAAGCCTACACTAACTACCAATTCTTTCCCTACAGCAGCTCCGGTATAAACAGCACTGTCCCTCATCTAACTCACACCGCATCTGAGGCGAGCCGCGGGAGGGGCCGACTTTTATATTAGGCGAACACCTGATCTCGCCAGCCACTCACAGCAGAGGGGTGGTATAGGGCTTGAACGTCACAGGGGGAAGTTGTAATGCCTTCCCTGTCTTTCAATTGGCCAGAAAAGCGCGCTAACGTCTCAGGGAAGGAAGTGAAAGTAACCAGAACACCGCATGGTGTTCGTTACGAATAACGAACATCCCGAACACCCTAATATTCGCACGAATATCAAGCTCGGACGAACGCGTTCGCTCATCTCTATTAATTACCTTTCTATGAAACTGGCCGCAGTATACTATGATGAGTTACCGTAAATTAGATTGTGGACAGGGTCTGATGTGAGTGATGTCAATCTCTGTAAAGCACAAGAATATATGTTGGCACTATATAATCAATGGAAATCAAATAATCAAGAAATAATTAAATGGTAAATAGGTTATGGACAGGATACACTATTGTTTCAAGTAACCAAAATAAATCTTTTTCTACAGGAAAGCATGTGCCTTATTTTACGGATGGAAAACACAATTGAAATGGCAGTTTCCAAGGAATGTTAACTCCTATTTATTTGCATGGGATAGTAGTAATAGAGGAAACCTTATTACCAGTATATAGCCTCTGCAGTCTCTACATATAGGGTGTTGGGCCTCTTTCGTACGGGTGGTATGATTTTTGGCCACCCGCATCGCAGCTGAAAATCATATGAAGTAAACTCTCTCCCCCTCCCTTTTTCAGGCCGCTGCTAAAGTCCTTTCCTCTCCCTCCCCCTTCCCCTTGCCAGCAGGTCCCATAGGCTTCTATGGGAGCTGTCGGCTGATCACAACCAAAAGATAGTGCAAGACCTATCTTCTCCAACCGGCTGGAATCCACAGCGTATGTGCTATCTTTTCCAGCTGGCCGATTTTATACGCTGGAAAATCACCCATCTGAACGAATGCATTATGATTAGAGATGAGCGAGCATACTCGGATAAGCACTACTCGCTCGAGTAATTTGCTTTATCCGAGTATCGCTGTGCTCGTCCCTGAAGATTCGGGTGCCGGCACGGAGCGGGGAGCTGCAGGGGAGAGCGGGGAGGAACGGAGGTAAGATCTTTCTCTCCTTCTCTCCCGCCCGCTCTCCCCTGCTCCCCGCTGCGACTCACCTGTCAGCCGCAGCGGCACCCGAATCTTTAGCCCCGAGCACAGCGATACTCGGATAAAGCCAATTACTCGAGCGAGTAGTGCTTATCCGAGTACGCTCGCTCATCTCTAATTATGATCCAATGCTTCAGATGGTTACAATTTTCATCCAACGTTTTATGGCACAAAAAAACCACCATAAAACATTTGTGTGAATAAGGCCTAATTGTTTTGGTGAAGTACTGTGGCCTCTGATGGTATTTTATTTAACTATTGCCATGCCAGGTAGTTAACAAGCCTTTGTGACAAGCCCTTACCTTTACCCTGTGAGCACCCGATTCATTATCTATTAGAGATGAGCGAACATACTCGGTAAGGCCGATTTCGCAATCGAGTACCGCGATTTTCGAGTACTTCACTACTCGGGTGAAAAGTACTCGGGTGCGCTGTGGGTGAGCGGGGGGTTGCAGAGGGGAGTGGGGGGAGAGGGAGAGAGAGCTCCCACCTGTTCCGCACTGCTACCCCCCGCTCCACCACGCCCCGCCCCACAGCGCCCCCGAGTACTTTTCACCCGAGTAGTGAAGTACTCGAAAATCGCGGTGCTCGATTGCGAAATCGGCCTTACCTTGTATCTTCGCTCATCTCTATTATCTATCTATCTTATCTATCTATCTATCTATCTATCTATCTATATATCTATCTATCTATCTATCTATCTATCTATCTATCTATCTATCTATCTATTTATCTGTCTACCTATAGTAACATACTATGTTAGGCTGAAGGGAGACAATGTCCATCTAGTTCAGCCTGTTTTCAGCCCCCTTGTTGATCCAGAGGAAGGCAAAAAAAACCCCAATGAGGCAAAAGCCAATTGGCCCATTTGAGGGAAAAAAAATCCTCCCTGATTCCATTATGGCAGTGAGAATAATCCCTGGATCAACGTTTTGAAAGTTTCTACCTGATTCCAAGACCCGGATTAACAACGGCACGGGTTATTTAATGTCTATATCCTGTAATATCATAGCGCTCTAGAAAGCCATCTAATCCCCTCTTTTTAAACTCCTCTATTGATTTTGCGATCACCACGAGCTCAGGTAGAGAGTTCCACAGTCTCACTGCTCTTACAGTAAAGAACCCCCTTCTGTTTTGGTGATGCAACCTTCTTTCCTCTAGATGTAGTGGATGCCCTCTTGTTACCATCGCAGTCCTGGGTATAAACAGATCATGGGAGAGATCCTTGTATTGTCCCCTAATGTATTTATACATAGTTATTTGGTCACGTCTTAACCGTCTTTTTTGTAGGGTGAAAAATCCCAATTTTGATAGCCTCTCTGGGTATTCCAGTCCTCCCATTTTCTTTTAACTGTTAAAGGGGTTGTCCCGAGGCAGCAAGTGGGTCTATACACTTCTGCATGGCCATAATAATGCACTTTGTAATGTACATTGTGCATTAATTATGAGCCATACAGAAGTTATCAAAAGTTTTATACTTACCTGCTCCGTTGCTAGCGTCCTCGTCTCCATGGTGCCGACTAATTTTCGCCCTCCGATGGCCAAATTAGCCGCGCTTGCGCAGTCCGGGTCTTCTCCTCTTCTCTATGGGGCTCCGTGTAGCTCCGTGTAGCTCCGCCCCGTCACGTGCCGATTCCAGCCAATCAGGAGGCTGGAATCGGCAATGGACCGCACAGAAGCCCTGCGGTCCATGAAGACAGAGGATCCCGGCGGCCATCTTCAGCAGGTGAGTATGAAGACGCCGGACCGCCGGGATTCAGGTAAGCGCTGTGCGGGTGGTTTTTTCAACCCCTGCATCGGGGTTGTCTCGCGCCGAACGGGGGAGGGGTTTAAAAAAAAAAAACCCGTTTCGGCGCGGGACATCTCATTTAATTTAGTTGCCCTTCTTTGTACCCCCTCAAGCACTGCAACATCCTTCCTGATCATCGGTGTCCAGAACTGTGCTCTGAGATCAGAACTTCTGCTCCTGCCCTGGCTGACCCACACCGCACAGGTAAACAGGATCTAATCATTAACCCTTTCGGGACGCACCAATTGCTTGTATGTTTTAAACACCAGCTGAACTGATGAAGGGGTTATCCCCGAAACGCGTTTTCATAAGCTGATCACGTACTTTATTAAATAAAAGGAGAAGTTCCTAACCTGGAGTGTTGCGCCTTCTGCACTGCCAGTTTTTAGTTCTATTCTCTTACTCTATCACGCCCATCCAGATGGTGGTCATCTGGTCAGGCAGCACTTCCACTATTGAAGTCACCACTTCACTCTCTTCACCACTTTTAGAGTATCATTTTTTCACAACAAACACATATGTACGGGTTTTGCTCCACCCGTCTTTTTCCTCCTCGCCCCCTTATAATTGAGTCCCCCACCACTAGGACCTGTCTAGCCTGCCCTGCGCTCCCCTTCCCCTTCTTACTGGAGCAGTCATCTCCCTGGCATTCAGAGGGCATGTTGTGCTGCAGCGATGCTGGCTCCGTAATGGCATTCCCCTAATCTGCCAACTTTGCAAACTTATTTTGGTGTCCCAGTTCAGGACTATCCTCCCTGGTTCTCTTCCCTTTACCCCTTCTAACTGTCACCCAGCTAGCTGCCTGCTTGTCCTGCTCTTCTGAACTGCTGTCCTCCCCCACATATACCCCAGAGAGTGCCTGCTCAGTGAGCAGAAACTCTTTTCTATATGGTCAATAGATCACAGTGTTGCTAGTCACTCATTTAGATCCAGGATTTGGGCTTCCAGATGTGCGACATGCATGCATCTTGCCAACAGTATGCACCCTTGATCAGCTGATCAAGGACCGCATACATTGCACAAGTAGCACACTGGACAGCATTTTCAAGCATGGAGCTCATTCTAGTGGGGATCTACAAATTTACTTACAAAAGTAATGAGAATAAACTAGATCACACTCCTCATGTGCCTCTGACAGTTCGCAACCTCTCACACACCTCTGCTGTTTGCAACCCTTCAAGCAACTCTGCCCTTTTGCGTGTTTAAAATTTTTGTGTTTTTTTCTTTAAATCTCTCACACGCTCTCACTGCCTGCTCACTATGTCACAACTGATTTGCTTCACTTACACGCTCAATCTCTTACCCCCCTCACTGACACACTAAGACACATATAAAATATACTTATTCGCTAGAGATGAGCGAGCACCAAAATGCCCGAGTGCTCGTTACTCGAGTCGAACTTTCAGTGATGCTCGAGAGTTCGTTTCGAGTAACGAACCCCATTGAAGTCAATGGGCGACTCGAGCATTTTTGTATATGACTGGTGCTCCGCTAAGGTTTTCATTTGTGAAAATCTTAGCAAATCACCAAAGTCATGTAAAAAACACAGAAATGGATAGGGCAGGCGAGGAGCAACATGCAGGGCTGCATTTCGGGCTCCGAGGTCTCACTATTAAACCACAATAGTGGCAAGAGTGAGACCCACCCCCCCCCCAATGTCAGCATAATGATCGTTCTCCTATGCCACAGCTGTAACAGCTGTGGCAGAGAAGAACGATGGTAGCCCATTGAATTCAATGGAGCCGGCAATACAGCTTAAAAATATAAGCCCTCCCCTGCAATTCATCCTAAAATGTGTAAAATTAAAAAATTAAAATTATCTCAGCATTAAGATCGTTCTCCGCTGCCACAACTGTAACAGCTGTGGCAGAGAAGAAAGATGTTAGCCCATTGAATTCAATGGAGCCGGCAATACAGCCAGCTCCATTGAAAGCAATGGGCTGCCAGCGAGCGCAGGATGAATTTTCGGGAAGGGCTTAAAAATATAAGCCCTTACCTGAAAAAGAAAGATTTTAGAGTAAAAAAGAATAAAAATGCAGGCATTCTATTCAATGCTGCTGCCGGCGACTCCATTGAAGACAAGGGTCCGCTGGTACACCTGAATTCATTTTCAGGGAAGGGCTTTACATATAAGCCATTCCCTGGAAATGAATTAAAAGTGATTTAAAAAACAAAAAAAATATATACTCACCTCCCTTCAGCTGCCGGGGCACAGCCGCGTCTTCTCCTGCTGTCCCCTGCACTGTGGTGCTGAACTGCTGTCATTCAGCTGAGAGCTGCGCTGAGCCAATCAGAGGCAGCACTCACTCACCCATTCATGAATTCATGAATGGGTGTGAGTGAGATCTGCCTCTGATTGGTCAGGCTGTGACCAATCAGAGGCAGCTCATTCAGCAGGCGGGGGTTTTAAATCCCCGGCTGCTGAATACTACAGAGAGCAGTTCAGGAGAACTGCCAGCTGGCCGCAGCTGAACTCCCTCTGCCGGGACCAGGTGAGTATATATATATTTTTTATTTTTACACATTTCTGGATGAATTGCAGGGAAGGGCTTAAATATTTAAGCCCTTCCTGAAAATTCATTGTGCGATCGCCGGCAGCCCATTGCTTTCAATGGAGCCGGCTGTATTGCCGCCTCCATTGAATTCAATGGGCTAACATCGTTCTGCAGGGACAAGGTGAGTATATATTTTTTCTTACTTTTTACACATTTTAGGATGATTTTCAGGTAAGGGCTTATATTTTTAAGCCCTTCCCGAAAATTCATCCCACACTAGCCGGCAGCCCATTGCTTTCAATGGAGCCGGCTGTATTGCCGGCTCCATTGAATTCAATGGTCAGTGCTCGGTTAATCGAGACGAGTACCGAGCATCTCGAGCACCCTAATACTCGAACGAGCATCAAGCTCGGACGAGTATGCTCGCTCATCTCTATTATTCGCCCTTGTCAGCAGCAGTCTTCTATACAGCTCCTCTTGACAGCTCCTCTGCATCTAATGATGTCACCTGCAGGCTCAGCGTCAGCTCCTCTCTCCTGGTGGTTGCACTCCCTGGCCTCTTGCCACTCAAGTACCTGCTCTCTTCTCCTCTTCCCCCTGCTTGATGGATCCTTCCAGCAGCTCTTCCCCAGAGGCTCTTCTGGTCTTCCTGTGGCTCTGCTGCCGCTCCAATGCTCCCCTGCTCCTGCTCCCTGCTCCATGGACTCTCTGCTCCTGCTGACGACACTTCCGGTATGTCACTTCCTCCAATACCTCTAATCATTTTTGCGCTCTACACTCTATAAAAACCACCCTTACAAAAGTGTCAGCCGATCTTTGGACAGCTAAATCTAATGGTGACTACTTTCTACTGATTCTTCTGGATCTCTCTGAAGCATTTAACAGCATAGATTACCAACTTCTCCTCAGTATGCTCCATTCAATATGCCTTAAGCACACTGCTCTCTCTTGGTTTTTCTTCTGCCTCTCTGATTGTTCGTTCAGTTTATCTTTTGCTGGCTCTACTTCTCCTCTTTTTCTTGCTGTTGGGATCTCTCGGGGTTCGATCCGCAGTCCCCTCCTTTTTACCATCTTCAAAGCTCCTACTGGACAAACTATCAGCAGATTTGTCTTTCAGTATGACTTCTACGCTGATGACCCAATTAAACATCTTTTCCTGAGAGATCACCCCTGCGTTACTACAAAACCCCCATGATTGTCTGCTATCTCTAACACAATATTCTCTATCTGAAACTAAATCTTTCAAAAAACAAACTTCCTGTGCTTCATCCATTTAACTTATTTAATCCTGATATTTCAGTCTGTGGTGCTACCATAACACTTAGGAAGTGTACCCGCTGTCTCGAGGTCATATTTGATTGTGATCCTTCCTTTACTCCATATTTTCAATCACTTGCATGCTTATGCTATCTGCACCTGTAAAACTTCTCCTGAATATATCCTTTTCTTATGGTAGAAAGAGCTAAAGCTCTTATTGTTGCCCTGATTCATTTTTTGTTTGATCACTGCAACTCCCTACTAATCGGTCTTCACCTCACCAAATTCTCTCCTCTCCAAACCATCTTGAATTCAGCACCCAGGCTCATCTTTTTATCAAACCGCTTCACTGATACCTCCACTGTGAACCAGTCCCTGCATTGGTTACCCATACATTGCATAACACAAACTTAACCTTAAAGTTCTGATGTACTCTAAACCTCGCACTACTGTCCCCAAGACTTTCAAAATTGTGTTTGCCTTTTTTGCTACTACATCACACTGTTGACTCATGTTCAGTCTGTGATCTATTAGCATGCCCAAATCTTTTTCACATATGCTGTTTAGCTCAATTCCTCCCTTTCTGTATGTGTTTTTTTTTTTCATTTTTCTTGCCCAGGTGTAGTACTTTGCATTTTTCCTTGTAAGTATCATTCTGTTAGTTGTCGCCCACTCTTCAAGTTTGTCCAGATCTTTTTGAGTCATCTCTCTTCTTTCTCAAGTGTTAGCCATCCCCCCCTTTATGCCATTGACAAACTTAATCAAGTTCCACTCAATTCTCTCTTCTACATTATTTTGAAAAAGTTTGAACAACACTGGGCACAAGACAAAGCCTTGCGATACCCCACTTGAGATATTCTTCCACTTGGATGTGTGCAATTTATGACAACTCTTTGAGTACAATCACTCAGCCAGTTGTTAATCCCCATAACATGTGCCTTGTCGATCCCACATTTGGTCATTTTTTCAATAAGAATGGTATGAGACACTTTGTCAAATGCTTTACTAAAGTCAAATTATACTATATCCACCACATTTCCCTGATTAACCCAGTCTGTGATATTCTGTCATAGAAAGAAGTTAGGTTATTCTGGCATGAATTGTTTGTTACAAACCCACGCTGGCTTTGGTTAATTACTCCATTCTTATCAAAATACTTGCATACATCTTGTTTAATAATTTGTTTAAATACTGTATCTTTCCTGGTATAGAAGTCAGGCCCACAGGACCATAGTTTTCTGGGTCTACCTTTTTCTCTTTTTTGAAGATAAGGACAACATTTGCCCTTCTCCAATTTTCTATGACTGCTCCTGTTCTCCAGTAATTTTCAAAGATCATGGCAAATCGTTCAACAATTACCTCTGCTGTTTCATGCAGTATCCTAGGATGTAACTCATCTGGACCTGGAGATTTAAATTCATTTAAATTAACAAAGTGTCCCATCACCATCTCTCTGCTTATAGATAGCCTGCAATTTTTTTTTTATTTCCCCAATAGCACAGTGAAGATCAGGTGATGTTACATTTACTTTCTGATAGAAAACAGATACAAAACAACAATTATTTTTCTCCATCCAAGAGGATTCTGAGTGCCTAAAATATTGTCCTTTATAGGCAAATTAATTTTTTAATGTACCTTTTTGTTATTCTTCTGCATGAGACCCTGGTACCAGTTCCTGAGGAATATGGATCCTGACTGACACTTGATCCTCCTGGTTCTTTGGGTCACATGCTTCTATTTCTCTGCTTTTACAGGTACACTGAAAATTTATTTTCCTTTAATATTCTTAGGAGTCACATCTGCTCCATCAAGGTAATCTTCATGTTCCTTAATGGGTTTCAATGTAGCTATTCTATCCTTAAGACTTTGGACCTTTTCCTGCCATGTCTCTAGCTCCACCATGAGTTGCACAAGCACTTTTTGGGATCCATATTACTGAAGTCCTATAAGTGATGCCCCACCTAGCATGACTGAAAATGGGTTTTGCCCTGAAACACGTAACCTATGCTGGTTTTTAATACACTCAATAAAACAGAAGTTGGATGATATATCCTACCCTCCCACTATCTTTTCTGGAGAGTTGTGCCTATCTACCAGTCTTTTCTCTGCTGTGCCACCATTGGTGAACTCTCCTGTTTAGTAGCACTTGCACAATGTTGCTGTGCTCTGCAAGGTGTGATACAGCGAATCTGCACATAAAGTTAGTATCTCTTCTGGGACACAAGAGTGGGAGTCATTTCTCATTTGGAACCTTATTTCATTTTCCCCATTGAGCTCAATCCACACCCTGAAAAATACTGACAATTGTAAGAATTGAGACATTTTTATTGCCAGACTTGTAAAAGCACACCCTGTGTGTGTGATCTATTTTTTTATATTTAGCTTACGGTATTAATCTTCCAATTATCTCAGGGGGATAATACAGGAACGTTTTCCCATGCCATCATCCCTCTTTAATAATGATAGAGAATATATGCTTTCTGATCGTCACATTTATGAGTCTCTTTTTTTCCTACAACAGGGGTGAGAGGATTTACAGCTGCATGTAATCACCCGCTACACGTAATCAGACGACTTGTCTACTCTGCAACTTAAGTATTTAACAGCATCTGGATTGCTGATATTTTTGGTCTATTGCAGTCTCATGATTACTTGAAGATATATCCATCAAGACAGAGACTTGGGTGGATCTCTGAATGCCGTACATCCTAAACTTATATTTATTTATTAAAAGGTGTTGTATTTCTTAGGTTTTCATTTGGTGAGATCACATACCTGTTGCTGTCTGGCTAGGAAATTGACTCCATAAGGCCAGTGTCACACGGGCGTAAGTGCACTTACCCACACATTTTTGCTGCGTATTTGCACAATGGGTGTTGTGTATTTGCATGTTTTACTGTACTTTTTATACATGCAAAAAAAAAAAAGCAAAAATGCTCACATTCATTGAAATGGACAATTAAGTTTATGAGTTCAATATGTGCTATTCAGCACAGGAAAATAGAGCATACTGTGTATTTTTTGGCACAAATAAAATGCGTACATGAAAGTTTGTAATTTCTAATTGCGCAACGAACCCATTGAAATCAATGGTTTCTATTCACTGAGTATTGTGTGTGCAAATTTTGTGTGCGCAAATACGTTTGTGTGATATAGACCTATTGAGAATAACAGTGTAAGCCCGCATTCACACAAAAGTGCTTTTAGCGCATTATAGGCGCCAGAAAAAATTGTGGCTTTACTGCACTTAGGACCCAGTTAAGCACTTTCATGCTACGTAAATACGCCCCTGTGCACTGATGCATTGTATACCAATGCACCAGAGGGTCAGTGTATATCAGCTGGCCGTGAAAACCTGGCCAATATACGCCCGTGTGAATAAGCCCTAAAGTTCACGTGAATGGATGGTTTCCAGTTATTAAGTCTCAAGTTTAATTAGCTGTGAAATTGCCCATTCATACGATCGGAGGTGCGTGGTTCGTGTTATCCAGCTCCTATACGAGTCTATAGAAACTTCTGTATATCATGCACCAAAGATAGGTCCGGTTCTCTCATTTAATGCATGACGGTCCTTAGATGTGAGCATTGCAGTCGCTCATGCTATCTTTGTATCTTCCTGTACCCCTGATGACGCCAGAGTTCTGGTGACACATTTTGGGGAATCTGGTCTTTTAGCACAGAGCCTCATTTAGTTTATCCTACTAAAGCTTATCTCAGGCTTAGTTTATCTATCAGCATTTATGACACATACTGGCAATTTATCACACATACTGGCAGTTTATGCAGGGAACTAATCACTTGCCAAATCTTTAGTACATAGCAGTGTACTGCTGCATGGTAGCCTGCACCATTTGAAGCAAGTGTTAGTCGTGACCCTGAGATTTGTGCATAATCAGGAAGGCAGGATATTGTTTCTCTTAAGCCGGTTTTGTCTATTGTACTACATTCACTCACACTACATTGACACTCTGATCTTTTTATTTCAATGCTACTATAATATATTTTATTACATATCAATGAAGGTTACTTTTTACGGGGACCCAATTGTGGGTTTCAGCTTATAGCAAAGGCTCTGGTTGGATTGGTTGCAATTTAACCCTAGTGGGCCCTTGAGCCCTCCAAACTTTTCAATCGCATCTGGTGAGATTTGTACCTAGTACCCCAGTACTACAAGGCAATAGTGCTAACCACTAAGTCACAACCATATCACCAATACATTTGCAGGGCTCTAAAAAAGTGCTCCATGAGTGTTTTAAGGATTTTTATGAATTTCCTGTTCTTTTAAAACTAATTTGGATCTAACAAATTTTGGCAAAATTCACTGAGCCAAACTTTTCAAAAGTT
Organism: Eleutherodactylus coqui; assembly: GCF_035609145.1. Lineage (NCBI taxonomy): Eukaryota > Metazoa > Chordata > Amphibia > Anura > Eleutherodactylidae > Eleutherodactylus > Eleutherodactylus coqui. The sequence continues at coordinate 22,190,602 of NC_089845.1, forward strand.
CGTTCATCTCTGCTATCCATACCCTAGGCTGCTCCCCACCTGATGCTACCGTCAAACAAAAACAATTGATAAAGTACATACATTTATCTTCACAATAAATAGTTATATTACATTGCTTTGGCATACAACTTTCTGATAGGGGTGCTACTCACTCTTTTATGCTAACTGCAAATAAAATAAAATGCACTCCCAGAGTAGTGCAATTTGCAAAAGTTATTTTTACATGTGAATCTTATGTTAACAGCCTTTAGGGAATCTAAGTCTGAACATTGTTGTAAAAGCTAAGAAGTTTCTTTGTGGTGTCCAATTCTTCTGCGTGCCAGTGTATCTGTCAGTCTTTCTCTATTATACAGCTGGATGGTACAAGACAGGGTAATGAGAAATGTATATACATTTTCTAACATTTGTGAAGGATATGAAATGCTTTGATAGTGTCAGCCTGGCGTTATGTATTTGACAATCCACAATCCTCCAAACATTAACTTCCATCTCTTGGGCTTATAGAACATTTAGTTGGATTTTATATACAGTAAATTCATACAATATAAAAATATCAATACATTGCATACAGACACAGTACAATTAAGATCTTACATAAAATTGATGAGAAGGAATGACTTTCTTTATTGCAGTTCTATAATACTGCAGTAGTTTGTCAGGATCATTTAGGTCCTTGTTTTACTATTCAGCAATATTAATCGAAAATGTTGTCAATTTGTAAATTAATAATACAAACAATAAGCACAGTGTAAGGAAATAATAGTTTAGTTTAATCTACCTGAATCCCCCTTTGAGTTCTGCAAATTTGTTTTCTGACTATTCATTAGGAAAGATTAATGTTGCATTCATAGAGAAATATATGGTACAGCAATGGTACTTTTATCAAGATTATTTTTTTAAGAACCACTCAGCTGATGTTTTTATTCATTTACTACGTAGCTTTTTCCCCAGTATATATCAGTGAGCTAGCGTTGCCTTGCTTAGTTATTTCTATCTGTCTGATCTCCCGTCCTCTTTTTCTTCATATAGTCATGTGATCTCAGTTCTGACCAGCTCGGATCTACTTAGGGGTTATGTGTTAATTTTATGATCATTTTCTCAGTCTGTGTGATGTAATTACATAGATATACCACTGCAACTGCCTGCAGGGGCTGGTCATTTCTGTCAGAGCTGCTGCTGATGATCACACAGCTCCTGTCATGCAGTTATAATCGAGGAGATCACAGTTCATCCTCCTGGCTGTATGCTTATGGGCTATAGCTTATTTTGATGAATTCAGAAGGTGATGATAGTTAAACTGTCCACCCATACAGGCAAAAATGAAACAGCCTTACCTAAGGCATCATGAGATTGATTGAATGTTAAAGCCAACAAATCTCACTCTCGAGATGGTGCATAACAAGCATCAGACAGGCCTGGAAGGGGCTAGAATATGCAGAGGAGATCCCCATAGTGTGACAGGCAATCAGGTGAGGGAGGCAGGCATGGAAAAAATGTGTTTTTGCTAGAGTGGCCCTTTAATATATCTTGAATACACTTTAAATATTGTGGTGTTTAACACTTTAAAGTACAGTAAGATCACATAAATGAACAGGGGAGAACAATAAATATGATAAAGTGTTACTTTTCAATCAAGTTCTTTTAAGTAACCCCTCAGGAACTCTATATTTTATTGTACAATTAGTATGAAGAAGGATAAGGTATTCAGGTCTTCTTTAAGGTGTTTGTTTTAAATAGACAACCCTTTCTGTAAGCAAACTGACCCAGACCCCTTTCTTCCTTCATGATTAGCTGTCAGCTCCCATGACACCAGAAGAGCAAACCACAGAATACAGACTGCAGCGGGGAGGAGAAAGACACTAGCAGAGATGTCTGGACCAGGCATCTGGAAGCTGGAAGTACTGTAAACATGCATTTTACTGGCATGTATTTTTTATTTATTTTTTGGTTTAAAAGATTCGGTCCTTGGATCACTTTAGATTCTGTGGACTCCTTTTGCTGTGGACATAAAGAAAGACATTAGGATGCTCTGTTGCATAGCTAGAGGTATAACCAGTAAAAAGAGAGAGATTGTGATCCCACAGTATGTAGCTCTGCTGAGACCATATCTGGAATACTGGGGTCAGTTCTGGAGACCTCACCTACAGAGAAACAGTCCAAAGATGAGCTACAAAAATAGTGGAAGGTCTCAAGAGCAAAACTTATCTGGAAAGACTTAACTTAATTTGGATAGCCTTGAGGGAAGAAGAGAGAATGGGAATTTGATCAAGACCTTTAAATATGTTAACTATACAATTAACCCCTTGAGTGGCACACCCGGAAAATTTCCGGGACGAGCTCCACTGCTCATAGCAACATAGCCCGGAAGATCCGGGCTATGTATCACTATGGGAGCTGCAGAGCACAATGCCACAAGCTGTGACATTGTGCTCTGCCTGCACAGACCCACACAGAGCAGTGCAAGGGCTTTGAAAAAACAGCAGAAGATATTGCCGACATGTCGGCAACCTCCTGCTTTGTTTACAGGTTGCCATAGAGACCATCGGCTTGTCAGAAGCAAGCCGATGGTCTCTGTGGCAGGGAGAGCTGGTTGTTAGCTGTGAGAGGACAGCTAGGTACCTGCTCTTACAGCAGAGATCAGAGAAAACCTCCGATCTCTGCTGTGTTAACCCTTTACATGCTGCAGTCTATGTGACTGCAGCATGTAAAGGGTTGTCACTGCAGCATGTAAAAGGCTGTCATCATCGGACCCCCGGAATGTGATCAGGGGTCCTGATGGGTCCCTGTGGAAGTCCCCTAAAGGGACAAAAAATAAATAAAAATAAAAAAAAAAAGTAAAAAAATTATTAAAAAAATAAAAAAAAGACTTGTCTCCCTTTACTTTGTAAAAAATCAAAAATACAATCACACATGTGGTATCCATGCGTCGTAATGACCCAGAGAAGGAAGTTAATACATTATTTAACCCCTTAATGACATGGCCCCTTTTTTTCTTTTTTCCCCATTTCTTTTTTTCCTCCCCCATGTTTAAAAAATCACAACTTGTCCGGCAAAAAACAAGCCCTTATATGGCTGTGTCAATGGAAAAATGAAAAAGTTAAGGCTCTTGAGACGCAACTGCAAAACTAGTTGAAATTCAATGATTAGACCATTTTAAAAAACCTGCCCTGGTGGGCACGACAGGGTGGTAGAAAACCTGCCACTCAAGGGGTTAAGGTTCAGGAGGGAAGTGTTTTTATTAGGACAAATAGTGTATATACCAGCTCACCCGCCATGACAGGTGGTGAGCTGGTATATACTATTTGTGCTGTTGCTGTTATTTTCTGGGCTTCCTGCATATATGACTAATGACAATGTTCAAGAGCTTCCCTCTCAGGATTTAGCATCTGAAGCTGTCAGCCTCCAATCAGAGGAGAACAGATAAGCTCATATGGAGCAAATGGCTAAAATGTTTGTTGAACCCGCTGCTGATACAAAAGACATCTTGGAGTTGAACATCTTTATTACACATCTAAATAGCATGCTTACCAAATACGCGCATACCTGGTAGGATTTATCTACTTTGAGTAATTGAATCAATATATGATTCCCCAAGGTCGTCAGATCCAGAAATATCCCAAAGGTATTTATTCTACCAATTTTGCTAAACACTAGTCAATAGTCTTTCCAAGTCTTCTTTTGTTTTTATGCAATTGATTGTCAAGTATGAACAGGATACCTTGAACATCAAACAGACCCAGAAATCTGTTTGCAAATTTTCTACATTACAAGAGTTTAAGGATCTGTATTCTAAACTCAGGAACAATATTTCAAAGTTGGAAACTCAGATTTTGGAAACCAAGCAAGTAAAGTATATCCGGGACTTGCAAGATTATCACAGCAACTCTATTTATACTTGAAATAATAAACAAAATGAAGTTTTCACCCATCTTGGAGAAAAACAAAAACGTTAACAGTAAATCTCAAAAATCAAAGGTTAATTCTAGCTCTACTGATGTTGACTCATCTGTCACTGTGTCTGAGAGATTTCCTGCAAATCTATCTGTTAGTTCTAGTTTATAATGATAGTGGAAACACTCTCATTAATAGACCTACTATATCAAAAATGCAGGGCAGGCTGAAAGCACAGACACATATAGGCACCATCCCAGACACACCGGGAGATAAATCCAGTTGTTAATTTCTCTGCTAAGTTTCTGTCTATTTCTCAGGTGTCTCTATTGTCCCATAGATTATCGTTTGCTCCCACATGTCATTTTGATCTATACTAAACTTTGCTAGATGTAAACCGTTTTGCTAGGAATCTAACAATCAAAAGAATATTTTTATAATGTAGATTATAATGAGTTGACACCTGTTCAGGTAAATACTTTAAACCCTGTTTACCCTGCAATGCTTTTTCACTTCAAGATCTTTCAGCTTTGTCTTATTTGCAGAAAAGTTGCAGTCTGAAAATGCATCGACTGAGGCGTCTGTTTCTTCTTGCGCTGTGAATAGTGCCTTTTACCCTCTGCAATACCGTTTGGCTCCTCTTGATTATTTTCAAGAGTTGAGTGAGATATAAATGCTTTACATTTAATTGTTTTAGGTATGGATCGAGGTAACAATCCATTCAGGGAGGAAATAAGGTTATAAAACAAGTAAGATATATATGCCTCATGTAGTAATTTGCTAGTCAGATGAAGGTGGTGCAGTTGTTGTCTTAGATTTCAGGCCTTATAAGAAACAAAATCTGGATATGTTATCTCACACTTCCAACTACCTTGAAGTGCCATGTGATCCTACATCTCAATTTCAAGATAGCCTTTTCCCCTGGTTGATGAGGGCCTTAATTTGGGGGTTTTGACTCCTAAACAGGTGGCAAGCTTAAAGGTTATTTTTCCAATAATGCCAATTTTTCATTCTCTATGAAAAGTTCACAAACTTGGTTTTCCACTCTCTTTCCATCCCATTGCGCCTGGCATAGGTTCTCTTACTGAAAACATATGTATTTGGGCGGATAGTCTTTTACAACCACTTGTCCCCAATATTCCAAGTTATATCCAGGATTCTAAACATCTATTAAGGCAGTTGGAAACATTTTTGTGGCAACCCTATTATATATGAATAACTGCTGATGTCAACTTTCTACACACTGTTATAACTCATTATCTTGCAGAGTTGGCATTAAAGTTTATAGTAAGTATACTACTGACCTGAAGTGTTTTCTCATGAAGTCAGTTTCTTTCTTTCCATACTTCTTTTCAGTGTTAATGGAAAGCTATTCTTGCAATGCACAGGAGCCAGTATGGGGGCAACATTTTCTCCTCCTATAGCTGTTATCTTTAACGCTTGGTAGGAGCATGAATATATTTTTTGTAGTGATAAACAGTTTCATAGAGCTCTTGCCTGGTACGCTCGCTACATAGACGACCTGCTAATTGTGTGGGCGGGTAGTGTGGCGGCTGTGACACAGCTTGAGTTTTATTTTAACAATAATCCATTTGGGTTAAAATTCTCCTTTTCTTTTCATGTATCACAAATCTCATTTCCAGACCTGCAGTTGACAGCTAATTTTGACCAACAACAGGTTATTACCGTCACTTATCACAAACATACTGCAAGTAATACAGTGCTCTGTGCCCTTTCTTGTCTTCCAATTCACACTATTAAAAGTATCCCAGTGGGTGAGCTTCACAGTCTTCTCTTTCTGATAAAGCTGATAGTGAGATCAATAAGACGGTTAATTGTTAAAGAGAACAAAAATATCCCCAGTGGATTTTAAATAGAGACAAATCCATAGTTGCCAATAAGGATGGTCTTGCTGTTGTTTATTCAAAAGCTATTAATTTTCTCAGCTTTGTCAGATTAAGAATAAATAATCCCTTTTTTGCATATGGACCATGTTTTTTCTTTTGTTCTTCAGAATGGCCATAGGTCCTACACTAGCCAAATATTGTCACCTAATTTGTTTCTTGATTACATTAAGCCTTCCACTATGCGGTTATCTTATCCTGGGTCATTCTACTATGGTCATTCCCAATGTATTCTGCCGCTTGGTTATGAGAGTTTCAAAAGCTTTTACTTCACAGATTTCACTGTTTTAGCATTAAACAATATAAAAATTGTAATACTGTTTATGTTGTATAATTAATTTCTTGCAATTAACGTGTAAACCGCCCTGTCAGACGTGGTGACCTTCACCAAAAATTACTTAACCCTTTCCAATCCAACTTTTATTCTGGTTTTCCTAGGGGGCTTACTCTTTTTCTGTCATTATACAACGGCACTATATGCTGGCTAAAGCCAGTACTGCATGAGGTGACACGTTGGATAGGCTCCGATGGCATAGAGGCTGGCAATATACAGTAAGAGAACCCCGATGGACGTCTTCCAACATCAGAGCTGTACAGCCTTAAATCATAATGTCTTCAGAGGTCAGACAGTGGATTGGAAAGGGTTAATAGGGAGAGTTATTGGATCTTTGTTCTAAAAACAAGTGCCCCTTTTTGGTTTGAAAAGGAGGTTTAACTCGATCTTGCATGATTAATTTTACTTTATGTTCTTGGTTGTTGTTACTGAGTGTTCTAGTTTTTGCTTAGTCACATGTTTTTCCTTTTGATGTTCCATTGGGTTCATGTTTTATTTTAAACTGAGCGTGCACGCATTGTCTTTTGCTATGACTAAAAGCTGCATGACAGCATAAATGCATCCGAAAGTTGTGTCCATTTGTTCATCTTTCCTGATGGGACTTTAACCAATGCAAAATAAGCCTTGATTTTATTAGATGTTGGAGCATTCTCTTTTTGTCCTATTTTTATTAGGAAGCTAAACACTGGAACGAAAGGGTGCATAATCTGAGATTAGTTTAGGGAAGGTCAAAAGCAATGCCCGAAAGTATTATTTTACTGAAAGAGTAGTTGATACTTGGAACAAGCTTCCAGCAGACTTGATTGGAAAACCAACAATAAATGAATTTAAGCATGCCTGGGATAAGCCTAGGTCTATCCTATGAGAGAAATAAAAAGGAAATAATATAAGGGCAGACTGGATGGACAATGTGTTTCTTTTCCTGCTGTCAATTTTCTATGTCTCTACATTTCTGTGATCAGTGTGGGATCCATTTATTTAATGGGAGGTAAGGTAAAGTCCCCTGGTGCAAGCACCGAGTAATGACTGAATCCTAGGGTGACATCACATGGTGACGTTAACTTGGCAGACTGTTTTTGCGTGGTGGTTTGCGTCTCTACAGGGGACTGGTTGAGTATGAAAAGAGGCATAATAACTTTGTTTCTATTGCTTATACTTGGTGACTGATTCCCTTTTAAAATGTTTTAAAAAGCGATGTTGTTGTGCAGTATTTTTCAAAATAAAGGCTCTTTTTCCCACATTATTACAGTAAAAGTAATGTAATTGTCTGACAGACAATATAGATGCCATCCCTATATTTTCAGCATGGACGGATATACATAGGAGAACACTAGTATAATAGTTATCTGTATACATAAAGTATTCTTTATGCAAGAATAATAATTAGGTCTCACACAATTTTGCCACTAATGGCAACAGTCCATGGGCAGCCTTGGTTGCTTCTACCAATATAGAGCTATGGGGCCTGCGTTAGACGCACCGAATTTAAATTAATTTCCACAGTTTTACTCCAAGAACTGCTAAAGTGTGGCAAAGTATAGGTTTTCTCCACCCTGAACATTGTACAAACCACTGTATTAGTATTCTCTAATTTTGGGATTTTTTGTAAATATAAATATGTTTAGAATTCTGGCCTGGATTTCCTGAAAGCCCCTTTATATGACCCTTACTTAGAACCTCAGAGTAGTTGCTAATAGAAATTGCGAATGACTTTCTGGTGGCAATTTCAAAGCAAGGTGCCAGAAGCAATAAACAGAAGCATAATTGTAGGGATATCAAATTAGCACTGACAAAATTTTATGCAACACAATAGATAGATGCAGATCAGGGCAAGCAGTGTTCAAAACAGAGATCCATAAACATGTGGTTAAAGTAACCCTCCAGTCCTGGACAAATAAAGATGGCCAGACCAGCTTCCCCGGAGGGAAGCATACTGTGTATTAGTATTCATCACTAGTTTAAGACACTACTTACTCACATGAGCAGTCCCAGCCAGTCAGAGCAGCATGCAGTGTCTTAGATTCCCATGCATACTAGTGCACAGTGTGCATCAGGTAGTCAGAGAACCGATGTGGCTATCTATGTGTATCCAGGCCAAAAGGATCGCTTTGAGGGCTTAAACATATGGGCATGAATTTGCCCCTTTATGAAGCTGTTAAAATTATGGCCGCATAACGGGATGAAATGAAACCATTGATTTCAATGGTTTTGTTTTCACTAGCGGTATTCTCGCCTGCACCAGTGCACACTTTTTTTTTTTCAAACTTACAGCCACTAGCGTGGAGTTTGAATAACTTGTGAACACAACCTCGCCTTATTTATGTGCAACTATGCTCCGTAGCAGCAAACGTAGTGCGCTCATGTCCAACTGTCTAAGCCCTAAGATCCAGCAAACAATAATTAAGACCACAACCTTCCATGTTGCAGTTTTGAGCATGTTTAAATAAGCAGTAGTTACACATAAGTTGATGGTCCAGTATAATGTCTCTTTACATGACATTATTTTGGTCAGCATTTTGCATTAGTATTTGTAAACCATGAGTCCAAAACAAGTCCAGGTCAAAAACATTGAAGTTCAGGTTTTTTGTTCTTGGTTTTGGTTTACAAATATTGATGCAAAATGCTGCCCAACAAACTGCCATGTGAATAAAGCCTAACAAAACTACGCATTGTAAAAAACTGTCTTTCTCTCGTAAATAAATCCTGGCTCCCCCCTTGAGGCACCTGGAGTGTTTCTGTTCTACACCATGCCCTGCATTTGGAATTTGTGCATCTTTTTTTCTTGACTTGCCTCTTATTGCTGGTTTGCATTTAGTGCCTCCACAGTCTTCTCTTCTCTCTTCCCTCTCTCCTTTTCCCACTGTCATGTGTTCTTTCATCTACCTAGCTTTCTTCTCTTGTCCCATTTTTCCACTTCTCCCCATCCCTGCTGCGAATACTCTAAGCACCTACTATCATTTATGGACTTGACCTGAATGCCAACTACACTCTTTAAACAGTTGGCAGGGGCCAATTTGCATTTTGTTATTCATGTTTAGTTTTGACTCAAGAACTGGCATCAGTACAACATTTTGCTTTGCCTTAGTACTGTACTCCTAGTTGCAGAGTTCTTCCATACCTTTGGCCACAGTCCAAGGTGTGCTTATCCCCCTTTACTTGATGTGTGATATACTATGTCTGTATGTCTTTTGTTTTTATACATGTTTTGTCTTTTGCAAAAACTAATATACTCTTTAATTGGGAAAAAATACTGTCTTGTCCTAGTCATTGCTCTCAGCAGAGTCAAGTCGAAGTACTCAGTGGAATATGGGTAGAATGCACAACTTTTTGGCCAATTGTACTACAGGGTACGCCATTTAAATGCCCTTTCTGCATCTCTTGGATGACAATTAAACTGGTGTATATTCTATACTTACCTTGCTACATTATTTTGCATATGCTTGCTATAACGTTGTTTGCGTCTGCATTTGACTTATTATGCTACCTGTTTAACATCTATACACTATGAGTGGACTTCAATCTGTTAAGTTTATCGACCATAACTTCTTGACTATGATTACATTTGCATGTATTGTATGAATATGCTGCATTTTACTTTTGACTGTTCTCTGCTTTGGCCCTGGGTACCCTTGACACCAGAATCGTTCTTTCCCCTTTGGCACTACATCTGTATCTTTGGTCTGGAGCTGAATGGTAAGTTTCATTTGGAATTTCTTGCACACTGTGAGAGATTGTTATTCCATGCATCTGTCAGGACTCAAACCTGGCAGCTCCAGTGATGGCACCTCTTCTGATTGGGCTATCAGTCCTCTGGATAGCTCCCATGCAAAACCTTGTCCTTATTTCTTGCTCTTGGATCCAGGGTCCTATGTTTCCCTGACTGCTTCCACTTTGTGTTTTCCCTAATTAGTCTCCCTATATAGACCTGGCTCTGTCCCTCTCTCCTTGTGCAATTATTGTGCTTCCAGCCTCTAGTCAAGCTCCTCCACGTGCCCGTTCCTCTTACAAAGGAAAATTGCTCTGTGTACCAATCTCTGGCTTACCTGACTACTCTATTTACCTGCTCCTCTTTACGCCATAGCTTCTTCCATGTAGCAACCTCTGGTTTACCTGACTACTCCACTTACCCACTCCTCTGTACTTCACAGCTTCTTCCATGTAGCAACCTCTGGCTTACCGGACTACTCCACTTGCCTGCTCCTCTGTTCTTCATAGCTTTTTCTGTGTACATTTTTCCACTCTATAGGAGGGCACCCTACTGGTAACATTGCATCAATCTGTGCACAGTCCTGAGTAAAAAACAACACAACAAGGCCTAACACCCACAAGAATATAGTTTCTTATATTATTTAGCCCCATGGGGAACCTCGCTAATGCAGAGATGATTTCTAGTAGGTAGTGCATTCACTCAGGCACACATGGATCATTTACAGTTCCCTATGCATGGTTCCCAAGAATGATCTACATCTCCAACCATGCCTTCTGAGCCACCAACTCTTGTACTTTCATCTTCACCTGCTAACTCTGGATGGATCTTATCACTGCACTCATCATGGCTTGGTTGGCAACCATGAAATTACTGCTTGTCCCCTCTGGTCATGGTAGAGAGGGTTCTTCCCTCTCCTCCAACACCCTGATGCTCTGCTTGCATGGCCGATATCTGCTATGCTGGGACTAACCTGGGTCATCTGCAGCCAATGTCACAGGTGACAGTCATCTCCTTCATGTGTGCAGCAGTTGCTACACAAGCTTTTACACTCTGTAGTTTACAATTGATTTACGCTGTTGTTAAATTTATAAAGCTACAGTATATATGCCTCACACTGAATGCCATAAACACTCAGAAACACAATGCTAGAATTGCTATTTTCTTAGTCACCTTACTGCCCAAAGAAAATGAAAAAAATATGATCAAAAAGGCATACAGATGTAGCAATCATTAACGTGACTGGTACACCATGATAACTCTATTCACACAATTGTAGTACATCCTATTTAATTTATCAAAATGCATTAATTGTCGAGTTAACATTTGCTATATCTGGATCTATCCCAAAAAGGTCCCATAAAAAACTACTGCTTACCCCAGAAGAAGTAAACTTTTACACAGCTATATCAATGGGAAAATAAAAAAGTATGAGGCTCCAAAAGCTATTTTTAATTTATAAAAAAGTTTTTTTTTCATCTTTCAAAAGTAGTAAAAAAACAAAAACTATTTGTTAGAGTTACTCTCCAGGCCTGGCCAAACAAAAATGGCGATGCTACATCTCCGACTACCTAATGCACACTGTGCATTAGTTTGTATTGGTAGTCTAACACACTACAAGTTACTCTGACTGGCCAGCACTGCTCTTGTGGACAGCACTGGTTAATCAAAACAGGTGTAGAGTCCATTTACATGGAACGAATATAGGGCAGACGATACCCGACACTAGTCCCCACACATAATCGCTCCTGTGTAAATGGGCTTTAAGACTTCAGATGCAAAGTAAATCACAGTGTCCATCAGGTAGTCAGAGAAGCTGGTCTGGTTATCTTTGCTCGTCTAGGCCTGGAGAGTTACTTAAACTTGTCATTTATATCAGTCTGTAAATGCTGTACAGATAAAACCTCAAAATGTTGCAAGTACAATGTTTTTTATTTCCCCATACTTAGGAATTATCACAAGCTTTTCAATTTATCATATGGTAAATTAAAGGGGTTTTTCAACTAGTAACATTTATCTTCTATTTAGGGGGTTCCCTCTGTCATCTATTGGCATCCCATGAATGGAATTGCTGGGTGCAAATAGGTTGCTCATATAGGGTTTAGTAAACTAAGTATAATAAAGCATTATTTCAGTGATACCTACATATATGATATTGACTTAATTGTAACAAAACATGAAATACAGTTAACTCATTGTTTTAACTGAATGGGATATAAGTAGAGATGAGCGAGCACCAAAATGCTCGAGTGCTCGTTACTCGAGTCGAACTCCCCGCGATGCTCGAGGGTTGGTTTCGAGTAACGAACCCCATTAAAGTCAATGGGCGACTCGAGCATTTTTGTATATCGCCGATGCTCGCTAAGGTTTTCATTTGTGAAAAACTGGGAAATTCACAAAAATGATGGGAACAACACAGAAACGGATAGGGCAGGCGAGGGGCTACATGTTGGGCTGCATCTCAAGTTCCCAGGTCCCACTATTAAGCCACAATAGTGGCAAGAGTGCCCCCCCCCCCCACTGTCAGCATAAAGATCGTTCTCCTCTGCCACAGCTGTGACAGCTGTGGCAGAGAAGAACGATGTTAGCCCATTGAATTCAATGGAGCCGGCAATACAGCCAGCTCCATTGAAAGCAATGGGCTGCCGGCGAGCGCGGGATGAATTTTCAGGAAGGGCTTAAAAATATAAGCCCTTACCTGAAAATCATCCTAAAATGTGTAAAAATAAAAAAAAAATGTATACTCACCTTTCCGCTGAAGCCGGAGTTCAGCCGCGTCTGGCCGGCAGTTCTCCTGAACTGCTCTGAATAGTATTCAGCAGCCGGGGATTTAAAATCCCCGCCTGCTGAATGAGCTGCCTCTGATTGGTCACAGCCTCACCAATCAGAGGCAGCTCTCACTCACACCCATTCATGAATTCATGAATGGGTGAGTGAGTGCTGCCTCTGATTGACAGCTGAGAGCTGCCCCTGATTGGTCCCTGCGCTGAGCAAATCAGAGGCAGCACTCACCCATTCATGAATTCATGAATGGGTGTGAGTGAGAGCTGCCTCTGATTGGCACGCACCAAAACACGCTCGTCTGAATGCACCCTTAGGATGATTTTCAGGTAAGGGCTTATATTTTTAAGCCCTTCCCGAAAATTCATCCTGAGATCGCCGGCAGCCCATTGCTTTCAATGGAGCCGGCTGTATTGCCGGCTCCATTGAATTCAATGGTCAGTGCTCGTTTGATCGTGACGAGTACCGCATGGTGCTCGTCTCGAGTAACGAGCATCTTGAGCACCCTAATACTTGAACGAGCATCAAGCTCGGATGAGTACGCTCGCTCATCTCTAGATATAAGTTATAACATAAAAAGAACAATAATGAAATACACTGTCACAGTGTTTCATGTTTTGTGACATACTGCAATGAGGCCCACTGAAACTGTTGTCCAAGGGTCCACATATACCTGGAAAAGGCCCTGAATGGGATACAGTTTTACTGTATTTGTAACAGAGCATGGTGGCTCAGTGGTTAAACATTGTTGTCTTGCAACACTGGGGTCCTGGGCTCAAGTTCGACCAAGAACAACATCTGCCTGTAGTTTGTTTGCCTGGATTTCTTTCCATGTTCCAAAACACATTATTTAGTGAATTTAGATTATGATCCCCAAAGTAGACAAAACCCTATATCAAGTGATGTTAAGCACTTACTTAATATGTATGCAACATGTAAATGAGCAGAATATAGAGTAAATAACATATTGTTAATAATTTAGGAAGAGAAAACATCTTGAATAGCAAACTGCTGAGATTTGGAAGGTGAGGCTCTACATATTTCTTACCGTATATACCGGCGTATAAGACGACTTTTGAACCCCGAAAAATCTGCTCTGAAGTCGGGGGTCGTCTTATGCGCCGGTAATACAAAAAAAAAAGTGTAAAAAAAAAAAATCATTACTCACCTCCCCCGGCGTTCTGTCGCGCTCCGGCAGGATGTCGCTCACTCCTCGTCCCCGGCGCAGCATTGCTTTCTGAATGCGGGGCTTGAAATCCCCGCTTCCAGAAAGCTAATACACATGCCGTCAGCCGGTACAGCTATTCAATGACAGCATTGAATGGCTGTGATTGGCTGAAGGCGCACGTTGCTTCAGCCAATCACACCCATTCAATGATGTCATTGAATAGTGTGATTGGCTGAAGCCACGTGCGCCTTCAGCCAATCACAGCCATTCTGTAACTGGCTGACGGCGTGTGTATTAGCTTTCTGGAGGTGGGGATTTCAAGCCCCGCATTCAGAAAGCAATGCTGCGCCGGGGACGAGGAGCGAGCGACATCCTGCCGGAGCACGACAGAACGCCGGGGGAGGTGAGTACAGATTTTTTTTTTCTCCATTGTAATACCGGCGTATAAGGTGACAGTTGGGGGGTCGTCTTATACGCCCCGTCGCCTTATACGCCGGTATATACGGTAATTGACATTTGCTCTAATTAGTGATTCTAAAGTTGACTTTAATTCATTTTAACTAACATTTTTTGTCCCAGGGAAAATATTGCTTATATTGAAATTCAGCCCATATTTATAAATATTTTCTGCAATTACAGTTAGACCCAATGTCCGCAGGTGGATTTGAATTGCGGAATCCGTGCGGGGTACCCTCGCGGACAATCCGCAGTTCAAGCCTCCTATAGGAAAACATTCGTGTCCACACCGGAATTAAAGCATGCAGATTTGATTTGCAGATTTTTGGATACAGAAATCAAATCGCAACATGCTCCATCTCAGTTTGGTTCCCGCATGGATGACTTCCAATGAAGTTAATGTAAGCCGTCTAATCTGTGGCCCCTTTGCAATTGACAATGTGGACGGGCCATGGATTCCGTGGGAAAGCAGTTTTCAGAGTAAAAAAAAAACACCAACTCTACTGCCCATGTATGCCAGTGCACCGGCTGGCACGTCCACATATATCTACAGTAAAGAAAAATGGAAGACAAGTATGCACGGTCCTCAGCCGCAGGCAGGGATGTATTCCACTGCAAGTCTCCTGCATGCGGAATCCAACCTGCTTGTGGACACGAGGCTTTATTTTTTTTTTTTAAATCTATCTCTAGATATTCCAGGACTAATGTTAGAATAGCTCAACCTTCTATTCTGTGCCCACCTTAATAATTGTTCCAGAGTGGTCACACTGGGTATGTGGTGAGTGGCTGCTTCTGAAGCTGCAGTATCTTTTTTGCTTGTCAGAGGAAATGCTGAGCAGTTGCAGTAACACTGTCCCACTTGTGGTGATCTTATCACTATAACTTCCTCAGCATCTCTTCTGACAAGCAAAGAATACATTGCAGTTTCAGAAGCAGCTGATCAACCACACCAGAGATCCCTTCATATAGAAAATGGGGAGAACAGAGAGAAGCAAGACTGACCATAGGTGACACTTTGAAACATTTGCTAATAAAATGGATGCAGAACAGAAACAGTAGGTGGGGTTATTTTAATATTAGTCCTGGAATATCTGTGGATGTAAAAATAATTGTGTGTGTGGGCAACCCCTTTAACACCTTCAGGACATCCCCCTTTTTTCTTTTTCATTTTTGAGTTTCCTCTCCACTTCAAAAAATTCTAACTCTTATATATCCATCAACATAGCTGTTTGATATTTTGGTTTTGGAGCTGTACTTTTCAATGGTACTATGTAATATACATTATAATATACTGAAAAACTTTTTAAAAATTCTAAGTGGAATGAAGTGGAAAAAAAGCACAATTCGGCCATCTTTGGAGATGGGGAGGCTTGTTTCTATGGTGTACAAACTGCAGTAAAAATGACATGATAACTTTATTCTATGGGTCAGTACGATTAATTTGATACTAAATTTATATAGTTTTTATTTTGCTGTAGTACTTTTAAAAAAAATTAAATATCTTTGGAAAAAAATAAAATTCTTTTCTGATGCCAACATTTGACAGCCATAACCTTTTTATTTTTCCATCGAGATAGTTGTATCATGGCTCGTTTTTTTGTAGGATGTCCTGTAGTTTTTAGTGATACCATTTTGGAGTACATATGCATTCTTGATCATTTTGTATTACATTTTTTATTGGAGACGATGTGACCATAAAAACACAATTCTGATACTGTTGTTTTTTCTGACGACATTCACCATATGGGGTAAATTATGTATTACTTTGATATATTGGACTTTTACGGATGTAGCAATATCAAATATGTTTCGGAATTTTTTTATTCAGTTTTTTTTATTTAAAGATGGTAAATGTTTTTTTTATTTACTTTTATTGCCTTTTATTTTTTTAATAATTAAAGAAAAAATTTAAACCTGATTTTTACATTTTTTTAGTTCCCACAGAGAACGTGAACTTGTGATAGTTTGATTGCTGCTGCAGTATAATGTAATACCTTAGTATTACATTATACCGCAATCTGACAGGCATTCTATCAAGCCACGCCACATACGAGCCTGGGGACTTTTAGAAGAATCTCAGCTGCCATGCCAACCAAACAACACCCCTTAATTTCATCAAAGAGCCGTTCAGGACCCCTGAAGTCTGATCCGGGCAGTTTAATGCCGCTCTTAGAATTTGCCGTGGCAGTTAAGGGGTGTTGATTGCAAATTTTGGTGGTGGATGTCAGCTGTAAGAAGCAGCTAGCGCCTGCATTGTATGGAGCAGCATCGACCCTCAATCCTGCTCTATACATACTCTGAATGCACAGGCATCGATAAGAGGTTGAGGAGCATTGTTTTTTTCATTATGTCACCAACTTAGTATAATACCTGGCTATGTTGGTGTTCAATATGTTTTATTGCTGTGTTTGTTTGTAATACCTATCTTTTCCTCATATCCATCTATTGTTTCATAAATTTGGAATTGATATATAATTTATGTTAATCAGTTCCATCTTCATGTTCATCAAATAGCCCAGATTTTAATGTAATCCAGATGTTCCACTCTCAGTTCCAATTTTACCATCCATGGACATTTAGAAATAGCATACTGATCTGCCCGGAAAAGCGTTTATAGATATCTAGAGTCCACATCTTTAGCACATCCCATCATTATTGATATATTTCATATTCCATATAATTTTATAGACAATACTGTTGTACCGATATGGATCAATCATTCATTTCCAAGAAGAGTATGTTAGGTTTCAGAAGCTGAATAATATATTCAGATTAATTTATGACAAAGAGAAACACATTAGATAATGATAAAATATTCACTAGTTTTCAATTTTGAATTGTGTCATTGATGCCAGTGATAATTAAGGAGATTTGGAATAAACCATTAATAGATATTGCTTTTTTATGGAGCCCGATAGAAGCTTTTCTATGTCATATATTCATATAAAGAATATTTATTGCTTTTAGATAATGCTAATGGATAGGAAAAGTTCGAAAATTTCTGGTAAATGCAGCCTTACTTCGTCCTGGCTTTTATACTAATTGTGGTAGAATGGTTAGCATAATAGATTTAACTCCCATGCTTTATTTCATTTAAGCACATTAAAGATAGAATATTCAATTAATTTAATTGACATAACTTTGAGGTGCATTTTTTATTGTCTGCATTATCATTCAGCTTGTGATATTCATTACTAGACAAATTAGACAATTGTCTCTTAATGTTCAAAATATATATCCATTGACATTTAGTTCATTCTCTTTTATTGCTCCTAAAACAAACAGGACAACACTCTCAGTGTATTTCAGATGGCAATATAATATAAACAGCACAGAATTGTCAGTGAATGACCAGAATACAAATATAGAAATGGAGCATATGTAGCTGTGTCATGGTCTACCAAGAAAATTGCATTGTAAAAAGCTTCATTGTTTTTACTTGCAAATTATCAGTTGGTTCTGCTTTGGTAAAGTGTTTTGTTAATTCTGAATTGATATAATATGTATATATAACAATGCCAAATACAAAACAGTACACAGTCTCTATGCGTTTGTCATGAGTGAAAACTACTGTCTAAACAAGTGTGCAAAAGCTCTATATAACAAAGTATTTTTAAAGAATTAAAAAAAAAAACCCTTCTAGGATCTTTTTATACTGTTCTTCTTCTTTGTGAGGCCTTAGTCACACGGGCATTTTTTGCCGCGATTTGCGGATCGCATGACGGATGCGCATCCGCAAATCACGTGACCGGGGCCGAAAAATCGCCCGAAAAAACTGCTCCTAGCCGCGTTTCAATAGAAACGGGTCGGAGCTGTCCAGCGCATTGAATTCAATGGAGCCGGCAATACAGCCGGCTCCATTGAAAGCAATGCGCTGCGGGCGATCGTGGGATGAATTGTCAGGAAGGGCTTAAATATATAAGCCCTTCCCTGCAATTCATCCAGAAATGTGTAAAAATAAAAAAAATATATACACTACCGTTCAAAAGTTTGGGGTCACCCAAACAATTTTGTGTTTTCCATGAAAAGTCACACTTATTCACCACCATGCGTTGTGAAATGAATAGAAAATAGAGTCAAGACATTGACAAGGTTAGAAATAATGATTTGTATTTGAAATAACATTGTTTTTACATCAAACTTTGCTTTCGTCAAAGAATCCTCCTTTTGCAGCAATTACAGCATTGCACACCTTTGACATTCTAGCTGTTAATTTGTTGAGGTAAGCTTGTGAAATTGCACCCCACGCTTCTAGAAGCATCTCCCACAAGTTGGATTGGTTGGATGGGCACTTCTGGCGTACCATACGGTCAAGCTGCTCCCACAACAGCTCAATGGGGTTCAGATCTGGTGACTGCGCTGGCCACTCCATTACCGATAGAATACCAGCTGCCTGCTTCTGCTGTAAATAGTTCTTGCACAATTTGGAGGTGTGTTTAGGCTCATTGTCCTGTTGTACGATGAAATTGGTTCCAATCAAGCGCTGTCCACTGGGTATGGCATGGCGTTGCAAAATGGAGTGATAGCCTTCCTTATTCAGAATCCCTTTTACCCTGTACAACTCTCCCACCTTACCAGCACCAAAGCAACCCCAGACCATCACATTACCTCCACCATGCTTAACAGATGGCGTCAGGCATTCTTCCAGCATCTTTTCATTTGTTCTGCGTCTCACAAACGTTCTTCTTTGTGATCCAAACACCTCAAACTTGGATTCATCCGTCCACAACACTTTTTTCCAGTCTTCCTCTGTCCAATGTCTGTGTTCTTTTGCCCATCTTAATCTTTTTCTTTTATTGGCCAGTCTCAAATATGACTTTTTCTTTGCCACTCTGCCCTGAAGCCCAAAATCCCGCAGCCGCCTCTTCACTGTAGATGCTGACACTGGTGTTTTGCGGGTACTATTTAATGAAGATGCTAGTTGGGTACCTGTGAGGCGTCTGTTTCTCAAACTAGAGACTCTAATGTGCTTATCTTCTTGCTTAGTTGTGCAACGCGGCCTCCCACTTCTTTTTCTACTCTGGTTAGAGCCTGTTTGTGCTGTCCTCTGAAGGGAGTAGTACACACCGTTGTAGGAAATCTTCAATTTCTTAGCAATTTCTCGCATGGAATAGCCTTCATTTCTAAGAACAAGAATAGACTGTCGAGTTTCAGATGAAAGTTCTCTTTTTCTGGCCATTTTGAGCGTTTAATTGACCCCACAAATGTGATGCTCCAGAAACTCAATCTGCTCACAGGAAGGTCAGTTTTGTAGCTTCTGTAATGAGCTAGACTGTTTTCAGATGTGTGAACATGATTGCACAAGGGTTTTCTAATCATCAATTAGCCTTCTGAGCCAATGAGCAAACACATTGTACCATTAGAACACTGGAGTGATAGTTGCTGGAAATGGGCCTCTATTCACCTTTGTAGATTTTGCACAAAAAAACAGGCATTTGCAGCTAGAATAGTCATTTACCACATTAGCAATGTATAGAGTGCCTTTGTTTAAAGTTATGACTAGTTTAAAGTTATCTTCATTGAAAAGTACAGTGCTTTTCCTTCAAAAATAAGGACATTTCAATGTGACCCCAAACTTTTGAACGGTAGTGTATACTCACCTTGTCCTGGCAGACGGAGTTCAGCGCGGCCGGCCTGCAGTGGGTGTAAGTGAGAGCTGCCCCTGATTGGCTCAGCGCTGAGCCAATCAGAGGCAGCTCTCACTCACACCCATTGATGAATTCATGAATGGGTGTGAGTGAGAGCTGCCTCTGATTGGCTCAGCGCTGAGCCAATCAGGGGCAGCTCTCACTCACACCCACTCACACCCACTGCAGGCCGGCCGCGCTGAACTCCGTCTGCCGGGACCAGGTGAGTATATATATTTTTTTTATTTTTACACATTTCTGGATGAATTGCAGGGAAGGGCTTATATATTTAAGCCCTTCCCGACAATTCATCCCGCGATCGCCGGCAGCCCATTGCTTTCAATGGAGCCGGCTGTATTGCCGGCTCCATGGAATTCAATGGGCAAACATGAAGAAGAATGATTTGTCTTCTATATGTTCTCAATGGGGTCAGCGCTGCTGCCGCCGGCCCCATTGGGCGCATATAGAGAAGAGAACAGGAATCGCAGATCGCAGATAGCTGCGATCTGCGATTTCTGTTCTATAATTTATCGGACGAGCGCATAAAAAGCGCTCATGTGTCCGATACCATTGCAAAGCAATGGTTTTAAAAAATCGCCGGACGCATGCGGATGCGCAAATCGCGCGAAAAAACACCCGTCTGACTAAGGCCTAAGAGGAAACATATTTTTAATTTCCTTTCTTAACACTAATTTTAATTGAAAGAACTTCTTGAACATATTGTATATGAAAAAAAACAAAATTGGTGTTTAGACATTTCTGTGTTGAAGACAACAGTATGTACATAATAATAAGCTGTTAAATATTACGACTTACGAGAGCGCGTAATACAAGTGTTTACAGCGAGGTATTTGAAATAATAAGGATAGCAGAATTAAACATAAATTACAGGGAACAAATCAAGTAGCCGCACATGCATGTATATCTTAGATCTTGATGTCAATAGTTTTAATGACATATTCTAAACATATCTCAGGTTTAAAATACAGTAAAGCATCCTATTACATATATCATAGCAATTTGTAAAGGAAGTCTTCTATTATTACACTGTATGGATCGTTGGTAAAGGGGCCTGTCATCCAAACCCTCTATTGCAGATCAGTAGTATGAATGTGTAAGGGGGTTCCCTAAAATGTTGCTAAGGTAATTAACTGTGTAATGCACCAAAAAGTGTGCCAGAATTGTCATGTGTGTATAAATGAGTGCCAAATTTCAGTGCAATGGTATGGAGCATGCACAATGGACAGGTATTAATTGGCTCAAGCTCACACATAAAGATAGACAATTTTTGCTACATAGAAGAGGAGTGGGTGCAAGATAAGGAAGAGAACCTGCTAACAGAGAGCAAACACAAGGAAGACAGAGGAGATCTGAGCCGAGTACCAGGGACAGCCTGGAGAATGATTCCATAGTGCTTTCGGAGGAATATCCCGCTCTGAGTGCCATGGGGGTGACCAAGAATTGGCAAAGGAATAGGAACAGGAGTGCATAAAATTAATTTGCAATGATTGCAAGTGAGGCCGGCTTTAGAAAAAAAAGCCAGGTGTGTACACCAGGGAGAGGTCAAAAGACAATCTGTTAACCCTGCAGTAGCAGATAGAGCTTATATTGTAGACACTAAGATTATACAAGTTCCCAATACTTGAACCTGGGCCATGAATTGGAGTATTGAAAGGGACACTATTAGTGTACATAGGAGCTGGCTTTTCTCACCCACTGTGTTGCGGGGATTCTAACAAAAATGGAATTTGTACCTAGTATTCGTCCATCAATAGTTCTCAAAAAGCATAGATGTTATTACATACTGTTCACAAAGTGTTGTTATTCCTATGGCTTAGCGAGCAGTAGACAGGGCTTAGGCTTTGTAGGTGAATGGTCAGCTACATACTAATTACTAGTATCTTACTGTTCAGTACTATTTTCTTTGTTTTAAATATATTTTGCATGTGTTAGTTACTCCATCTGCTGCATTGTATCCTGAATCATATGTCGCTATACCCCCACCTGCGACAATTGAAGACATGTTGAATACGCTATATTAATTCAACAACAATATTACCTGATATACATTATGTGTGAAGGATAGCTTTCAGTTTCTAGTTAAAATCTTATCGGTCACAGTTAATATATGAACGCAAAGCCACCTGATGTTGTGCAGGTACTTTAAAGAGTATTATCATGACAGGTGAGGTGGGATTTTAAACTGCGTTGTGAGAAAAAAAGGTAAATCCTATTTATATAAACGAGAGATAAAGAGGCAATTGCATCCCATTTTAACACTGGTGCCTCCTCCACCCCCACCTTCCCCACAGTTTCACTAGCAAGTAGATACAAGAAGGAACTATTTGAGCAAGTCTGTTAGGTGTTAAATTCAGAATTGGATCTTTTGATTTCACTCTGCATGACTGACGCCTTTGATTGCCTAATATAAAGCTTCTTTCAGCACTTTGAGGAAAATGTTTCATTTTGTTTTTCCCACTTAAGGCCCATTTACACATCAATTTTCACTCAAAATTAGTTCAAACGACTAAAAATCATTACATGTAAAAGGGGGCATTGTGCATTTTTCCTTTGAATGATGATTTTATGGTGAACTTAAAATCCATCGTTTAGAAACTGATAGACAAAGTTTCTCTCAATAGATTGCAAGCTGTTATCTCCGTGGGAGATGGCAGATAACATTTTAACCTGCTGGGAGCCGCAAGGAGAGCAATGCAGCTGCTTGCACAGCTGGGTGTGTGATTAATCACATGCTGGGCTTGCAAACAGCTACTATAGACCCATTTACATGCAAATGAAGATGATAAAGTGTTGATGGCCATTAATGGCCATTAACACTTTATGCAAAAAGATCAGTAAATTTTTTAAATCTTTCATTCCTCTGAAAGATTATATTTGCATGTAAATGGACCTTTAAAGGTGTTGTCCAAGAGCTTTTTGCTATAAGCCCAGCTCCACCTGCAATAAAACAACAAATAGGTACATACTTACCTCTCCCTGCATCTCCTGCGCTGCTGCATGGTTCTTGCTTAGGTTGCTTGTTTACAGACTGTAGTCCCACCTATTTATGGGATGCCACTAGAGATGAGCGAACGTACTCGTTAAGGGCGATTTCGCAATCGAGCATCGCTATTTTCGAGTACCTGACTACTCGGGTGAAAAGATTCGGGGGCGCCGGGGGTGAGTGGGGGGTTGCAGAGGGGAGTGGGGGGGGGGAGAGAGAGAGGGAGTTCCCCCCTGTTCCCCACTGCATCCCCACCGCTCCACCATGCCACCCCCGCCCCTTGAATCTTTTCACCTGAGTAGCCAGGTACTTGAAAATAGCGATGCTCGATTGCGAAATCGTCATTAACGAGTACGTTCGCTCATCTGTAGATGCCACAGGCTACTATAGTCAATGACAGCTCAACACTCAATCGCTGAGCTAAGTCACTGTCTGCCTAAACCTGAGGCAGCTTGTAAAAGTGACATCCTGAGGGAGACCCAGAATGCAGTGCAGGAGATGCAAGGAGCAAAGAGAAGAGAGTATATGCCTATTGGTTGTTTTATGGCAGGGAAAGCTGTGTTTTATAGAAAAAACATTTGGACAACCCCTTTAAACATAAAGTTTGGTTTATTACTGATCTCTACAGCAAACATTGATAAATATTCTATTGACAGACGCCCTAGTATGCTGTGTGTAAATAGGTTTTAAAAATTCCGTAGGTACATGCTGTGAGGACATATGGATTAAAGGGATGGAAGATAAAAATTAGTACATTAGGAAAAGAATGTATAGGACAATGAATTACTCACTGTCAGACCACCTTATGTGGCTCATAGTGACATGGAAAATCAATCCTAGACTGAGAGGAGTAGGTATGGTATGAAAAAGTGAAATGCCTTTCACAAGTTAGTACCACCTTATGTATCTTTTTAGCAAACCTTTGAGTTCAGAGTGATATCTTGTTCATTGGGTATCTGTAAACGTGTGTCTCAGTATTATACTTAGTGCACTGAGACACAGTACACTAGGTACACTGAAAGCAGAGAGAATAGAAGCTGAATACAACTTTTCACTAGGGGGCAAAGTTAAAACCAAACTAAAAGCCATCTTTAATGCAAGATGAATATCTTAATATTGTTGCAGGTTGTAGACACACTGAAGGGGAGCTGTACCCAATAGTCAGTCACTGTATTCAGCATGTATGCAGCCGAATACAGATTTCACTTAGCAAAGAGCAGAAGCTGCATAGATGAGTACAGATGTAGCAAGGTTAGACTTGAGCCTTAACAAGTTAAGAAAAAGTTCTCTGCAGCACTTTATTTGCCCTTTCAATAGCTTTTTAATTGCTTTTGTTGTGCTAAGACACCAATAACGTTTTAACTTTTCAAATATAAGAAAACTTGTCACAGAAAGTTATCACACTCAAGTAAAACTTTTCAATTAAAACATCCTGAATCTGGTAGTAAAATATATTTTAGTAACCTTACATTTGTCCATTCTTTACATTACAATTAGAGATGAGCGAACGCACTCGTCCGAGCTTGATACTCGTTCGAGTATTAGCGTGTTCGAGATGCTCGTTACTCGTGACGAGTACCACGCGATGTTCGAGTTACTTTCACTTTCATCTCTGAGACGTTAGCGCGCTTTTCTGGCCAATAGAAAGACAGGAAAGGCATTACAACTTCCCCCTGCGACGTTCAAGCCCTATACCACCCCCCTGCAGTGAGTGGCTGGCGAGATCAGGTGTCACCCGAGTATAAAAATCGGCCCCTCCCGCGGCTCGCCACAGATTTATTCTGACATAGAGGAGGGAAAGTGCTGTTGGTGCCGGAGCTGTTATAGGGAGAGTGTTAGGAGTATTTTAGGCTTCAAGAACCCCAACGGTCCTTCTTAGGGCCACATCTAACCGTGTGCAGTAGTGTGGAGGCTGCTTTTTGCAGTGTTGCACATTTTTTTTTTTTGTATATCGGCCGTGCAGAGCATTGCGCCCTGCAGTAATTATACATACTCCAGGGCCAGTAGTGGTGGTGAGGCAGGGACATAAGACATATATTGTGAGGCAGGGACAGAAGACATATATTTATTGAATATAGGCAGTGGGCCTTTCCAAAAACATTTGGGGGAAAAAATCTATTTGGGCTGCCTGTGACTGTCCTCAGTGAACTGGGTCTGTGCTGGGTGTAGTTGTCCTCCTAATTCATACGCAGCCAGCTAAGTGTTACAGCAGGCTTGCGCAAAATTATTTCCTGGCTCTGTGTTGGCTGTTACATCACCGCTGTATTCCAGTCCACAGTGCAACAGTCTGCAGTTATTTTACATACTCCAAGGCCAGTAGTGGTGACGCAGGGACAGAAGACATATTTATTGAATATAGGCAGTGGGCCTTTCCAAAAACATTTGGGGAAAAAAATCTATTTGGGCTGCCTGTGACTGTCCTCAGTGTACTGGGTCTGTGCTGGGTGCAGTTGTCCTCCTAATTCATACGCAGCCAGCTAAGTGTTACAGCAGGCTTGCGCAAAATTATTTCCTGGCGTTCCGTAAGCGAAGTAAGCCTCCAACCACAGGCCAATAAGCGGCACATTTAATTACAGCGTTCTGTTTCTGCACTACTGGTAATACACCATGCTGAGGGGTAGGGGTAGGCCTAGAGGACGTGGACGCGGGCGAGGACGCGGAGGCCCAAGTCAGGGTGTGGGCACAGGCTGAGCTCCTGATCCAGGTGTATCGCAGCCGACTGCTGCGGGATTAGGAGAGAGGCAAGTTTCTGGCGTCCCCACATTCATCTCACGATTAATGGGTCCACGCGGTAGACCTTTATTAGAAAATGAGCAGTGTGAGCAGGTCCTGTCGTGGATGGCAGAAAGTGCATCCAGCAATCTATCGAACACCCAGAGTTCTGCGCCGTCCACTGCTGCAACTCTGAATCCTCTGGCTGCTGCTCCTCCTTCCTCCCAGCCTCCTCAATCCATTACAATGACACATTCTGAGGAGCAGGCCGACTCCCAGGAACTGTTCCCGGGTCCCTGCCCAGAATGGGCAGCAAGGGTTCTGAATCCTCTCCCACTGGAGGAGTTTGTCGTGACCGATGCCCAACCTTTGGAAAGATCCCGGGGTCCGGGGGATGAGGCTGGGGACTTCCGGCAACTGTCTCAAGACCTTTCAGTGGGTGAGGAGGACGATGACGATGAGACACAGTTGTCTATCAGTGAGGTAGTAGTAAGGGCAGTAAGCCTGAGGGAGGAGCGCACAGAGGATTCAGAGGAAGAGCAGCAGGACGATGAGGTGACTGACCCCACCTGGTTTGCTACGCCTACTGAGGACAGGTCTTCAGAGGGGGAGGCAAGGGCAGCAGCAGGGCAGGTTGCAAGAGGCAGTGCGGTGTCCAGGGGTAGAGGCAGGGCCAGACCGAATAATCCACCAACTGTTTCCCAAAGCGCCCCCTCGTGCCATGCCACCCTGCAGAGGCCAAGGTGCTCAAAGGTCTGGCAGTTTTTCACTGAGAGTGCAGACGACCGACGAACAGTGGTGTGCAACTTTTGTCGCGCCAAGATCAGCCGGGGAGCCACCACCACCAGCCTCACCACCACCAGCATGCGCAGACATATGATGGCCAAGCACCCCAAAAGGTGGGACGAAGGCCAATCACCGCCTCCGGTTTGCACCGCTGCCTCTCCCCCTGTGCCCCAACCTGCCACTGAAATCCAACCCCCCTCTCAGGGCACAGGCACTACCGTCTCCTGGCCTGCACCCACACCCTCACCTCCGCTGTCCTCGGCCCCATCCACCAATGTCTGTCAGCGCACCGTCCAGCCGTCGCTAGCGCAAGTGTTGGAGCGCAAGCGCAAGTACGCCGCCACGCACCTGCACGCTCAAGCGTTAAACGTGCACATAGCCAAATTTATCAGCCTGGAGATGCTGCCGTATAGGGTTGTGGAAACGGAGGCTTTCAAAAGTATGATGGCGGCGGCGGCCCCGCGCGACTCAGTTCCCAGTCGCCACTACTTTTCCCGATGTGCCGTCCCAGTCTCCCGCAACATTGTACGCGCCCTCACCAACGCGGTTACTGCCAAGGTCCACTTAACAACGGACACGTGGACAAGCACAGGCGGGCAGGGCCACTATATCTCCCTGACGGCACATTGGGTGAATTTAGTGGAGGCTGGGACACAGTCAGAGCCTGGGACCGCTCACGTCCTACCCACGCCCAGAACTGCGGGCCCCAGCTCGGTGGTGGTATCTGCGGCGGTGTATGCTTCCTCCACTAAACCACCCTCCTCCTCCTCCTACGCAACCTCTGTCTCGCAATCAAGATGTGTCAGCAGCAGCACGTCGCCAGCAGTCGGTGTCGCGCGGCACGGCAGCACAGCGGTGGGCAAGCGTCAGCAGGCCGTGCTGAAACTACTCAGCTTAGGAGAGAAGAGGCACACGGCCCACGAACTCCTGCTGGGTCTGACAGAGCAGACCGACCGCTGGCTTGCGCCGCTGAGCCTCCAACCGGGCATGGTCGTGTGTGACAACGGCCGTAACCTGGTGGCGGCTCTGCAGCTCGGCAGCCTCACGCACGTGCCATGCCTGGCCCACGTCTTTAATTTGGTGGTTCAGTGCTTTCTGAAAAGCTACCCACGCTTGTCAGACCCACTCGGAAAGGTGCGCCGGCTCTGCGCACATTTCCGCAAGTCCCACATGGACGCTGCCACCCTGCACACCCTGCAACATCGGTTTCATCTGCCAGTGCACCGACTGCTGTGCGACGTGCCCACGCGGTGGAACTCTACGCTCCACATGTTGGCCAGGCTCTATGAGCAGCGTAGAGCTATAGTGGAATACCAACTCCAACATGGGCGGCGCAGTGGGAGTCAGCCTCCTCAATTCTTTACAGAAGAGTGGGCCTGGTTGGCAGACATCTGCCAGGTCCTTGGAAACTTTGAGGAGTCTACCCAGATGGTGAGCGGCGATGCTGCAATCACTAGCGTCACCATTCCTCTGCTATGCCTCTTGAGAAGTTCCCTGCAAAGCATAAAGGCAGACGCTTTGCGCTTGGAAACAGAGTCGGGGGAAGACAGTATGTCGCTGGATAGTCAGAGCACCCTCCTGTCTATATCTCAGCGCGTTGAGGAGGAGGAGCATGAGGTGGATGAGGAGGAGGGGGAAGAGACAGCTTGGCCCACTGCTGAGGGAACCCATGCTGCTTGCCTGTCATCCTTTCAGCGTGTATGGCCTGAGGAGGAGGAGGAGGAGGAGGATCCTGAAAGTGATCTTCCTAGTGAGGACAGCCATGTGTTGTGTACAGGTACCCTGGCACACATGGCTGACTTCATGTTAGGATGCCTTTCTCGTGACCCTCGCGTTACACGCATTCTGGCCACTACGGATTACTGGGTGTACACACTGCTCGACCCACGGTATAAGGAGAACCTTTCCACTCTCATACCCGAAGAGGAAAAGGGTTTGAGAGTGATGCTATACCACAGGACCCTGGCGGACAAACTGATGGCAAAATTCCCATCCGACAGCGCTAGTGGCCGAAGTCGCAGTTCCGAGGGCCAGGTAGCAGGGGAGGCGCAGAGATCAGGCAGCATGTACAGCACAGGCAGGGGAACACTCTCTAAGGCCTTTGACAGCTTTCTGGCTCCCCAGCAAGACTGTGTCACCGCTCCCCAGTCAAGGCTGAGTCGGCGGGAGCACTGTAAAAGGATGGTGAGGGAGTACGTAGCCGATCGCATGACCGTCCTCCGTGACGCCTCTGCCCCCTACAACTACTGGGTGTCGAAGCTGGACACGTGGCCTGAACTCGCGCTGTATGCCCTGGAGGTGCTTGCTTGTCCTGCGGCTAGCGTCTTGTCAGAGAGGGTGTTTAGTGCGGCTGGGGGAATCATCACAGATAAGCGTACCCGCCTGTCAACCGACAGTGCCGACAGGCTTACACTCATCTAGATGAACAAAGCCTGGATTTCCCCAGACTTCTCTTCTCCACCAGCGGACAACAGCGATACCTACACAATATGTAGGCTGCACCCGCGGATGGAAGCATTGTTCTCTATCACCATCAAAAACGTGGACCTTTTAGCTTCATCAATCTGTGTATAATATTCATCCTCCTCCTCCTGCTCCTCCTCCTGAAATCTGATGTAATCACGCCGAACGGGCAATTTTTCTTAGGCCCACAAGGCTCAGTCATATAATTTTTGTAAACAATTTTTATACGTTTCAATGCTCATTAAAGCGTTGAAACTGTCACCTGAACCAATTTTTATTTTACCTGGACTGCCTCCAGGCCTAGTTACCAATTAAGCCACATTAACCAAAGCGATTAATGGGTTTTACCTGCCCTCTTGGTTGGGCATGGGCAATTTTTCTGAGGTACATTAGTACTGTTGGTACACCAATTTTTGGGGGCCCTCGCCTACAGTGTAATCCAATTAATTTTTTGCCCACCAGCATTAAAGCTGACATTACATCAGCTGTGATGGGCAATGCAATGGGATATATTTATGTACCGCCGGTGGCTTCCTGGCACCCACCCATGCTGTGGGTCCACAGGGAGTTGTAACTGCATGTGTCTACTTCTAAAGAACCCCAGTCTGACTGGGGCATGCAGTGTGGGCCGAAACCTACCTGCGTTACACATGACATTACCTCAGCTGTGATGGGCAATGCAATGGGATATATTTATGTACCGCCGGTGGCTTCCTGGCACCCACCCATGCTGTCGGTCCACACGGAGTTGTAACTCCATGTGTACACTTCTAAAGGACCCTAGTCAGACTGGGGCATGCAGTGTGGGCCGAAGCCCACCTGCATTTAATCGGATGTTACCTCAGCTGTGATGGGCACTGCAATGGGATACATTTATGTACAGCCGGTGGGTTCCAGGGAGCCACCCATGCTGTGGGTGCACACGGAATTCCCATTGCGGAGTTGTACCTGCCTGTGACTATTTATAAAAAACTGCGGTCTGACTGGGGCATGCAGACAGCTTGACAGAATGAATAGTGTATGGCACATAGGTTCCCCATTGCTATGCCCACGTGTGCAGCTCCTGATGGCGGTGGCACATGATTATATTTCTCATTGCTTCTGTACAGTATTGTGGGCTATCGCCCTGCCCCTTTTAAAGAGGGTCGCTGCCTAACCGTGCCAACCCTCTGCAGTGTGTGCCTGCGGTTCCTCTGGCAGACACACTTATAAATAGACCTGAGGGTGGTGTGGCAGGAGTGCAGCTGAAGGCTGCGCAGGGACACTTTAGTGTGCGCTGTGGACACTGCGTCGTGCGGGGGGGGGGGGGGGGGTTGGGCAGCATGTAACCCAGGAGAAGTGGCAGCGGAGTGTCATGCAGGCAGTGATTGTGCTTTGTTGGAGGTAGTGTGGTGCTTAGCTAAGGTATGCATTGCTAATGAGGGCTTTTCAGAAGTAAAAGTTATTGGGGGCGGGGGGGGGGGCACTCTTGCCGCTATTGTGGCTTAATAGTGGGACCTGGGAACTTGAGATGCAGCCCAACATGTAGGCCCTCGCCTGCCCTATCCATTGCTGTGTCGTTCCCATCACTTTCTTGAATTGCCCCGATTTTCACAAATGGAAACCATAGCGAGCATCGGCGAAATACAAAAATGCTCGAGTCGCCCATTGACATCAATGGGGTTCGTTACTCGAAACGAACCCTCGAGCATCGCGATAATTTTGTCCCGAGTAACGAGCACCCGAGCATTTTGGTGCTTGCTCATCTCTAATTACAATATTAAATTGCAGTTACAATTTAAAGTATTGGCCACCAGGATTTTTTAAGTTTCAGTTCTCCTGATTGTTGTCGTATTTTGACACTCTTGCTGCTTGTGGCTTGTTCCCAGAGTGTTGCTAGGGTACAAATGTGTCACTAGTCCTGGAACTGTAGATGTTGTAAATTGAGGGATTCCAGTAGGCTACTCAATCCTTGTGATTGTAGATGATAAATTGCTTCTCTTCAAAGGATATAGTTAGGCCAAAGGGACTCATCCACAGATATAAGCTCTTTCTAGTGCAAGGAGCACTCATAAGAGCTTTTAGTATTCTCTGTTTATTGAGAGTGATAGGGGTGAGATCTTGAAAGATGGTAAATTCATAACCTTTGCTATAGCCCTTCAAAAGAAATGTGTTTGTAGCTTCTGCTACTGGTATACACAATTCTATGTCTTTTGAATCACTCTATATATTTCACAATTAAAAAACATCAATTTCTGCGGTACTATCCTTTTGTAATTATATACCTAGTTCTTTTAGAAGTCTAAATCCTTTATTTTGAGTAGAATTTCAGTATAATGCAGTTTAAAGACAAATCAATAGGATGCGTATGTTGGTACAATAGGAGTTGTTGATTTGCTATAAGTGTTTTTTGCAAGTGTCTAAGATTGAAAGTGTAGATCAAACTAGACATTTTAACAATTTAAATACTTTCAACTCCAATTATCTAAAAATACAATTATTTGTTTAGCAACATTTACTATCCCTTTGTGTCGTACTCACATGTTCATAGTACTTTCCTTACCCCTTCTTAATAACAGGAACAACAAGAATCTGCTTCCTTTACTTTAATATGTTTGCTTTTGGCTCATGGGGTATCTGTTGGTCTTGGGAGACTCTTAGGCATCATGTCCACGGGGAAAAGAAGAATTAAAATCCGCAGCGGCTTTTAACTCTTCTCCCGCAAGCGGATCCGCACCCCATAGGGATGCGTTGACCACCCGCGGGTAGATAAATACCCGCGGATGGTCAATAAAAGTGAATTAAAAAAAATATGGAGCATGAAAAAAAATGGACATGCTCCATTTAGGTGCGGGTCTCCCGCGGGGACGGCTCCCGCAGGCTTCTATTGAATCCTATGGAAGCCGTCCAGATCCGTGGGAGACCTAAAATAAGAATAAACTTACCCGAGCACATCCGCCGGCCGAAGAAAGAAGATCCGTCCGCGAAGAAGAGAAGATCTGCACGGTCCGCTGCGGGTAAGTTTATTCTTATTTTCAGCCCTCATGTCCGCGGGGCAGGACGGACCCGCTACGGATTCTCCATGGGCATGAGAGAGGGAGCTCCCCCCTGTTCCCCACTGCATCCCCACCGCTCCACCACGCCGCCCCTCGAATCTTTTCACCCGAGTAGCCAGGTACTTGAAAATAGCGATGCTCGATTGCGAAATTGCCCTTAACGAGTACGTTCGCTCATCTGTAGATGCCACAGGCTACTATAGTCAATGACAGCTCAACACTCAATCGCTGAGCTAAGTCACTGTCTGCCTAAACCTGAGGCAGCTTGTAAAAGTGACATCCTGAGGGAGACCCAGAATGCAGTGCAGGAGATGCAAGGAGCAAAGAGAAGAGAGTATATGCCTATTGGTTGTTTTATGGCAGGGAAAGCTGTGTTTTATAGAAAAAACATTTGGACAACCCCTTTAAACACAAAGTTTGGTTTATTACTGATCTCTACAGCAAACATTGATAAATATTCTATTGACAGACGCCCTAGTATGCTGTGTGTAAATAGGTTTTAAAAATTCTGTAGGTGCACATATGGATTAAAGGGATGGAAGATAAAAATTAGTACATTAGGAAAAAAATGTATAGGACAATGAATTACTCACTGTCAGACCAACTTATGTGGCTCATAGTGACATGGAAAATCAATCCTAGACTGAGAGGAGTAGGTATGGTATGAAAAAGTGAAATGCCTTTCACAAGTTAGTACCACCTTATGTATCTTTTTAGCAAACCTTTGAGTTCAGAGTGATATCTTGTTCATTGGGTATCTGTAAACGTGTGTCTCAGTATTATACTTAGTGCACTGAGACACAGTACACCAGGTACACCGAAAGCAGAGAGAATAGAAGCAGAATACAACTTTTCACTTGGGGGCAAAGTTAAAACCAAACTGAAAGCCATCTGTAATGTAATATGAATATCTAAATATTGTTGCAGGTGGTAGACACACTAAAGAGGAGCTGTACCCAATAGTCAGTCCCTGTATTCAGCATGTATGCAGCCGAATACAGATTTCACTTAGCAAAGAGCAGAAGCTGCATAGATGAGTACAGATGTAGCAAGGTTAAACTTGATAATTAAGAAGTTAAGAAAATGTTCTGTGCAGCACTTTATTTGCCCTTTCAATAGCTTTTTAATTGCTTTTGTTGTGATAAGACACCAATAACGTTTTAACTTTTCAAATATAAGAAAACTTGTCACAGAAAGTTATCACACTCAAGTAAAACTTTTCAATTAAAACCTCCTGAATCTGGTAGTAAAATACATTTTAGTAACCTTACATTTGTCCATTCTTTACATTACAATATTAAATTGCAGTTACAATTTAAAGTATTGGTCACCAGGATTTTTTAGGTTTCAGTTCTCCTGATTGTTGTCGTATTTTGACACTCTTGCTGCTTGTGGCTTGTTCCCAGAGTGTTGCTAGGGTACAAATGTGTGACTAGTCCTGGAACTGTAGATGTTGTAAATTGAGGGATTCCAGTAGGCTACTCAATCCTTGTGATTGTAGATGATAAATTGCTTCTCTTCAAAGGATATAGTTAGGCCAAAGGGACACATCCACAGATATAAGCTCTTTCTAGTGCAAGGAGCACTCATAAGAGCTTTTAGTATTCTCTGTTTATTGAGACTGATAGGGGTGAGATCTTGAAAGATGGTAAATTCATAACCTTTGCTATAGCCCTTCAAAAGAAATGTGTTTGTAGCTTCTGCTACTGGTATACACAATTCTATGTCTTTTGAATCACTCTATATATTTCACAATTAAAAAACATCAATCTCTGCGGTACTATCCTTTTGTAATGATATACCTAGTTCTTTTAGAAGTCTAAATCCTTTCTTTTGAGTAGAATTTCAGTATAATGCAGTTTAAAGACAAATCAATAGGATGCGTATGTTGGTACAATAGGAGTTGTTGATTTGCTATAAGTGTTTTTTGCAAGGGTCTAAGATTGAAAGTGTAGATCAAACTAGACATTTTAACAATTTAAATACTTTCAACTCCAATTATCTAAAAATTCAATTATTTGCTTAGCAACAGTTACTATCCCTTTGTGTCGTACTCACGTGTTCATAGTACTTTCCTTACACCGTCTTAATAGCAGGGATAACAAGAATCTGCTTCTTTGCTTTGCTTTTGGCTCATGGGGTATCTGTTGGTCTTGGGAGACTCTTAGCGATCTTGTGCATTTTTTCTATTCCAATAGGGTGAGAGTAGTTGTCACTAGAGATGAGCGAACACGTTCGGCTCCGCCCCTTTTTCGCCCGAACACCGAACTTTGCGAACACTTCAGTGTTCGGGCGAAAAAGTTCGGGGGCCGCCGTGGCAGCGCGGGGGGGTGCGGCGGGGAGTGGGGGGGAGAGGGAGAGAGAGAGGGCTCCCCCTGTTCCCCGCTACTGCCGCCCGCTCCGCCGCGCATCTCCCCGCCCCCCGGCGGCACCCGGACACTTACGCGCGAACACTGCAGTGTTCGGCAAAGCCGGTGTCCGGGTGCGGATGTGTCCGTAACGGACACGTTCGCTCATCCCTAGTTGTCACCAATTAGGATGATAGCTAGATGTGTTGATATTGAGTCATAGTTTGCTTAGTGTTATGGACTAGTTGCAGTTCACCTACAAAACAGCCTAATGTATTCCTTTTACTAGGCTTCACCAGTGGAAAACAAGGTTGATAAATAAAGGGAAACTAATAACTAAGGGAAGGTTATAGGTTTACATACCAAGTATTCAATAAATTGCTAGTGAAGACAATTAGCGCTCTGCACCCTTTTTACTTATTCCTGTTTTTGTAGAACAGGAAAACATATAATTTTCTTGATTATTCTGTTAGTGCTGGGTTTTATTATACATAAAGCAGGGATGAAATGTAGGCAAAGGTAGGCACCCGCTTACGACACCTGAGAAGCAGGCACAATTTTATTGTAAATAGAAAGCTCTTGCACCACTTAGCTACATAAATAATGAGTATTTCCATCAGTGATTAAAGAGCTCATTGATGGAGGAGGTCCAACGCATGGTGACAGTTCACATCGTCTACTGAACTATTCATCACTTCTCTGGCTGCCGCCACTGCACTGTTTCCTGATGTTGCCCATTATCAACAGTGTCAGAAAGCACCCGTAGTAAGATCTGAAGTTTCAGTGGTCACTGTTCTTCCTCTTCACACTACTTCTTCCAGAGTAGCAGGTGCCAGTGCCCAGAACATGGAGAGAGGGGAGAAAATGTATCTTTTTAGTCTGCTTTAAGATCTGTATTATCTATGGATGCTGATTTAGGGTATCTCTATTAACAATGGAAGCTTCTATGGGATTCTGTATTAATTGTGAGGGTAGACCCAGGAGGTCTGTATCGCTTAGATGCCCTGGATAAACTGTGGGGGTTGATCTGGGGGTCTGTGTTAACTGTGAAGCCAAGGTGATCTAGGCATCTGTAATAAAAGACTTGTCCAGCCATGATTTTTATTAATGGGGGTGGGAGCAAATTTGCCTGATTTGCCATGCTTGAAAAAGGCCCCACCGAGGGCTGAAACGCGTTGCTATTAAACTTCATGTATTGGTGTAACTTATACACCCCATTTCCACTCCTTCATCCCGTGAAGCGCTAGACAGGATATTTTTGCTCTGAAGATTCAACTACACTGGGTTCCCTATCATTTGGGACCCCTGACATCCAAGCAGCTCTCCTTTTCAGGATTGGGAAGAAGGATTCACTGATTTACTATATCTACAGGCTATCCCGGAATTGGAGGTACTAGTGAGTGATCCCACCAGAGGGAAACTCACTAAGTACCGGGTAAGTCCATTCATTTACCTCACTTTACTATAGTATTTCCATTTAGCACTGAAGGAGCGCTATTTCTGATCCCTACACTTTTATCATGGCCCTGAGTTAAAGTGATACTTCCTGCAAACCAGATGTTTTTTTATGTTATAGTTGATCCTTGTTGTTGCAGCTTTGTATTGTATAATAATCCACTAAATCTGTATTGTTATAAGGGTTTAAAGGCAACCTTTCATCACTCTCATAAACTACATTATGGGGCTCAAAAGCAATGGAATGGGAATCCAGAAAGTTGCTTCAC
Organism: Eleutherodactylus coqui; assembly: GCF_035609145.1. Lineage (NCBI taxonomy): Eukaryota > Metazoa > Chordata > Amphibia > Anura > Eleutherodactylidae > Eleutherodactylus > Eleutherodactylus coqui. Next base: position 22,226,541 of record NC_089845.1, read on the forward strand.
AGTCACCATGTTCCTTGTTCCTGTGCTGTATCCCTGCAAAGTTTTTGTGCCCACAGAGTGACACTGCAGATGGCTTTGTGTGAATGCTCTCCCAGGGAGATAAATAGTATATATGTATTTTACATACGTACATGCGTGATATCTTCTATTAGATTATTATTAGTATATTTATATATTGATCTAAACTATTTAATCTTTATACAGTATATATATATATGTGTGTTTTACATTTGTTTATATAATTAATATTACTTATTTGGGTTAGCATTGTACACACTATGTGTGGCATAGGGAGGACCTTATTCCCCTGACTAGTGTGATTGCCAGTGGTTCCAGTGGTAACGAGAGTAACAGCATTGGAACGAGGACTGGGGGTGCATGCACAATATGTGTAACACATATGTGTTTCACAAGCCCCTGGGATCACGCTTACATATGACCCTGGGACACATGAACATACGGTGGAACACATGTCTGCATTCCACCTCAGAGAGATGCGAGTCTCATGAAATCTAGCAGCTGACACCGGTAACATCAGTAAGTGACCGGGAGGCACAGCACGTGGGAGGAAACGTGAGTAGATGCTATAAAATGGAGGTATATGATGGCAGTAAGACATGCTTGAAAAAAGCCTTAGAGCAGGCCGAAACACGTTGCAACAGTCTGGTTTGTTTGTTTTTGTGTGTCCTGTTTAAATCAATAAACATTGCTAAGAAGAAAAAAAAGGTGGAGCAGTCCTGCTTTCTAAAGAACATCCGGAGGATCCAACTGGATAAAAGATTCTCAAGAATAATATACCTTTGAGCTTATCTACATCTATGAGGGGTCTCCTGGCAGGGGCATCCCTCTTTAAATAAGCAGCTCCTTTTTTGCATGACCTGTACATACCCAGAGGGTTCCAGCAGCGCAGATCCCAGTTTGTTTGCTTTGGTTAGCCTCACCACGCTGGGGCGAATTATATAGAGGCCATGGAGATAAATAGGAAAGTCTGAAAATGGCCAGAGAGACAGTGCGGAAATGGGGCACCGTTGACTGTTTCTTGACCTTTGAGTCCCAAAATATAGTTTACGGGGCTCAAAGTTGATAATAGGTTTCGCTTAATATTTTTGTTAACATAAATATTACTTTGTAACAGTAAACTGTAAAAGCTACTAATTTCACTTGTCATTTCTACAACCTGTCGCCAATAATAATACTAGCAGATATGGTTTCACCTTTTATCTGCTATATTTCTCGTCCTACTATTTCTCGATAACCACTTTACATTGTTGTTAACTGTGTTCATTCCATTGCCTCAGCTTGGATTCTATAGGTCAGAAATTCTGTTTTACATCATTACGATTTTAAACAATTGGGTCTAGTACCCTAGGTAGGGATCTTTGCAGAAATGATAATGTTAGTGGTAGCTCATAATTGATGAGAGAGTCTTCTACATCACTCTGCTCTCCTGATTCTTCTTTTGATTATTTTTATGTTATGCATTCAATGCACTTAATGTTTGATAAATTTGGTGCATCTTTAATCTTTTCATGACCAAGGGTCATTGATGGACCTGCGTCCAGGTTACATTCTGCAGCTGTGATATCTCCACTTTCAAAAATGTCAAACTTTTTTTATTTTTCAGGTAACATTTTGTGGGATGAGTTGTATTTTTCAATTTGATGCACCATATAATGTTTGTGAGGACTTTTAAACATTTCTAATTAGGGCAAAATTGAAAAAAAACCCATAATTATACCATTTTGGGAGGAGTTAAATTTTACAGTGTTCATGGTGCAGTAAAATTGACATCTTGTCTTTATCCTGTAGGTACCGTATATACCGGCGTATAAGGCGACGGGGCGTATAAGACGACCCCCCAACTGTCACCTTATACGCCGGTATTCAGTGGAGAAAAAAAAAAAAATTTTATTACTCACCTCCCACGGCGTTCTGTCGCGCTCCGGCAGGATGTCGCTCGCTCCGGCAGGCTGTCGCTCGCTCCTCGTCCCCGGCGCAGCATAGCTTTCTGAATGCGGGGCTTGAAATCCCCGCTTCCAGAAAGCTAATACACACGCCGGCAGCCATGACATCATTGAATGGCTGTGATTGGCTAAAGCACACGTGGCTTCAGCCAATCACACTATTCAATGACATCATTGAATGGGTGTGATTGCTAACACGTGCGCCTTCAGCCAATCACAGCCATTCAATGATGTCATTGAATAGTGTGATTGGCTGAAGCCACGTGTGCTTTAGCCAATCACAGCCATTCAATGCTGTCATGGCTGCCGGCGTGTGTATTAGCTTTCTGGAAGCGGGGATTTCAAGCCCCGCATTCAGAAAGCTATGCTGCGGCGGGGACGAGGAGCGAGCGACAGCCTGCCGGAGCGAGCGACATCCTGCCGGAGCGCGACAGAACGCCGTGGGAGGTGAGTAATAAAATTTTTTTTTTTTACACTTTTTTTTTTTTTGTTTTACCGGCGCATAAGACGACCCCCGACTGCAGAGCAGATTTTTCGGGGTTCAAAAGTCGTCTTATACGCCGGTATATACGGTATGTACGATTACAGTGATAGCAAATTTATATAGTTTTTATATACTAATATTTTAAAAAATGTAACACCTTAAATAAAGAATTGCTTTCTGCCACCACATTTTGACCCCCATATTTTTTTTTATTGTGCTATTGATGAAGCTGTGTGAGGGCTCATTGTTTGTAGGGCTGCCTGTAGTTATTTTTGGTACCAATTTGGTGAACATAAGGACTTTTTGACTGTTTCTTATTCACTTTTTCTTGGAGATGGGGTGACCAAAAAAGTGCAATTTTCCCATTGTGTAGTTTTCTTTCTGAGTTAACCATGAAGGATTAATAATGTTGCAAGCTGTAGTGAAATTTTTAGATTTTTTTCAAATGATTTAATTTTTTTAATGTGACAACTGATGAAAGCATTTTATTAACTTTTAGTATTTTTTAAAATAATTAAAACCTCTTCATTTTACTTATTTTTACTATTTTTAATATTTTCTATAGGGGACTTGAACTTGCAAACAAGAAAGCTTTCAGAAGCCCTGAGGCTGTCTTGACATCTGAGTGGTAGCCCCATGAACGTATCATAGGTGGTAGGCTGTTCAGGACATTTAAATCTGTATCGATCAGAGTAGTGATTTAAAGGGCTAATAGCTGCAATTAGAATTATCTTTGATTGTTGCTGTTGTGTTCGGGTGTCTGCTGTCAAAGACAGTTAATAGTTGCTGTGTATGGAGTGGGTTTGACTCATTAGCCCGCCACATATATGCTGTGGACAGTTATAGCCATTGTAACTGCATGGAATTGGTGCAATTATGATGTATATAGCCTTGTGGCTGATACAAAGGGGTGAAATATAACACTAAGTGTATGTTGAAAAATGTTTCTCCAGTGTTTATGCAACCTCTAATTAGAGTATGATTGTGCAAATATTTAGCAACTTTTTCAAAAGTTGCAAATCATAATTATTTTGTGCATCTGCTCAACCAGCTATTTACACTAAATACACGTTGCAACTTGAAGTTGCAAAGGTTGCAAGCACATCATAAGAATGAAGAATGGAATGGAAAAAGTTATGCATCAAAATTTGCAGCTTTTGTTTCTGCACGAATTCTGGCACAAATGTTTAGATAAATTCTATCAATGTGTATTGAGCGTAAGCAAATTACATTGAAAGCTTAATGGGTCACAAATAGAGATGAACGAGCACGCTCGGTTAAGGCAGTACTCGAGAGAGCATCACTCTTCTTGAGTAACTGCATATTGGTCTGAGCAGATTCGGGGGGTGGCGGGGGTGAGCGGAGGGTAGCGGGGAGGAGAAAGAGAGATCTCTCTCACTCTCCCCACCCCCCGCTACCCCCCAAATCTGCTCGGACGAGTATGCAGTTACTCGAGAAGACTGATGCTCGCTCGAGTAACTGCCTTAACCGAGCGTGCTCGCTCATCTCTGGTCACAAAATGAAGTTCAGATAAAAACTAAAATAACATCATTGGGTCAATGTGGAAAATGTCCTTTCATAATTAGAGAAACTCATAAAAATTAGAATTCCCTCTTCTCCGGAGCTGGCAATCCTTTTGCAGGGGATAGAAATTATCCCAGCCCAGGTTTAAAAAAAAAAGGCACATATCCTCTAATCAGTTAAACTAATCACAGACAGAATCCCCTACAGTAACTGAGGTTACCCATATGATCTCAAACCATTGTCTGTTTCAAAAGTTTCAGGGGAAACATAATGAACAGTTTCCTCGAGATGTAGAAACCGTGAATGTAACCACCTTGACACATAATAAGGAGAGGATGAGCTATGTGTTCTAAGTGAGAATTAATCTGGTTGGTCAATTAACATAGGAGTAAAGATCATTTTCCTTTGGAGTTTACACAGAGGAAAATGAAAGAAGGATCTTAAGTTCATGTACTGCAGACACATCACCTATGCGTAATATAAGTAATATCAATTAGTGATGCACACCTGATATTGGATCGCGCCTGATATTGGATCCGACCTTGATCCCATGGACAAAGATCCCCGTGGGGATCGAAATGTCGCTGATATTTTTTGCTGTAGGGGCATGAGGAATAAATATTTTGTAATTTCATAAAGAAATACCATGGATGCTGCCTATCCTATGTATGCTGGTAGAATTTTTCTCTGTGCATGAATGGTAGGGCAGAACCTATCTTCCTCCTTCTTTTCAAACTCGCGCGCAGAGTTTGAATAGTCATAAATAAAAAAGGCTTGTGCATGTGTAAGCATATATCCACATATGCCAATTTGTTTAACTCTTACTGCTCTTTTTCAACTCTGTGTGTGTGCTGCCACACATGGCACGCTGGTCTTGGATGTGGAGAAACATTAGTTCACCAGCCCCATTATCATATGAAACTAAGTTGATAAAGAGGCTAGTTTTGGTGGCCTCTGTGTTTTCCTATAATTTTCCCCTGCTTCAGCCCCTCTCTCACATTGCACAGTTGGACCCCTGCAAAAGGAACATAGAGGTATACAGTCATAGCTTATACAGTCATAGCTGTAGTACGTGGTTGTGATGATAATTTGCTAAGATGGAAGAAAAGCATTCTGGGATGTGTGTGGGAGAAGAATGTTCTCCTGTATGAAGGTTGACATTACAGGAATTAAATTGATTAAATGTTTATCATTATGAATGAGACAGGCAAGAAGGCAAGCATTGCAAAAATGCACATCTTATAATTGACTGATCAAGGTGAATCTTTACTTTAACCCATAAAGCAGGTCACATTAAGTGGAAATGAAAATTTGAAAAAGGTCCAGAGAGTCCATTATACAGTATATTAGAGGAAAAGCTCCAACCATGGTAACATAGTATATTGAAATTCATAATATGTGTGTATATGCAGAAAAAGGACATGTGAATATACAATACTGATGAAGATACAAGACATCCAGAAGAAGACATTTTATTGGTTTAAGTTTTATAGGCAATTTATAGAAAATGAAATAGTCTGTGTTACAAAATCAACAACTAAAGACATCCAGTAATAACTTCTCTCAGGCTGATTATGTACCCTGGTTAAACATACTTTTACACACTGTACTGTCTGTTTACAACAATATTTTCCAGCTTTATTTAATAAAAAGTCAAGGATTTTACACATTGTTCAGAAGGATATTGCAAACAGAACATTTTGTTTGTCTGTTTTAGTTATGATATTTATCATTTTTTAGCACAAACTCACACTTTAATTTATCTCCTCCATCCATTTTTATAGTGTTTCTTACCAAGGGGGTTGAAGTAAATGCACACTACAGTGAAAAGCAACTGAGAAATTTATAGCTTTAATGCTTGGCTTTTTAATATGCATTGGTGGAAAATGGATCTATAAAATTTCATGTAGCATTAACTAGTACACTGGTACCAAGTAGACTGAACATTTTTTATGTGTACAATAAAGGAAGACAAAATTAGCTTTATCTTTATATGATCACATTTTGTTTAGGCAAAGCTGATGTTTTCATATTTCCATTGCACAGTAACAATGCATGTATTGCTGTATATATATATATATATATATATATATATTAGCTTACCCATCACACGTTGCTGCGAAGACAGACAGACAGACATACATTCATTTTTGTATATATGGATAACAACAAATCACAGCGCAGCTTTCATGTTACCTCCGCAGTATAATATATAACACCCAACAACAGCACAGCTTTCATGTTGCCTCAGCAGTATAATATATAACAACCAATCACAGCACAGCTTTTGTGTTACCTCCGCAGTATAATATATAACAACCAATCACAGCACAGCATTTATGTTACCTCAGCAGTATAAGAAACAGTAACCAGTCACAGTGCAGCTTTAATTTTACCTCAGCGGTATAGTATATAGCAACCAATCACAGCACAGCTTTCCTGTTACCTAAGCAGTATGAGAAATAGCAACCAATCACAGCACAGCTTTCATGTAACCCAGTAGTATAAGAAGTAGCAACCAATCACAGCACAGTTTTCATGTTACCTCAGCAGTATAATATATAGCAACCAATCACAGCACAGCTTTCATGTAACCCAGTAGTATAAGAAGTAGCAACCAATCACAGCACAGTTTTCATGTTACCTCAGCGGTATAATATATAGCAACCAATCACAGCACAGCTTTCATGTTACCTCAACAATATAAGAAATAACAACCAATCACAGAACAGCTTTCATGTTACCTCAGCAGTATAAGGAATAGCAACCAATCACAGTGCAGCTTTCATTTTAACTCAGCAGTATAAGAAATAGCAACCAATCGCAGTACAGCTTTTATTTTACCTCAGCGGTATAACAAATAGCAAAAAATCATGGCAAACCTTTCATGTTACCTCAGCAGTATAAGAAAGAGCAACCAATCACAGCGCAGCTTTTATGTTCCCTCAGCAGTATAATATATAAAAACCAATCACAGCGCAGCTTACATGTAACCTCAGTAGTATAAGAAGTAGCAACCAATCACAGCACAGCTTTTATGTTGCCTCTGCAGTATAATATATAACAAGCAATCACAGCACAGCTTTTATGTTCCCTCAGCTGTATAAGAAATAGCAACTAATCAAAGCACAGCTTTCATGTAACCTCAGTAGTATAAGAAGTAGCAACCAATCCCAGTGCAGCTTTCATGTAACCTCAGCAGTATAATATATAACAACCAATCACAGCGCAGCTTTCATGTAACCTCAGTAGTATAAGAAAGAGCAACCAATCACAGCACAGCTTTTATGTTCCCTCAGCAGTATAATATATAACAAGCAATCACAGCGCAGCTTTCATGCTACCTCAGCAGTATAAGAAATAGTAACCAATTACAGTGCAGCTTTTATTCTGCTTCAGCAATATAAGAAATAGCAACCAATCACAGCACAGCTTTCATGTTACCTCAGCAGTATAAGAAACAGTAACCAATCACAGTGCAGCTTTAATTTTACCTCAGCAGTATAGTATATAGCAACCAATCACAGCACTGCTTTCCTGTTACCTGAGCAGTATGAGAAATAGCAACCAATCACAGCACAGCTTTCATGTAACCCAGTAGTATAAGAAGTAGCAACCAATCACAGCACAGTTTCATGTTACCTCAGCAGTATAATATATAGCAACCAATCACAGCAAAGCTTTCATGTTACCTCAACAATATAAGAAATAACAACCAATCACAGAACAGCTTTCATGTTACCTCAGCACTATAGGAAATAGCAATGAATCACAGCACAGGTTTCAGTATGCCTCAGCAGTATAAGAAATAGCAACCAATCACATCCCAGCTTTCATGTTACCTCAGCAGTATAAGGAATAGCAACTAGAGATGAGCGAACGTACTCGTCCGAGCTTGATACTCGTTCGAGTATTAGGGTGTTCGAGATGCTCGTTACTCGTGACGAGTACCACGCGATGTTCGAGTTACTTTCACTTTCATCTCTGAGACGTTAGCGTGCTTTTCTGCGACGTTCAAGCCCTATACCACCCCCCTGCAGTGAGTGGCTGGCGAGATCAGGTGTCACCCGAGTATATAAATCGGCCCCACCCGCGGCTCGCCACAGATGCATTCTGACATAGAGGAGGGAAAGTGCTGTTGGTGCCGGAGCTGCTATAGGGAGAGTGTTAGGAGTATTTTAGGCTTCAAGAACCCCAACGGTCCTTCTTAGGGCCACATCTAACCGTGTGCAGTACTGTGGAGGCTGCTTTTTGCAGTGTTGCACTTTTTTTTTTTTTTGTATATCGAATACGCCCTGCAGTAATTATACATACTCCAGGGCCAGTAGTGGTAGTGAGGCAGGGACAGAAGACATATATTTATTGAATATAGGCAGTGGGCCTTTCCAAAAGCATTTGGGAAAAAAAATCTATTTGGGCTGCCTGTGACTGTCCTCAGTGTACTGGGTCTGTGCTGGGTGTAGTTGTCCTCCTAATTCATACGCAGCCAGCTAAGTGTTACAGCAGGCTTGCGCAAAATTATTTCCTGGCTCTGTGTTGGCTGTTAAATCACCGCTGTATTCCTGTCCACAGTGCAACAGTCTGCAGTTATTTTACATACTCCAGGGCCAGTAGTGGTGAGGCAGGGACAGAAGACATATATTTATTGAATATAGGCAGTGGGCCTTTCCAAAAACATTTGGGAAAAAAAAATCTATTTTGGCTGCCTGTGACTGTCCTCAGTGTACTGGGTCTGTGCTGGGTGTAGTTGTCCTCCTAATTCATACGCAGCCAGCTAAGTGTTACAGCAGGCTTGCGCAAAATTATTTCCTGGCTCTGTGTTGGCTGTTACATCACCGCTGTATTCCTGTCCACAGTGCCACAGTCTGCAGTTATTTTACATACTCCAGGGCCAGTAGCGGTGAGGCAGGGACAGAAGACATATATTTATTGAATATAGGCAGTGGGCCTTTCCAAAAGCATTTGGGAAAAAATTTTTATTTGGGCTGCCTGTGACTGTCCTCAGTGTACTGGGTCTGTGCTGGGTGTAGTTGTCCTCCTAATTCATACGCAGCCAGCTAAGTGTTACAGTAGGCTTGCGCAAAATTATTTCCTGGCTCTGCTGTGCGTTCGGTAAGCGAAGTGAGCCTCCAACCACAGGCCAATAAGCGGCACATTTAATTACAGTGTTCTGTTCCTGCACTACTGGTAATACACCATGCTGAGGGGTAGGGGTAGGCCTATAGGACGTGGACGCGGGCGAGGACGCGGAGGCCCAAGTCAGGGTGTGGGCACAGGCCGAGCCAGTGCGGTGGCCAGGGGTAGAGGCAGGGCCAGACCGAATAATCCACCAACTGTTTCCCAAAGCGCCCCCTCGCGCCATGCCACCCTGCAGAGGTCAAGGTGCTCTACGGTGTGGCAGTTTTTCACAGAGACGCCTGACGACCGACGAACAGTGGTGTGCAACCTTTGTCGCGCCAAGATCAGCTGGGGAGCCACCACCCTCAGCATGCGCAGGCATATGATGGCCAAGCACCCCACAAGGTGGGACGAAGGCCGTTCACCGCCTCCGGTTTGCACCACTGCCTCTCCCCCTGTGCCCCAACCTGCCACTGAGATCCAACCCCCCTCTGAGGACACAGGCACTACCGTCTCCTGGCCTGCATCCACACCCTCACCTCCGCTGTCCTCGGCCCCATCCAGCAATGTCTCTCAGCGCAGCGTCCAGACGTCGCTAGCGCCACTGTTTGAGCGCAAGCACTCCGCCACGCACCCGCACGCTCAAGCGTTAAACGTGCACATTGCCAAATTGATCAGCCTGGAGATGCTGCCGTATAGGCTTGTGGAAACGGAGGCTTTCAAAAGCATGATGGCGGCGGCGGCCCCGCGCTACTCGGTTCCCAGTTGCCACTACTTTTCCCGATGTGCCATCCCAGCCCTGCACGACCACGTCTCCCGCAACATTGTACGCGCCCTCACCAACGCGGTTACTGCCAAGGTCCACTTAACAACGGACACGTGGACAAGCACAGGTGGGCAAAGCCACTATATCTCCCTGATGGCACATTGGGTGAATTTAGTGGAGGCTGGGACCGAGTCAGAGCCTGGGACCGCTCACGTCCTACCCACCCCCAGAATTGCGGGCCCAAGCTCGGTGCTGGTATCTGCGGCGGTGTATGCTTCCTCCACTAAACCACCCTCCTCCTCATCCTCCTCCAACGCAACCTCTGTCTCGCAATCAAGAGGTGTCAGCAGTAGCAGCACGTCGCCAGCAGTCGGTGTCGCGCGGTGTGGCAGCACAGCGGTGGGCAAGCGTCAGCAGGCCGTGCTGAAACTACTCAGCTTAGGAGAGAAGAGGCACACGGCCCACGAACTGCTGCAGGGTCTGACAGAGCAGACCGACCGCTGGCTTGCGCCGCTGAGCCTCCAACCGGGCATGGTCGTGTGTGACAACGGCAGTAACCTGGTGGCGGCTCTGCAGCTCGGCAGCCTCATGCACGTGCCATGCCTGGCCCATGTCTTTAATTTGGTGGTTCAGCGCTTTCTGAAAAGCTACCCACACTTGTCATACCTGCTCGGAAAGGTGCGTCGGGTCAGCACACATTTCCGCAACTCCAAGACGGACGCTGCCACCCTGCGGACCCTGCAACATCGGTTTAATCTGCCAGTGCACCGACTGCTGTGCGACGTGCCCACGCGGTGGAACTCTACGCTCCACATGTTGGCCAGGCTCTATGAGCAGCGTAGAGCGATAGTGGAATACCAACTCCAACATGGGCGGCGTAGTGGGAGTCAGCCTCCTCAATTCTTTACAGAAGAGTGGGCCTGGTTGGCAGACATCTGCCAGGTCCTTGGAAACTTTGAGGAGTCTACCCAGATGGTGAGCGGCGATGCTGCAATCATTAGCGTCACCATTCCTCTGCTATGCCTCTTGAGAAGTTCCCTGCAAAGCATAAAGGCAGACGCTTTGCACTCGGAAACGGAGGCGTGGGAAGACAGTATGTCGCTGGATAGTCAGAGCACCCTCAAGTCTATATCTCAGCGCGTTGAGGAGGAGGAGGAGGGGGAGGAGGAGCATGAGGAGGAGGGGGAAGAGACAGCTTGGCCCACTGCTGAGGGTACCCATGCTGCTTGCCTGTCATCCTTTCAGCGGGTTTGGCCGGAGGAGTAGGAGGAGGAGGATCCTGAAAGTGATCTTCCTAGTGAGGACAGCCATGTGTTGCGTACAGGTACCCTGGCACACATGGCTGACTTCATGTTAGGATGCCTTTCTCGTGACCCTCGCATTACACGCATTCTGGCCACTACGGATTACTGGGTGTACACACCGCTCGACCCACGGTATAAGGAGAACCTTTCCACTCTCATTCCCGAAGAGGAAAGGGGTTCGAGAATGATGCTATACCACAGGGCGCTGGTGGACAAACTGATGGTAAACTTCCCATCCGACAGCGCTAGTGGCAGAAGGCGCAGTTCCAAGGGCCAGGTAGCAGGGGAGGCGCAGAGATCAGGCAGCATGTACAGCGCAGGCAGGGGAACATTCTCCAAGGCCTTTGCCAGCTTTATGGCTCCCCAGCAAGACTGTGTCACTGCTCCCCAGTCAAGGCTGAGTTGGCGGGAGCACTGTAAAAGGATGGTGAGGGAGTACGTAGCCGATCGCACGACCGTCCTCGGTGACGCCTCTGCCCCCTACAACTACTGGGTGTCAAAGCTGGACACGTGGCCTGAACTCGCGCTGTATGCCCTGGAGGTGTTTGCTTGTCCTGCGGCTAGCGTCTTGTCAGAGAGGGTGTTTAGTGCGGCTGGGGAAATCATCACGGATAAGCGTACCCGCCTGTCAACCGACAGTGCCTACAGGCTTACACTCATCAAGATGAACAAAGCCTGGATTTCCCCAGACTTCTCTTCTTCACCAGCGGACAGCAGCGATACCTAAGCAATACGTAGGCTGCACCCGCGGATGGAAGCATTGTTCTCTATCACCATCAAAAACGTGGACCTTTTAGCTTCATCAATCTGTGTATAATATTCCTCCTCCTCCTCCTGCTCCTCCTCCTGAAACCTCATGTAATCACGCCGAACGGGCAATTTTTCTTAGGCCCACAAGGCTCAGTCATATAATTTTTGTAAACAATTTTTATACGTTTCAATGCTAATTAAAGCGTTGAAACTTGCACCTGAACCAATTTTTATTTTAACTGGGCTGCCTCCAGGCCTAGTTACCAATTAAGCCACATTAACCAATTCACCAATTTTTTTGGGCCCTCGCCTTCAGTGTAATCCAATTAATTTTTTGCCCACCTGCATTACAGCTGACATTACATCAGCTGTGCTGGGCACTGCAATGGGATATATTTATGTACCGTCGGTGGGTTCCAGGGAGCCACCCATGCTGTCGGTCCACACGGAGTTGTAACTACATGTGTAAGCTTCTAAATAAACCCAGTCTGACTGGGGCATGCAGTGTGGGCCGACGCCCACCTGCATTTAACATGACATTACCTCAGCTGTGATGGGCAATGCTATGGGATATATTTATGTGACGCCGGTGGCTTCCTGGCACCCACCCATGCTGTCGGTCCACAGGGACTTCACAATAGGGAGTTGTACCTGCCTGTGTCTATGAATTAAAAAGCCCGGTCAGGTTGGGGCATGCAGTGTAGGCTGAAGCCCACCTGCATTTAATCGGACGTTACCTCAGCTGTGATGGGCACTGCAATAGGATACATTAATGTACAGCCGGTGGGTTCCAGGGAGCCACCCATGCTTTGGGTGTACACGGAATTCCCATTGCAAATAGTGGTGAGGGGCGGAGAAGGGGCGGGAGCTCAGTGCACTGCTCCCGTCTCTTCCAGCCTCCTCCCCCTGCAGAGAGGGACTCTATATATCGGACGGGCATGAAAACCCGGCCGAGATGCGGTCGTCTGAAGCCGCCCTTACAGTGACCACACTCCCAAATCAATCCTTGATTTTAATCTCAAGACAATATTTTGTTTCCAGGGTGTCTAGACTTGTTAATACGAATGACATTCCTGTTTTCCTCTCTCATCTAGTCTTCTCCACACATTGGTACTCCACATTGCAGTCGCCATACAGAACAGAGGTTTAGGTCAAACAGTTGTTCCAGCATAGTAATAATATACACAGAAAATAGCCTACACCCACAGGAATGATTATGTATGTATACATCATTGATATTTCATACTGTTAAATAGAGGGGAAGCCAATTGGAAATGTACATATAATCTCTTGCCCATTCTCTCTAAATATACAGTGCAGTGATAAAGTATTTGCCTTATTCGTGATTTTTGCATACAAGTCGCTTTTTTAGATATTCAAACAAAATGTTATATAATCAAATTAGAAATTTTTTTTCAATGAAAATATTTTTTATGGAAGGAAAAAAGAAATATTAAATACCTATATTACGCATTTTTTTAAAAAGTAATTAAAACCTTTAATACCTCGATAAGTGGATTAGTCATTTATAGCATGTTATACAGGGTGGAGCGCGGTAATTTGCTAATTTGGGAGTGAAATAAAAAAATAATGAACTTGTAAAAACTTTATTTTATATTTTATTTACATTGAACAGTAGTGGAATTTACAAATTATTTGGTTTTAAATATTGTATCTGGCAAATGTTGACCTTCGCTATCCACACACTGCTGCATACGTTGCATTGCAATGATCGAGTGGTTATTTGAAAAATACGCTTCAACACAAAATGAACGCTCCTCACGTGTCCACTGCATGATGGCAACTGAACTGGCAGCTGCAGACAAACTTCCCGTCAGCCACTATAAGCAACGCCCACTCCCCCCTCTCTTCAACCAACAGCGCTGCCACAACCTGCAACTCAAAAAAGCAACACCCTGGAAGACCTAAGAAACAATATTGACGCTGAGATTGCCAGAATACCAGTCGACATGCTTGAAAGAGTGCATGAGAACTTCCGAAAACGTATGCAGCAGTGTGTGGATAGCGAAGGACAACATTTGCCAGATACAATATTTAAAACCAAATAATTTGTAAATTCCACTACTGTTCAATGTAAATAAAATATAAAATAAAGTTTTTACAAGTTCATTATTTTTTTATTTCACTCCCAAATTAGCAAATTACCGCGCTCCACCCTGTATAAGCAATAAAGAGGCAAATAATCCCTATACTATTATACTATTACTACTACTTTGTGCAATCATTGCTATGAGGTTCATATTGGGCAATACTGTGTGAGCCTTAAGCCAGATGTTGATTTGTAAAGTGCTGTGGAATGTTTGCACTATCTAAAGATTATTATTGTTATATGCCAATGAGATTAAATCAATTGTCACTTAAATTTGGTTAATAATTAAGTTATGGTGCCCTAAATATGCCTTGTACACAGTGCATCCCAGCTGTAAGTAGCACATGTGTTTCCTGTTAATTCATTGTTTGCACCTGTACTTGTCAAAATTACAGTTGCAAGTACATTTGAATCCTGGGAATTAATTGTGAAATTTGTGTGCTTCTAGTTTCTTAGATGGATAATTTCTGTTTCCCCTTAAAAAATTGCACACAGCAAGAAAGTAATTTCTGCCACTAGTCACCTCCAAGATTTCCATATGCAATTCCCATCAAAATAATGCCTATGAAATTGTATTTAACCAAGAATAGGTGCATTTACTCTGACAAAGCAGAATCTGCTTTGCACATATGTTGGGTTTGGCCAATTAATAATAATAAACTTTATTTGTATAGCGCCAACATATTCCGCAGCGCTTACATAGACAGGGGGATACAGAAAGACAAAATACAAACATTACAGAACCACGGTTACATAGTAATTAGAGATGAGCGAACACGTTCGGCCCCGCCCCTTTTTCGCCCGAACACCGAACCTTGCGAACACTTCAGTGTTCGGGCGAAAAAGTTCGGGGGCCGCCGTGGCAGCGCGGGGGGGTGCGGCGGGGAGTGGGGGGGAGAGGGAGAGAGAGAGGGCTCCCCCCTGTTCCCCGCTACTGCCGCCCGCGCCGCCGCGCATCTCCCCGCCCCCCGGCGGCACCCGGACACTTACGCGCGAACACTGCAGTGTTCGGCAAAGCGGGTGTCCGGGTGCGGATGTGTCCGTAACGGACACGTTCGCTCATCTCTAATAGTAATCAGTTGATTGATACAATAGGGGTGCGGGTCCTGCTCCAACGAGCTTACGTACTAAGAATAGTGGGGTGATACAGAAGGTAAAGGGGCTGGAGATGTACACGGTATGGGGAGGTGGAACAGTGAGCGATGTTATACACAGACAATGGTCAGACATTTAGCCATGTGACACTAGAATGGGTATGACTGCAGGAGCGGTTTATGATGGCTAGCAGGGATTGCAGTCACTAGGGCAGAGAGCATGCTATCAGGCGGAATACAGAGGGGTTTGTTTAGGGAATGTGGTATGCCTCCCTGAAGAGGTGCATTTTTAGAGCATGCCTGAAGTTCTGCGAGTCCTGGATTGCTCGGGTAGTCTTTGGTAGTGCGTTCCAGAGGACCGATGCTGCTCTGGAGAAGTCTTGGAGGAGGGAATGAGAAGTTCGAATTGAAGGGGCACTCAGTCTGGTTTCATTAGCAGAGCGGAGAGCCCGGGCTGGGTGATGGATTGAGATGAGGGAAGCAATATAGGGGGTGCTGCGCTGTGGAGGGCTTTGTGGATGAAGGTAGTGAGTTTAAATTGAATTCTGTATTTAACGGGCAGCCAGTGCAGTGACTGGCACAGGGCAGAAGCGTCCGGGTAGCGGCTGGACAGGAAGATGAGCCTGGCTGCCGCATTCAGGATGGATTGGATAGGGTAGAGTCTGGTGCAGGGGAGGCCGATCAGCAACGAGTTGCAATAATCGAGCCGGGAGTGGATGAGGGCAACAGTAAGTGTTTTTAACGTGTCCACAGTGAGAAAAGAGCGGATTCTTGCGATGTTCTTGAGGTGCAGCTGACATGTTCGGGCCAGAGATTGGATGTAGGGGGTAAAATAGAGATCAGAGTCAAATATGACCCCGAGGCAGCGGGCGTGTTGTCTAGGAGTTATGGTGGTGCCACACACCGAGATGGAGATGTCAGGATGAGGTCGGTTAGAGGAGGGTGGAAATACCAGTAATTAAACATCAAATATGTACAGCTTCCCTTAAAGTAGACATGTCCAGTAGACCTTCTACCTTCTATCAGTCTCCCTTATGGAGTGCTATGCCTGGTTTAGACACAACGATTCTCGCTCAAAAGTCGCTCAAAATATGTCTTTTGAGCTAGAATCGCTATATGCATTTACAGGGCAAGGTGATCGCTCTAACAGCAGTTTGATTGACAGTTTTGAGTGATCACTTTGTGCTCCAGGTGGGGTATACAGAAGACCTGCTGTCTTCATGGAGCACACAGCTGTAATATAGCTGTGTGCTCCATGCAGGGTATGTAGAAGACAAGTGGGGCTGCTTGCCTTCTGCATACTCCTGCTCTGGTCTCAGAGGGCTCAGCTGGTGTACAGCTGAGCGCTCCAAGCGGAGTATGCAGAACACAGCTGGAGCACTGTGTTCTTCATACTCCGGCTGTGTTCACGGAGCAGGATGCCAGCTGAAACAATAGTATCTATGAGTAGTTAATGAAAACTGTACAATGTCAGTGCAGTGAGACCCAACGTTTCTTGCTCAAAAAACGGCTTTGAGTGATTTTTGAGTGAGAATCGTTGTGTCTAAACCAGCCTTTATTTGGTTTACTAACTTCTATAGGCCAATCTCTGCAATTGGAAGTTCACAGTAACCCTTACTATTGTTAATTGCATAGGTAATGCCCCTTTTACATAGGGAAACATCACCAGCTTGTTCACACTCAGGCAGCAGGTTTAGACTGAACAATTCTCATTGAGAATCGTGTATTTTTCACTCACTTGTCGCTCAGTGCCCAATAAGTGAATGTGTAGTGATTAGATTTGGGTTCAGAGTCTCTAGTCATAAACGGTATGGGCGGGTTGCAGTGCTTGAGGGGGTTGTGAAATGGAGGGACTGAAATACCCAGAGAGGCTATCAAATCTGGGATTATTTACACTAGAAAAAAGACAGCTAAGGGGCGACCAAATAACTATGTATACATACATTAGGGGACAATATAAGGATCTCTCCCATGATCTCTTTATACCCAGGACTGCGGCAGTAACAATAGGATATCCTCTACGTCTAGAAAAAAGCAGGTTTCATCACCAACATAGAAGAGGGTTCTTTACTGTAAGAGCAGTGAGACTGTGAAACTCTCTGCCTGAGGACGTTTAAGAGGGGACTGGATGTCTTTCAAGAGCGCTACAATATTACAGGATATAGACATTAGGTAATCAGCGGGTTGTTGATCCAGGTCTTACATTCAGGTAGGAACTATCAAGGTTATTCCAGGGATTATTCTGATTGGGATTATGGAGTCGGGAAGGCATTTTTTCCCCCCAAATGGGTAATTGGTTTCTGCCTCTTGGGATTTTTTGCCTTCCTCTGAATCAACAAGGGAGTTGCAACAGGCTGAACTAGATGGACATTGTCTTCATTCAGCCTAACATACTGTGTTACTGAGGTACTATGTAAGTCCTATCTTTTCTGGTGTTGTGTAAAAGCAGACCATGTGCGCTATCTTTTCCAGTCGGGTGATCTTACACACTGGAAAATCGCCCATCTGAACAAATGCAATGGAATCCAATGCTTCAGATGGTTGAGATTTTCAGCCGGCATATTATCGCGGCAAAATAGCCACAATAAAATGCTTGTGTAAAAGAGGCCTTAGGCTGCAAGCTAATCTCAGCTGCATTGCTAATTGTTTTCACTGTTATTTTGACTGTTAGGCTTCATTCAGATGAGCAATGTTTTCCCACTGCTAAGCAGCAAGGAAACAGAGCTGCTATAGTCTGGAAAAGATTGCTTCAAGATCCGTGAAGCAGCCCATTCACACTATTCTGGTGCATGCTGCATGCTTTTGAGGCTCCCATAGGAGCCTATGCAAAAGCACGCAGCAAAGATAGGACATGTCCTATCTTTACCCGCACCTCGGGCACTCGCATGTCCTATGTCTGTTAGATGCGCTGATTCAGAGCGACTAACAATCGCTCATGTGAACTCTTCAATAGGAACCTATTTGTTCCTATAGAAGCCTGTTTTGACTGCTGCTAAGCAGCACTAAATACATGCTCGTCAGAAGGAGGCCTTAACCCCTTAGTGACCAAGCCTGTTTGCGCCTTAATGACCAGGCCAAATTTTGCAAATCTGACATGTGTCACTTTAACATGGAAAAACACCATAAAGGTTTTGCATATCCAAGCGATTCTGACATTGTTTTTTCACCACATGTTGTACTTCATTTAGGCGGAAAAAATAGACCGATAGAATTTGAGTTTATTTATTAAAAGCGGCAAAATTGGGAAAATTTTGAAAAAATCGTAATTTTTTCACATCTCCAACTGCAATATCTTAAATATGTGCAAACATAATATAGAAATTTTTGCTAAGATTTATATTTCCACTCGTTTATTTTGGGCGCACATTGGAAAAACTTTCGTTTTTTTTTTAACCATTTAGGAGACGTACAAATTTAACATTACTTTTTAGCATTTTGAGGAACACTTTGTTTTCCTGCACCAAGCCATAGGTGTCAAAATGATAGATACCACCACAAATGACCCCATCTTAAAAACTATACCCCTTAGTGTATTCACTGAGGGGAGTCATGAGTACTTTGACCCTACAGTTTTTTTTCAGGAATTAATTCAATTTAGAGGAGAAAAAGTAAAATTTCATATTTTTGCAAAGCTGTCATTTTAAAGACATATTTTTTTCCTATAGTTTACATGAAAATGAGGATTTACACCCCAAAATGGATACCCCTATTTCTCCCGTGTTCAGAAACATACCCATGGTGGCCCTAATATTATGTTCGCATGCACAACGGGGCCCAAAATGAAAGGAGTAATCGGTGGCTTTCAGAACATAGATTTTGCTTGAAGTCCTTTTAGGCGCCATTGCCCAATTGTAGAGTTCTTGAGCGGCCAAAACCATAGAAAACCCCCACAAATGACCCCATTTTGAAAACTAGACCCCTTAAGGAATTTATCTAGGGGTGTACTGCATATTTTGACCCCACAGTTTTTGAATGATTTCAAGCCAAGCAAAAGGAAAAAATTGTGATTTTCGTTTTTTTGGCAATTCTCATTTTAAAAACAGTTTTTTATTGTACAGCACACATATAAATGAAGACTTTCACCCCAAAATGGATACCCCTGTTTGTCCCGTGTTCAGAAACATACCCATTGTGGCCCTAATAGACTTACAGGACCCATGGCTAGGCCTACAATGAAAGGAATACCCGTTGGATTTCAGGGTACAACTGAATAAATTTCAGGCCCCATTGCCCACTTATAGAGCCATTGAGTGGCCAAAACTATAAAGAACCCCCACAAATGACCCCATTTTGAAAACTAGACCCCTTAACAAATTCATCTAGGGGTGTACTGCGTATTTTGACCCCACAGTATTTGAATGAATCTAAGCAAAGCAGAAGGAAAAAGTTACGATTTTCAATTTTTTTGGCAATTTTTTAAATTTAAAAACAGTTTGTTTGTACAGTGTACATAGGAATGAAGACGTTCACCCCAAAATGGATACCCCCGTTTGTCCCGTGTTCAGAAACATACCCATTGTGGCCCTCATCTACTTACAGGATGCATGGCAAGGCCTATAAAGGAGGGAACACCCGTTGGATTTCAGGGCACAACTGAATAATTTCCAGGCCCTATTGCTTATTTGTACGGAATAAAAATTGACTCCCTAAAAATCCCCCCCCCCCCGCCCACACACTCCGCGCCCTTTTCTGCGTTTGCAAATCTTAGATAAAAGTAATAATGTGAGCTGTGTAGTATTTCCAAAGACATGGGTAATTACGGAGGCTGGTTGAAATGGGCCCATGGGGCAATAAAACCGTGTATCCCCCCTCTTCTCATGCTTTTTGGGGGTCATTTCTTGACCTCAGTGGTGGGTATGGGGTGTAAAAAGTGGCGCAGTGTGAGTCTCCGTAAGCTTGCGGAGGTGCGGCGGTCTCATATAGAAGGCGCTCAACAAGCTGCTCCTGGAACTGCATGAAGGCGGGCGTTTCCGGGGCTTCTTGTAAATTACGTATTACAGGTAGCGGTCTGATTAACACCGTGCTCACGCAGCCGTAGGCGGAATCCGCTTGCGGAGGCCCACAGCGGAACTCATCTGTGAGCCCGGCTGTGGCCCTGCGTACGGCCGCGTAATGTCCTGCGCATAACTGCATACTCACACAGGCGGTCATGCGCAGTACACCTTTTTTGTTTGCATTTCCCGAACCCTCGCTTAGCGATGACGTGGGTACCCGCAGCCCGTATACAATGTAGTTGCGTATGGGCAGCGGGTATATCCATGACCATGGAGCACAATAGGCTCTATGCTGCGGTTAGCCGCGGTAAAATAGAACCTGCTGCGTTCTCTTTTCTGCGAGTGGATTACACAATTCCAACCCGCTAATGTGAGCAGAATTGTGTAATCCAATGCGATTGATCTGCGTATTACCGCGGATCAGACGCATGCGGAATCCGTAATTCCTATCCGGTCATGTGAGACCGACCTATGTTAGAGCGCTACTTTTTTATTACGTGACTGGCGACCGGTCAACGAGGCCACCCGTCACTGCTCCAGGCTCTCGGTGACCGTTGGTCGCTGGGAGCAAGGAGATTTTAAATTTCCTGGGCTCCCCTGAGAAGGAAATATATATATCCTTGTAGGTAGAAAAGAAAACACTGGAATATATACATTTATATAGATATAGTTATATGCCTTTCTTTTTATGTATACTAACTTTATTCTCATTTGTACTAACTCTATAAAAAAACTTAATACGTCGCCTTATATCAGATATGCCAAGATGCTTTGCAAGGCAAAACAGAAGAAGAATATCCAAAGATACTGGATGAAGGATGAAGGTTAAAGTGAAGGAGAGAAGAGATATGGAGAATGCATGCTTGGCCGCTTTCTTAGAATTGAGTGGGTGATTCTTTGCACTGGAGTTAATTGAATACGTGATTTTCTGTACATAAGCCAGAGGCGCCATATCAAGACAACGACTGTTTTCACTGTCTCAGGCCGGAAATCCGGACTTCCCATATATGGTTATAAGCCCATCACCCATTCCTGGTGATGAGACAAAGGGTATAAGAGCTCATGTAATCTGTAATAAAGGACGGCGAAGCGCAGTCATGTCCCGTGTGAGGAACTATACCAGACTTCCGTGTGTGGTGTCTCTTCTTTACGGTCGGCAGCGGGGCAAGTGGGGTGGGCGTGATTGGTGCTGTACATAGAATACTACCCTGACACCCCAACTCCTGCGCATGTGTCCGACATTTTGCTGGCGGTCGCATGTGCAGAATTCGGGAAAGTTCACGGAAGAAGATCGCGTTGGGGTTCAAATACGGAGGCCTCTGGTAAAAAGCTTCATCTCCTGTCACCGATCGCATCGGTGAAGGGAGATGAAACTTCAAATTTTTTATTTTTACTTTTACGTGATCGCCATTATCCATTGTATAATGGCGAACCTGTGATCAGGAACCGCTCACCGCGGCCCCACGTGAAATCTCCATGCTCTTGGCTACGTTTTGTAGCCAGGAGCAGGGAGAATTTAAATTATCCTGGCAATCCACAGCTTTTGAGCATGCGTCCGCCATTTTGGCGACAGGCGCATGCGCAGAAGCTGGGGTAAGGTCCGTGGATAAACCCAGGGGCCTTATGTATGTACTTTCATCCTCCCTCACAGATATGATCCGTGAAGGGAGATGAAAAGTACGCTTTTTTAACTTTTTAAAAACTTTTTTTTACTTTTTTTTACTTTTTACACATTTTTTTTTTACTTTACATGATCACTGCTACCCATTGGATAACAGTGATCATGTCCCCGGTATAATATCTATGCTCCTGGCTACACATGGCAGCCAGGAGCAGAGGGATTTTGAATTTCACGGGGCTCGAGCCCCTCTGTGCACGCGCCCGATGTCAATCATCGGGCGCGCATGCGCAGAGGGGGACTTCGGGTCCCGGAACACCGGGGACATCGGCGGACCTGAGGTGAGTATTTTCACCTCCCCTCCTGGCTCCGATCCATGAAGGGAGGTGAAACTTTACTTTTTAAAACTTTTTGCACTTTTCCGCGATCGCCGTTATCCATTGGACCGCTCACCGTGGTCCCTGCTGAATCTCCTGCCTTCCGGCTACCTACAGGAGCCGGGAGCCAGGAGATTTTAAATCTCCCGCGCCGCCGGGCCTTCTGCGCATGCGGCTGACGTAATGCCGCCTGGCGCGTATGCGCAGAAGACCGGCTTCGGGGCCCGGAGTGGCAGGAGAGCAGGGAGCAGTGCGGCGGACCTCGGTGAGTATTTTCAGCTGCCCTGATGGATCCAATCCATCAGGGCAGCTGAATCTTTAACTTTTTTTGTACTTTTATTTACTTTTTTGCGATCGGCGCTATCCACTGGATAGCGCCGATCGCAATGCCGGGAAGGACTGCCCACAGCCCGGGATGACAGCTCCATGCTGTCGGCTACCTGCGGGCACCGACAGCATGGAGCTGTCACGTCCACAGCCCGAGGGGCTTTATTCTCTGCAAGAGACGTGTTTTTACGTCCTCAGAGAATAAAGCCCACTTCGGGAGAACGTAAAAACACTATGGGCTGGTCGTTAAGGGGTTAATGTCATATTAAACAAAAATTGAAATGTAAGAATCAAATATCAACAGTTTAGTTACAAATATGAAAAATGCATTTGAAAAGTGAACAATACAGTCCAACCATGTCAATAGTATCTGTCTATCCATTGTATGCAATGCAGTTCAATATTTTATTCTCAATAAAATGATATTTTAGTAACAATAAAAATAATTAAGAAAAAAGAGCTGCAAGGCATTTTATATTAAGGCAGCTTAAGTACCCAGGTACTAAATTTATAATGAACTTAACACTGATGATTAAAATTTTCTAGTAAATGAACATTTAAGCCATTTTCATATTTCAGGCGGATCACACCGCTAATTATTAATTGTGATATTTAAAATGATAAAGAAAATAACCAACAATCTTTGCCAAAGATCAAACACCTATATATTCTGAACTATAACATATATCCCTCTATATAGTTTCACATTTCACTTACATTGCCTAACCGATGTGTTTATGATGATGGACAGCAGTCCTCTGGAAATACACACAATGATCATTATAAATTCATTATATACGAATGTATAATTATACTGTTGTGTGGACTCCTCGTGACAAGCAGCCAAAACTCTGCCTTAAATGGCCCCAATTAAGCAGCCTGGGGAGACTTCTACCTTTCTGTGTTAAGGCTCTGTGAACGTCTTTTGGAAACCCCATTAACCCTTTAGTGACCAGCCTATTATACACCTTAAGGAGTAGGCATCTTTTTTCATTTTCACATACTCATCTTCCAAGAAAAATAACATTTTTATTTGTCAATTGACATCCATATGAGGCTTTATATTTGTGTGATGAGTTGTATTCTTTAATGGTACTGTTAGAAATATGCTGATTTTGTAATTATTTAGACTTTTATTTTGCTTCTATTAGACATATATGAACTAAAGAACTAAAGAGTTCAGTTTGTGTGTAGGTGGCTTAAAGCAGTCATCTTCCAGGCTAGCAAGACTCCATGTTCCAAATTTACAGCTTCAAGAAAAGTTGAGATTAATCCTTTGATTCCTGGAGACGTTACAGCACTATCTGTTAACTCTTGAATGCATGTAATCTAGCCTTGTTTTCATGTATTGAGAAATATGCCCCTATTTTCATTATCTCATCCTGATAGTTCTTTCATTCTATAGATTTGTTGTAAAGAAAGGGCCCCCGGGAAGATGGGGGCTGAGGTAAGAACTTATGTAGAATTACCGCAGGAAGTACCACTAGTCTGGTTAGCTCCTCTCTTCTCTGGACCACCACTGTGAAGCACTTGAAAAAAGTCCAGTCGCATGCCTTTCCTGGCGTTCTACATGGGGTTGCTAGTTCACATTTAATAGATTGTATAACCTCTTGCTCAACAGAACCTTTATTAGGAAGGAACTGCTTTTGGCAGTCAATTTTGGCTGTAGCAAACAGGATTTGCTCTTAGAGGTACCCCCTCGGCAGTCTCTGTAGATCGCAGCAGGCTTCCCTCTTAGGTAGCTGGGATGCTGCTGTCCACCACACACTAAGATTTAGGTTCTCCACTGAGTTTTGTATTGTCTTTTAAAACTAGCCTATACTCACAATATCATCCTTTCACTTCTTCTGAATATTTGTGTTACTCAACAACTTAGAGGCACAAGAATTAAAAGAACATGTTACAGCACTCTGACCCCCTGAGCGCCTGGTGGGGTGCCCTGAACTTACCGCACCCCACTGTCCCTGCCTACTTGCCTTGACCCTGGCTAATCCCAGGGTGACAACTGGACGGCGGTCCCTACCCTGGCTAGGGACCTGGCGACTGCACAAGATGGAACTAACTACCGGGGGACAGAGTACCGACAAGGAAAGGCAGATGGAATGACCAAACAGAAAATACAAGCTCCAGGCAAGCTGAAAAAGGAGGCTGACAAGCAACTAGGGTGCTGACAGAGCAAACTGCAGACAGGACTGACTAGTAGCTGACAAAACCAATAACTGGCAGTGAGCTCAGGTCACTGCCAGCCTTATGACTACAAAACGCCGCCCAGGGGCGGGGAGTGGGAGGAGCCAACTCCCCCACTCACGGTACAAGAGAGAGAGAGGAGTGCGGCCGGCACCATACGGGCGGACACGCCCACGCCGCTGCACGCCGGCCGCCCCACGTTGCCGGGGAAGCCCTGACGTCAGAGCTCCAGGACGCCAGAGTCGAGGCTGGGACGGCGCTCGCTGCCTGCGGGACCCCGAGCCGCCCTGCACGGTAACAGAACAGTTAGATAAAATACATAAATATTTCCTTGTCAATAATAAAGTCTACTGAGGTGGGTATGTCTGTACTATGTTTTGCAGCACAGATGGTGTAAATCCTTATTTAAAAAAAAAAAAAGCACAGCATGCCAAGATCAGCTTCGTACTGCTGGAATCCAAGAAAATTTTTGAAAAATGTCAAATCACATGGTAAATATACTTTCAGACATTACATTGCAAAACATTACAGGGCCTATCAAAACCCCCTTACAGTACTGTATCTATCCAAAGGGAGCAACCAAACCGACAGGCAGTACTGAGTCTTTTAGTTTAAAGAAAAAAAGCTTAACTTGTTGTTTGCTAGATCGGGCAGTAATTCATCTATCATGGTTAAGAAAAAGGGGCTAAAACGATGAGCTGATTGTCAAGACTACAGCCATATAGAGCAAGAATATTGAACAATAATTGTTACAACATTCTGTGTCTTTCCCCCCCCTTGATAGTACAGTGATGTATACTTCAAGGGCCTGATGAGATAGAAAATAAGATAATCCCTGGGCAGTACCCAAAGTTAGTGCAATGTCCTCTAAGTATATCATACAGTTTATATAGTCCTTGTTCACGAAAATGATGCAATCTTGAAAAAGAAGTTCTGTTCAAAAAACTATGACAAGGATTTGAAGTGGCTGATTGCTCATGCAATTACTTCTTCATCAGACTGACTGTCACAAAGCATCTTGATTTAAAAAAAAGAAACATCTCTGTACTTGCAAAAGAAAGGTGTTTTCCCAAATTTTTAGTTTGTTCTTAAATGCAAGAAGTTTGCCTGTGGCATTGAACATGTTTCCTTTGGCACCCTGCATGCTTATGTTAAATGTCCTAAGATGTTGCTGTATACAGTCTATGCACCGTAATTTCTGCAGAAATGTATTATATTCCACAAGGACTGAAAATCTTGGTTTATTCTTCTTCTTGAAAAAAAATAAGCAATTCATATCAAAGCTTAAAGGGCCTATTCAACCTTGCAAAATTGACGGCCTATCCCCAGGATTGGCCATTAATATCTGATTGGTGGGGGCCTGCTGCTCAGATTCATCACCAATGAGCTGATTGGAGGGGCTGCAGCGCTCCTACTAGCATTGTGACCTCTTCGATGGTTACATCTGAGCACAATTGTGTTTGTTCTGCAGAGCTCTGTATTATTGATAACAGCCTGTAGTACTCAGAACAGTTGATATCAGTAATACGGCACTCTGTAGTATGAGCAAAATCGTGCTCAGATGTAAACATTGAAGATCCTGCTGCGGATTTTGAGTTGGATTTTGACACAGATTTTGACATGGATTTTAATTGAAGGCAATGAGAGGTATACTGTTGCATTAGAAAAATAAGTAAGCACAGCTCTTTTTTTACTAGATCCCATTTTAAAGCAATATAAATGGCTCACAGAGTATATCTCTTGTATTTTGCTGATTTAAAAAAAAAAAAATTCAAAAACATGGATGATGTGCCAGCACAGGCAGAAGAGCAAAGGATAAAGGTGGGAAGTTCAGAAGTGCGCTTCTCATGAACATATTATCATCATACAATAGTAGCAGTAAGGGCTCATCCACATGGGCACTGTGGGCATGCATGAGAGGGGCACACAGAAAGCTCTTCTATAGCAACCATTGGGTTCTTATAGAAGCATTCACAAGGTGATTAGCGCAACTAACAAAAACAAGTAATTATTAGGAAACTATAGTACCAGTGTTTCTGGTGGCACAATGCACCACACAGCTGTGCTACATGGTACATCCATTATGATCCCCACACATCACACATACAGCTCTACTACATCCATCCTGAACCCACATATTACACACACAGCACATCACACACACCGCACTGCTATATCTATCCTGAACCCACACATCACACAGCTCTACTACATCCATCCTGATTCCCACAAATTGCACACATAGCTCTGCTACATAGTTCGTCCATTAAGATCCTCACACATCATATACACAGCTCTACTACACCCATCCTGACCCCACACATCACACACACAGCATATCACACACAGCTCTGCAACATCCTGATTCACACACACACAGCTCTGCTACATGGTACATCCATTATGATCCCCACACATCATACACACACAGCTCTACTACATCCATCTTGATTCTCACACAAGACAAACATAGCTTAGCTCCTCCCACAGCAGTGACATTACTGCAGGTTCTTTAGCTCACCAGATCTCTGGGGTGGTGGTATATCGGTGTCTTCTGTCAGGGCTGCTGAGTTGTGTCTGAGATATTAACGGCTTAGTTGTATTCTTATATTGCTATTTGTGTCCTCCCCTTTTCAAGAGCCCTAATTTTGTGGTTCTTGTATTGGCCAGGCTCTGTGTTTTATATATGTTGTAGGACCTTCAATGATGTCAACAGGGGGCGGGGTGATCATGTCACCAGGGGTGGAGCATGAGAAGCACTCACATACTAACTGACAAGCAGTAGTTAGTAGTTTGATAGGACATTCAAGTACAAACTTGCATGTCAGCTCCAAGGTGCGCGTAAAGACAGGACCTGTCCTATCTTTGCTGCGTGCTTTTCATACACTCCTTTGGGAGCTGGAAAGCATGCAGCCCATACATCAGATCATGTGAACAGGCTACTTCAAGTAGCTTGAATTAGCCTGTCTGTGCAATCTTTAGAGCAGTGTAGCCATGAGCTATGCACGCGGCTACACTGCGGGCGGAAAGCTTTCTTCGTGAAAGAACCCTAAAGGTCAGCACAAGCACAAACTTTAGCCATGCAGATTATCATGCCAACTCTCAAACCTCAAACATATGCAAAAAGGTTAACAACATCACAGAAAAGGTCCTGAAGAGTATTGCTGTTTAATTCAAGTAATCCAAAATGACATTTCAATAAGATTGTCTTTATTAAACATAGTGACATATAAAGTGCGCAGACATATGTAGTCTCCCTCTATCTTCACTGTTTGCACAACAGTTAAAAGAGTTTTCTGGTACTTAGGATTGGACATCAATTGGTAAGTCCCACAGGACCTCTTAAAAAAAACTATCCACAGAATTTAGGAAGGAATTTAGGATTTTTCCTGTGCCATATAATGTTTTTAAACACTTGGCAATTTTTTGCACATAGCTATTTTTCACTAACAATTTTTGTATTGTTATGATGTTAAACCAGCCTTTCAGTTTTTGGTTGTTTTTTTTGTTTTGTTTTGTTTTTAAGTGGGCGAGGCTTAGTCAAAAGTGGTGTGGCCTCCTTTGGACTAGATATACAAGCAGTAACTTTATTAAATGACATGTGCCTTTATAATGATTGATCCCTATATCTAAAAACAAACCCAACCAAAAACCTATATGTTTCTGAGCTCTGCACTCGCTAATTACTTGCCAAGCTCCGGATATGTTGTCTCAAAAACTTCTGTCCATGCATCCTGATGTCACTGTAAATAGATGTGACCTTGGTCCCAAACAACAAGGTGAGCATGTACCTGTAAAACATAATGTAAAGAAGTAACTAAAATATTTGATAAAGAAAAGAACATGCACCATATATATGTGTACATTTAACAATGATGCAACCACTACAGTACATAAAGACTCTTTTGCTGATTTATCACTATGTAGCAGGTGTTCATATGCTGGCATTTTCTACAATATGAGCAGACAACACATACAATACTAAATAACCCACCAGAAAATAAAAGCTAAAAAATACACCATTTACATGAAAAGCAAAGAAGTGCAGGCTGTGACCAATCAGAGGCAGCTCATTCAGCAGGCGGGGATTTTAAATCCCCGGCTGCTGAATACTACTCACAGCTGTTCAGAGCAGTTCAGGAGGACTGCTGCCGGCCGCGCTGAACTCCGTCTGCCGGGACCAGGTGAGTATATATATATTTTTTATTTTTACACATTTCTGGATGAATTGCAGGGAAGGGCTTATATATTTAAGCCCTTCCCGACAATTCATCCCGCAATCGCCGGCAGCCCATTGCTTTCAATGGAGCCGGCTGTATTGCCGCCTCCATTGAATTCAATGGTCAGTGCTCGTTTAATCGAGACGAGTACCGCGTGGTGCTCGTCTCGAGTAACGAGCATCTCGAGCACCCTAATACTCGAACCAGCATCAAGCTCGGACGAGTATGCTCGCTCATCTCTAATCATTACATGTGTGCATGTAGTAAATAATATAGGCGTAAGTCCCTGAATAACATCTACATGTTACCCTCCCCCCAAAAGGCAACATTAGCCAATACTTAAATTAAAACAAACAAACAATCCAAAACAATTAACTGTCACTTAATAGAGTCATTAAGCTCAGAAATCAGCACCACAATATTGATGTCTATCCTCTGGAATTGCTAATCTGCAATTAATTGCTCCTGCTTTCTTTCTGGATATACAAGCGAGAGGTTCTTCACAGTTTTTAAAATTTTATTTTGATATATGAAGCAAATTTTACTATTGTTCATTCTTTATTTTTTGCTTATTAGTTTAATAGTCTTCATAATATTCATCTTTTTTTCCTCCATGCACAGATTTTAGATGTGGATCTGCAGACAAGAACAGATACAATTGTAAAAAAAAATAAACAATGTAGCTTGAAATCCCACAGGGAATAAGTGGACAACTTAGTATAATATTAGAGTTCAAACATTATGCATAAACATAAGATTCCAGATGTGAAGGAGGCATGAAATGGGTGAGACATATAAT
Organism: Eleutherodactylus coqui; assembly: GCF_035609145.1. Taxonomy (NCBI): domain Eukaryota; kingdom Metazoa; phylum Chordata; class Amphibia; order Anura; family Eleutherodactylidae; genus Eleutherodactylus; species Eleutherodactylus coqui. Next base: position 22,256,177 of record NC_089845.1, read on the forward strand.
GCTTCAGGAGGCTACGATAACGAGACAGGTCAGGGAAAGATCATTTGAAAAATATAATAAAAGTGAACTTGCAACAATATCTCCTATTTGGAAATAATCACATACACATATAGAAAAAGGAGAAAAGCAGAAGGCAGGAAGGCCATGGGGGACGTGGAATGCAGACACTGTACATCTTAATGGATTCTAAGGATGTCAATCAACACCAAAGTGAATAGAGATTGGCAAAAGGGTACTCCATGAGATGCTTCAATCAGTAAGTATGGGAAAAATGATAAGTGGACCAATACAACATACATATTGATCAATTTCCTTATAGTTTGAATAATTAATTCTTGCCAGGGGCGGACATACTGCCTGTGCAGCCGGCACAGTAGTCACAACCCCTGATATTATTATTTTTTTTAAACAAAAAACAAGCTACACTCACCGCCTTTGTTACTCAATAGCTGCTGTAGTCAGTGATGCCGTACCCCGCTGACTTGCAGGTTGTGTAATCATGTGAAAAATACACATGATTCCATGTGCCATTAAGACCAGAGATTGACAGCAGTAATCATGTGAACTTTTAACATGATCACACAACTGGAAGACAGTGAGAGGAGGGTCAACTAAACCGACTATAGCAATGACAAAGGAGGTGAGTATAGCCTATTTTTTATTTAATTACATATTTATAAAGGTGCAAAATGGGGTATATCTAAAAGGGAGCAAACAGTGGAGCTATATTTAAAGGGGCAAAAGGCGGCATTATATCTAAATTAGGGTAAAAGTTTGTGGGTAATGCAATAGAAAAAAAGGCTTGGCGCTCTTTGCAGGAAAGAAACCTGAAGTGCTAACAAAGATCAAGATTATGATCTTTAATGTCATAAAAAATCCTTATACAACGCGTTTCGTCACGTGACCACGACTTTTTCGAGTACAATGCATCCATATTACATATAAGCAATTTATATAAAAAGAGAGAGACTCACGTTTGTCTATCCCGCCACACGTACTCCGCCAGGATCCATCTGGCAGGCTGAACTCCACTTTCGGCTCTCGTGACGGAGCGCGTGACACAGGCACCGGAGCGCGTGACACAGGTACGCAGCCTGGAACGCAGACCACGTTCAAGTGGAACGCATACATCATAACTTTCGGGTGACTTGACAACGAACCTGTCGCAGCGGGGCGATGCATAGATCAAATGATCTTCTTGCTTAAAGGAGATGTCTCGAGGAAGCAGTGAATTTTTTTTTTGCCCAGTCCCCCTAATTAAGCATACATTACTAATTACCCCTATAAATGACTTTTCTAGCTGGTTTGTACTTACCGTTCCAGCATTTCAGCAACTTATAAAAGTTTCCCCAAGATGGCCGCCGGCTCTTTTCCCGTCGCTTGCTGTAGCCCGACGTGCGCGCTCCCGAGACGCTGCCAGCTGTGTCTCCATGACAACACGACGCCCCGCAGCCGCCGACCGGACCCCTGGAGTGAACGCCGCCGACCAGTCACCCACCGCCAGGCAGCAGGTAACCGGCGCAGCCCCCGGCCCCCCCACGCTAGACCCGGCTCCCCAGCGCTACCGCCCCGGCTCCCCAGCGCTACCGCCCCGGCTCCCCAGCGCTACCGCCCCGGCTCCCCAGCGCTAGACCCTGACAGACGAAGGCCCCCTCGGCCCAGCGGTAGGCCCCGGAGCCCAGCGGTAGGCCCCGGAGCCCAGCGCTAGGCTCCGGAGCCCAGCGCTAGGCTCCGGAGCCCAGCGCTAGGTTCCGGAGCCCAGCGCTAGGTTCCGGAGCCCAGCGCTGGGCTCCGGAACCTAGCGCTGGGCTCCGGGGCCTACCGCTGTGGCCCGGGACCTTCACCTGTTAGTGAAGATCACCCCCCGACCCATCACTTACCTGGGTGGCTTCTCGGGACAGCTGGGCTGCTGGGCTGGGCTTCTCCGCTGGGCAGCTCCAGTTTCTGCACCTTCCTCTAACAGAGGATGGTACAGAATGGCCGCTCCAGCGCGCTCCCGAGCAGTGACAGCTCGTCTGCGCATGCGCAGAAGAGCTGTAGCGGGGAGCACACTGAAGCGGCTCGTGCTGAAATGAGAAGACCGGACTGCGCAAGCGCGTCTAAAAAAGCAAGCTGCCAGCGAATTTAGACGGAACCATGGAGACGAGGACGCTAGCAACGGAGCAGGTAAGTGAATAACTTCTGTATGGCTCATATTTAATGCACGATGTACATTACAAAGTGCATTAATATGGCCATACAGAAGTGTATAACCCCACTTGCTTTCGCGAGACAACCCCTTTAAGCTATCAACTTAAAATGAAGTTTTTAAAAAAAATGAAGTTATATATTAATGAGATGCTTGTTAAAATTGTTTGTTTAAATTTATATTCACTCTTTTAATAAACATAATATAAATCACTAAAAAATATATTGTCATAAAATCTAATTAATATTTAGCCCATTTGACAAAAAAAATATATATATATACACATATCTTGCTGCTATACAAACACAAAGATTATGTACAAATACAAATATACATCAACATTGCTATAGGCATATACAAATTACTACAAATATTACTAAAAGTGGATATAATATCATCACACTCTTTCTTTTTCTTGTTAAAAATATTATAAAAAATTAATAAATATATATGTAATACTTTTTGAATAAAGATAGAGATGTGTTATATAAATCGTATTTCACTCCCACTAAGTAAATGGCTATTCTATAATTTTAACCTGTACACTAGCTTATATAATAAATAAACAAAATGCATTATATGAAACACTTGAAATAACGTTGTTACAAATCTAAAATGTCTCTAGTACTTCATTTACCCCTGAGGTACTAGTGTGTTTAATTTAAAAATCCAGAACATTTCCTTTATACGTAGATTATTTATAGACCTGGTGGATATGCTTTTTTAGCGGGGTAACTCTTAAAAGAGAAGGATCTCAATTATGGTGCGTGCTAAATTGCCGTGAGACACTATGCTTGGCGAAACCTTTTTTTATATTGCTTTTATGTCTCGATACTCGAACTCTCAAGGCATTAATAGTTCTGCCTACATATCTTTTGCCGCAAGGGCATTCTAAAAGATAAACCACAAACCTCGTACTACATGTCAAAAATTGTTTGATGGAGATTGATTCTTCTCCTTCTATTTCTATTGTCTTTCTTCCATTTGCCATATGTGTACAACCTTTACATCTTTTAATGCCGCATTTATAAGCCCCTTTCCTTTCACTATTGGTTTTTATAAAGATTTGGATTTCTTTTCTTTCTTAGGACACGACGGGACCAGAATGTTCTTCAGTGTTTTGTTTCTCCGGAATATAAACCTGGGTTATTTTTCCAGATGTTTACCCAAATATGGGTCACTTTTCAAGATCGCCCAATTCTTTTTAATAATAGCTTTAATGCTACTATGATGTGCACTATACTTTGTAATGAATGATGTTTTTATACAATCTGTGTTATTAGTTTCCTTTATCTTCTGTTTTTCTAACCACTTTTCTTTATCGTTCCCTTCTGCACTTGCTTTAAGGTAGGCTGATTCCACAATTTTCCCTGGATAGTCTTTTTCTTTGAATCTTTGACTATTTTTGCCTGTTGTTCAAAATCTGTTATTCTGGAGCAATTTCTCTTTATCCTTTGTAATTGTCCATAAGGGACATTTGTCTTCCAGTTTTTTAAGTGGCAGCTGTGAAAGTCCAGGTAACTATTAGTGTCGACTGGTTTGAAGAAAGTCCTAGTTATTATATTCTCCCTTTCAGAGGATATTTCCAGGTCTAGGAACACAATTTTATGTCTGTCTATAGTGTCCGTAAACCTAAGATTATACCTGTTCTTATTTAAGCTCTCCACAAATTCTTTTAATTCTTCTATGTTCCCTTTCCAAATTATCAGTATATCATCTATATACCTTTTGTATAGAACCACGTGAGGGTCACTGAATTGATCTCTTTCAAAAAATCCCATTACTATGTTGGCGAAACTTGGTGCACACTTCGTGCCCATCGCGGTTCCGAAGGTTTGTTTATAGAACTCCTGATTGTACGATAAATAATTGTTTTTTAAGATGGAAGAAATCACTTTGATTACGAAGTCTTTCTGCTGAGGTGGCATTAGGGGATCTTCATCTAATACAATTTTAATTGCCTCTAATCCTAATTCGTGAGAAATATTTGAGTACAGTGCCTCTACATTCAAAGTGCACCACAAAAAAAAATTATCCCAATACTCATTTTTAAGGATCTCTAGTAGATGACCCGTATACTTTATATAAGAGGGCAGTACTTTTACATATCTTTGTTACTGAATATCTATGTATTCCGATAAACGATTTGTGATCGAACACATACCTGCGATTATTGGACGGCCGGGCAGTTGGAGAATGTTTTTATGTATATTTGGTATATGGTAAAAAATACGGCGTTTCCGATGATATACTGTAAAGATGAGCGAACACCAAAATGTTCGGGTTCGCGTTATTCGAAACGAACTTCCCGCGATGTTCGGGTGTTCGTTTCGAATAACGAACCCCATTGAAGTCAATGGGCGACCGGAACATTTTTGTATTTCGCCGATGCTCGCTAAGGTTTTCATGTGTGAAAATCTTGGCAATTCAAGAAAATGATGGGAACGACACAGCAAGTTCTCCTCTGCCACAGCTGTAACAGCTGTGGCAGAGAAGAACGATGTTAGCCCATTGAATTCAATGGAGCCGTCAATACAGCCGACTCCACTGAATGCAATGGGCTGCCGGCGATCGCGGGATGAATTGTCGGAAAGGGGTTAAATATATAAGCCCTTTCCTGCAATTCATCCAGAAATGTGTAAAAATAAAAAATATATATATACTCACGTGGTGCCGGCAGACGGAGTTCAGCGCGGCAGGCTGCAGTTCTCCTGAACTGCTCTGAACAGCTGTGAGTAGTATTCAGCAGCCAATCAGAGGCAGCCCTCACTCACCCATTCATGAATTCATGAATGGGTGTGAGTGAGGGCTGGCCTCTGATTGGTCAGGCTGTGACCATTCAGAGGCATCTTATTCAGCAGGCGGGGATTTTAAATCCCCAGCTGCTGAATACTACTCACAGCTGTTCAGAGCAGTTCAGGAGAACTGCAGCCTGCCGCGCTGAACTCCGTCTGCCGGCACCACGTGAGTATATATATATTTTTTATTTTTACACATTTCTGGATGAATTGCAGGAAAGGGCTTATATATTTAACCCCTTTCCGACAATTCATCCCGCGATCGCCGGCAGCCCATTGCATTCAGTGGAGTCGGCTGTATTGCCGGTTCCATTGAATTCAATGGGCAAACATCGTTCTTCTCTGTCACAGCTGTTACAGCTGTGGCAGAGAAGAACGATTTGTCTTCTATATGTTCTCAATGGGGTTGGCGCTGCTGCCGCCGGCCCCATTGAGCGCATATAGAAAAGATTTTTCAGGGAAGAAAGTTAAAGTAACCCGAACATCCGAACATCGTGTGGTGTTCGTTACGAATAACGAACATCCCGAACACCCTAATATTCGCCCGAGCATCAAGCTCGGACGAGTACGTTCGCTCATCTCTAATATACTGTATATGTATTTGAACTCTTCTTTAGAGATACTATGACTATCTAATCCCTTTTTCATACGTTCATAAAAAACTACTCTTATTTCCTTTGTTGGGTATTTTAATTTTTTATAATAATGCGTATCACTCAAAATTCTAAGGGACTCTTTATGATAGTCTAAATAATTTATAAGAACGATACCCCCACCACCCCCTTATCAGCTTTTCTAATAACTATGCCCTCTACTTTTGTTAAATCATCCAATATATTTCTTTGAGATTAGGTCAAATTTAATTTAACTGATTGTCTTCCATTTTTACACATATTATTGAAGTCTTTAAGAACGTTCTGATAAAAAAGTTCCAGGTATTCACCTTTTGCTTCTATGGGATAAAATTTGGATTCAGGTTTTAAATGTGTTTGAATAGGGTCCTCTAAGGCAAAAATTATGTTCGAAGGATCCTGGACACCATTTTTGTTTGTATTTGGATGTTTATTGTTCTGTTGTATAACAAAATATATATTCAATGTTAGTTTTTTCAAAAAGCATTTAAATCAATGAATAGATCAAAAAGGCTGGACATCTTGGTAGGACTAAATGATAGACCTTTCGCTAATATGTCCATTTCTTTCATTTTTATTAGGTAACTCAATATATTAAAAATTCACAACTTTTTGCTTGTTCAAAATTAACTATTTCCTCACTGATGAGGATGATAAAACTGTGTTATTTTGGAGCAAATTGTGGGTGACAACACCCAGTTGTTCGTTTTCAATTATGGAAGCTTGGATTTTTTTTGTTGTAAGGCCGATAATGGTACAGCGTTTTTGGCATTTATTGGAGGATGGTGTAAAGGGCCCTCTACCTCTAAAAAAATGGAAGTGCTGACTTCCTTGGAAGTGGTAGGGGGCCCTGAATGTGAATTAGCTAAACAAAGATCTAAAATATCCGGTGGGGATTGTGCTAATGGTTAAGTTAGCAAGGCTCTCTCTATTGGGTGTGGTATTAATTCTGGAGTAAAATAAATGGGATCACTATTTAGCCTTTGGGGAGTTTTAATGGGGCTTATTCTATTGATGGTTTCAAGAAACGGACTGGGGCTCACATCTATCATGGTACCACATCTAGTGGTGTCAATGGTGACCATAGATTGGAAATTAATGTCCGGATTGTCTGTGGCATAATCTACTGTATAACATTGGTTTTGTCTCCCTAGGGATGTTTCTACTATTGTTTGGTTTATCTCTTCTGTCTGTGTTGTATTATCCCTATTTGACTTCGATTTGTTTTCATTAGCAATTGATTTCTCTCATTGTCTAAACCTAGCCCTGCTATCCCTTTTATGATGAAAGACTTGGTTGGAACCTCTATCATGATCTACTTCCCTAAACCCACCTCTATTTCCACCACTTTGTTCTCCATACCAATGTTTATCATTACAGTTCTTTTTATTTCTGCAATTAAAATTCCCATTAATATTGGAGTGTCTATGGTTGGTGTAGGTTTGTGTCTCACCCCACCATAGTCTTCTACATGGAAGGGGAGTCGAGGTGGTCTTTGTAAAAGATTTCTCGCGGGTCACATTGGGGGGAATATGTGTACCCTGGGTATTGTTATTAACCTCCTTTCTCAAAATGCCTGAATTTTGGGGTCTAATTTTTCATGTTTTCTTTTTAAATTCTTTCAGTAATAAGGTTTTATTATTATAATCTCCTAGATCACGAATACATTTTTTCATTTTTTGTGAAAAAATATCTTTCTCTAAAAGGTTGCATATAGAGCTGAGCGAGCATACTCGTCTGAGCTTGATGCTCGTTCGAGTATTAGGGTGCTCGAGATGCTCGTTACTTGAGACGAGCACCACGCGGTACTTGTCTCGATTAAACAAGCACTGACCATTGAATTCAATGGAGTTGGCAATACAGCCGGCTCCATTGAAAGCAATGGGCTGCTGGCGATCTCAGGATGAATTTTCGGGAAGGGCTTAAAAATATAAGCCCTTACCTGTAAATCATCCTAAAATGTGTAAAAATAAAAATATGTCAGCATAAAGATCGTTCCCCTCTGCCATAGCTGTGACAGCTGTGGCAGAGAAGAACGATGTTAGCCCATTGAATTCAATGGAGCCGGCAATATAGCCGGCTCCATTGAAAGCAATGGGCTGCCTGCAAGCGCGGGAGTGAGACCCCCCCCCCCCCTGCACTGTCAGCATAAAGATCATTTTTTGAATATTTACACGCACTACGGACCTATGGTGCACGCATGGCCTATCTTTTACAGGTGCGCGCGTTTGCATGCCTGTAAAACATGGACATGTGAACACCCCATAGGAACCAATGGTTCTAATAGACACATGGTTTTGTGCGCACGATTGCGTGCACATAAACACGCTCGTCTAAATCCACCCTATGGGGTTAAATATACGCATCTATTTTAATACAAAGTTGTATTTTATTCTAAGTGTTATATGTCGGTGCTGCTTGGAGAGAAAACTGACATAAATAGATTGCAAACAATGTTTGTTTGTCTGCCAGAGAAGAGAATGTGATGATTGCAGAACATAGTATGTTACAACATATGGGCATTGCATGACTGGGACTTATTTGTATTAAACAGTTTAATGTAAAATTAGTGTCTCCCGCAAACCCATTAGAAAACAAATAAATGATTTCAGAGTCCCTAATCTAATGAAAAATTAAATACATGGAAAGCTCATTATTGCCAGGGACATTTTTAAAGTTGGTATGGTTACAAGAACTGTTATGATCAAGTGAATACATTTTTCTGCCCATTATTTAACATATCACAATAAATTTACATACAACGTTTTAATAGACTCGCAATGCAAAATTATAATTTCAAAAATGTAATTAAAACTTTATGGAAGTTATTTAAATACTAAAATATTTGAATTCATATGAGTATAATTTAAACCAGAAAGAAAATTGGCTTTTTGGAAAGTACTTTTTTATCTTCTGAGAAATAAATCAATATGTTGAGCTTTTTTTTCTCCAACCAACAAAACAGCAGAATAGCAAAATGCAATCATATTTAATCACCTTCATTTTAAAGGGATATTAAAATAAAGTCTAATACATTTACAGTACAGCAAATAACAAAATGTTAAAGCAAAAAAACTAGTTTAAGTAGAAATGCATTTTTAATATAATTGCCTAAAATGCTAATAAATTAAGTCATTTTTTTTACAAATCATTGCATATTGTACCTATATGGTCATGTGACAATCATTTTCTAAATATATAAATTTACTTTAATATTTAAGTAAAATTAATGTATAAATATAGGCAAACAGCATAAGAAAGCATGATGTTCTAGAGTTTTATTGCAAGTGTTGGTATTCCCAACATATTCTGTAGATTTATAGAGATTGCCATCACTTATATAAGCATCTTACACATCACAGTCACAAGGACCAGTTTACATAGTGTGCCAGGATGAAAATTTCATATAAACACGAGACTATAAAGAACCCATGCAGATGTTGACTTTTGACTCAGAGTGGCTTCACACGAATGTGTGTTTGTGCATACATAGGTGCGTACATATGTGCGCACCCCTAAATGCGCAAAAACAAGCGTGTATGCAGGTGCACGCATTGCCTTCAATGGATCCGCGGCTGCTGCCGGTGGCTCCATTGAAGGCAGTAGTCTCCCGGCACCCCTTAATTGTTTTTCATGGAAGAGCTTTAAATTGATTTGAATGGATAATTGTAGCACAGAAAAAGGGATCTTCGGGAAGGAATTATGCCGCAGGGCACAGCGAAATCTGCTGCTGTGGAATTACATGTCAAAACCCTCAGGTCTAATTGCATATTTTGCTGCCGGATCATGGTCATGTTTTTAGCCATTTTAATTACGTATCAAAATCTGCATGCAGCCTGCATTGTGTGGCCTATTTCATCCTGTGTTAAAGGTCCTGAAGAAGGTTTGCATTATTTAGAGGACCTAATTATTGCTAATTTTCCTAAAATAACAGTGAAAATAATACATATCATCCCAGACTTTATGTCCACTCAAAGAAACTCAGACATTTTGATATTGGGTTTTAAAAAACAGCATAAGTACCGTATGCCATCCATAGATTTTTATGGGGTTTATTAAACTTTGGAATCAAAGAGAAAAGCCATAATTATTGATACAAGGGTACAACGGCAGGTGCAAAACACCAATTCCTGACAGTATGCAGAAAAAGGCAAAATGTTGTATAGGGGAGGTAGCACAGGTGCAAAATACTGATGAACATAGACTCTCACAACTAGAATTCATGAGGGGTTAGCTGCTTGTTATTATACTTGTATATAGCTAAGGCTTCTATAGGATGCCAGTCACATGGTTACTTGTAGTGCCCCATATAGGCCTACAGCTATTAGTACAGATGGACTATCCCACATATTCTAACAGGTCATTTACACAGGACGATTATCTCTCATAATTCATTCAAACAAATGAACGTGAGTGATAATCGTCCCATGTAAATGCAAAAAAATTGTTTACTTTTTGTTCGCTTCTTATTCTCGCTGTCTTTTAGTTAGCATAAAGAATATTGCTGGATTGCGTGCTTTTCGCTGCTCATAAATGCTCCCTACTCAGCGCTTCACATAGAAGGTGAAGCACTGAGCGAGAAACCAGTGAGAAACCCGTGATCCACAACTGTTCTCTGCCTGTCTAAATGCTCTGCATGATCACTAACGACTAGAGATGAGCGAGCATACTCGTCCAAGCTTGATGCTCGTTCGAATATTAGGGTGCTTGAGATGCTCGTTACTTGAGACGAGCACCACACGGTGCTCCTCTCGATTAAACAAGCACTGACCATTGAATTCAATGGAGCTGGCAATACAGCCGGCTCCTTTGAAAGCAATGGGCTGCCGGCTAGCGCGGGATGAATTTTCGGGAAGGGCTTAAAAATATAAGTCCTTACCTGAAAATCATCCTAAAATGTGTAAAAAGTAAAAAAAAAAAATACTCACCTTGTCCCGGCAGAACGATGTTAGCCCATTGAATTCAATGGAGTCGGCAATACAGCCGGCTCCATTGAAAGCAATGGGCTGCCGGCGATCGCACAATGAATTTTCAAGAAGGACTTAAATATATAAGCCCTTCCCTGCAATTCATCCAGAAATGTGTAAAAATAAAAAATATATATATACTCACCTGGTCCCGGCAGATGGAGTTCAGCTGCGGCCAGCTGGCAGTTCTCTGGAACTGCTCTCTGTAGTATTCAGCAGCCGGGGATTTAAAATCCCCGCCTGCTGAATGAGCTCCCTCTGATTGGTCACAGCCTGACCAATCAGAGGCAGATCTCACTCACACCCATTCATGAATTCATGAATGGGTGAGTGAGTGCTGCCTCTGATTGGCTCAGCGCAGCTCTCAGCTGAATGACAGCAGTTCAGCACCACAGTGCAGGGGACAGCAGGAGAAGACGTGGCTGTGCCCGGTCAGCTGAAGGGAGGTGAGTATCTATTTTTTTTGTTTTTTAAATCACTTTTAATTCATTTCCAGGGAATGGCTTATATGTAAAGCCCTTCCCTGAAAAAGAATTCAGGTGTGCCAGCGGACCATTGTCTTCAATGGAGTCGCCGGCAGCAGCAGCGGCTCCATTGATGAGAATGCCTGCATTTTTATTCTTTTTTACACTAAAATCTTTCTTTTTCAGGTAAGGGCTTATATTTTTAAGCCCTTCCCGAAAATTCATCCCACGCTCGCTGGCAGCCCATTGCTTTCAATGGAGCCGGCTGTATTGACGGCTCCATTGAATTCAATGGGCTAACATCGTTCTTCTCTGCCACAGCTGTTACAGCTGTGGCAGAGGAGAACGATCGTTATGCTGACAGTGGGGGAGGGGGGGGGTCTCACTCTTGCCACTATTGTGGCTTAATAGTGAGACCTCGGAGCCCGAAATGCAGCCCTGCATGTTGCTCCTCGCCTGCCCTATCCATTTCTGTGTTTTTTACATGACTTTGGTGATTTGCTAAGATTTTCACAAATAAAAACCTTAGCGGAGCACCAGTCATATACAAAAATGCTCGAGTCGCCCATGGACTTCAATGGGGTTCGTTACTCGAAACGAACTCTCGAGCATCATTGAAAGTTCGACTCGAGTAACGAGCACTCGAGCATTTTGGTGCTCGCTCATCTCTACTAACGACCCTAGTGGTGACTTCAGCGCTCGTGCAGTCGTTTAGATGACTCTTGTCCCATCTAAATGAGACATTAGTGTACCACACAATGTACTTACACCTGAGGCTTTCCCAACATCTCAAAGGCAGACGTCTTCCTGCAAAAAATAATAAAGATGACGTATTGGTTAATGTTTTGGCCAGAATACACATGCTTGTAACCCATGTTAAGGGTCCTCATTGTATTGCTAGTCCCTGCACTAACAGTTCAAGTAATTTTGCTTAGAAGAAACTTCAGGAACAGTTTCTATGATTCTCACAAATCAAACTTCTGGAGATTCAAATTTAACATTGAACCTCTTATGCCATTTTATGCCACATCATACCTTCATTATATGTAACAATTTCAGGTGTAATTATCTCATGCCATTGCCGTCGCCTTGGTTATACAGACTCACAACTCTGCCAACACAGAAGATTTTCAATTAAACTTCTCTCAACCAGCTTTATTTCACTTCTCATAAAGAGAAATCATTTCATTTCAACATTTAAAGAAAGCCATCCGGGAACTAAAGATACATTATAGCTTTCCTGACTATCTAGGTGAGAGGGCTACTGCCTGCCAACTCAAAATAAGCATTTGTCAATCCAAAACATCATAGCTCCCCCAAGCTGACTTCACCTGCTTTCACCCTGGCTAGGAACACGGTGTAAGTAACTTACATCTTTCTTAAAGAGCCCTAATAGCTGGTAGTTAATAATGCTCATTAGAAGACTCAAAGCCTGCTCTGCGCGAATGAGAGAAATGGAGTCTTTTCTTTCTGCTCCAGCAACCTAATCCTTAGTCTTATAGTAACTAAATGAAGAGAAAGGCAAAATACATCTTATGTGACAAAATCTTATATAATATATATATATATATATATATATATATATATATATATATATATTTATATATATTGTGAGGGATTAGCGTTTAGGATCGGTAGCAACCTGGGCATAAGCAGTCAGAGACAGTGACACTTGCGATAAAGTCTTTAGTCCAGGCTTCGCCTGGGTTTATTTCAGTGCAAACAAAACAAAATACAGGCCTTAACGCCTGGCAAACATAAAGTAAAGCCTGCTCGTCCGAGCACTTACTAAACATGTAGCGTCCCTGCCTACACACGGGTAACCAAATGGCTCCTGCACACAGCCAGCCAGGACTCTCAGACCTGCAAAGGTCTCAGCTCCCTCTCTAGGCCCTGTAGGCCCAGGCTTTATAAGGCCTGGTACCAGCCCCACCTGGTACGTGGGAGTGACCATCCCACCCTTCACTTTGGTCACTCCAGGAAAAGCCGGCCCGGATTATGCGGCTTGGAGCCACTTACTTACTACAACGTGTTAGTAGCTTAATGCTACTAACACTATACTGCTGGCTTCCTCCACCGAGCCCAGGCTGCTCGGTGGCACGTATCTGCCCAAGCGCTCCCCAAAGCAGCATAGGAGAGCATCCTAGGCGAAATATACCTGCCCTCCAGCACCTTGCCGGTCACCGTCTCACATTATATATATATACACACACACACTCATTATCACCAAAAATCAAAAACCTAGAAGGACTTGTTGGAATCGAATGAAACTTTATATGTGATTGTACTGTTGATTTAAGTAAGTTGTTACAATATCAGAGCAAAAGAATTAATTTTTGTGAAACACTCAACCCTTAAAGGAAGGCTCTAGTATCTTGTTATGCTGCCTCTAGCTTGGATGCAAGATGTGACATGAGCGGGCATGGAGGCTCTAGTTTCCTGTTGGGCTGCCTCCAGCTTGGATACAAAATGTGATACGGGTGGGCATGAAGGCTCTAGTACCCTGTTGTACTACCTCTAGCTTGTATGCACGTTGTGATACTGGCAGGCATGGAGGCTCTAGTACCCTGTTGGGCTGCCTCTAGCTTGGATGCAAGATGTGATATGGGTAGACATGGAGGCTCTAGTACCCTGTTGGGCTGCCTCTAGCTTGGATACAAAATGTGATACGGGTGGAGAATGAAGGCTCTAGTACCCCGTTGTACTGCCTCTAGCTTGGATACAAGATGTGATATGGGCAGACACGGAGGCACTAGTACCCAGTTTGGGTACAAGATGTGATACAAACAGGCATGGAGACATACAGGTTCCATATGGCATCCTGTGGCATATCTATTCCCTTTCACTGTCGATGTTAGCATTAAAGATGATCCTAGACATGTTCTATTGGTAATTAATCTAGTGACTGGGCAGACCATGGAAGTGGGGCAATGTTGTGGAGGCATTTCTGTGACAACCTCACTGTGTGCAGTTAAGCATTATCCTGCTAGAAAATGTCTCTTGGAAGCTGCCATAAGAAGAACACATGTGGCTGCAGGATGTCCTGAACATATCGCTGAGCTGTCATTGTTCCTTATACTAGGGATGAATGACTGTCCTATGCAATGCCTCCCAGAGCAACACACCAGCAGTGGGGGCAGTGTGCCCCTCCACAGCAAAGCAGGATTGAGATGCTCACCACTAGGTCTCCAGGCACATGCCCAAACTAAACTTGGATTTGTCAAAGGCAGTTCACATGAGTATATGCTTATTTGTAATTTTAGTGCATGGGAAATGCATATTACCCATAAACTATAATTTAGACAACCGCTTTAACAGAAAAAAAAGACCTTATAGAGAGGAAGCAGCGAATTGAGTCTCCCAGATTCATCTTGACTGTTTTTTGCACCTGTCATCTGCAGCCTTCATCCTCCATTCCTTTTAGTTCATACTGTTACTTGGAAGGTTAACTCTTACATATGCCTGCAGTCCTAATTTCAGAACTAATGGGGAAAACATCCATTACATTCGGAGCAGAAAAAATTCTAGATTAGAGGATCTGAGCATACGTGTATCCCTCAGTCCTTCCTAAGTGTGCACCACTTGTTTCACCCAGGTAAAATCCTGACTAAAGACTCCGTACTTCACACTACTCATTTACCCTCACTATATGTGAACTGCTCCAGGGCAACAACAGTACTTCATGTGTCTGGTCTGTCTGTGGTGACAAACATGCCCTGCCTTGTCCTCTCTCTCCTCCCGCAGTGACTTGTGACATATGCAGAAAGAACAGGAGAGGCAGGAGAGCAGAATAGCCAACAAAATACACAACACTGGCATGAGTGAGAATGGAACTTTAGATTGCTCCATGGATTATGTCATGCCCTCTACTATGTTTATTGAATCTCCCTCTGGAATTTGTATAAAACACTGCAAACATTGCACATGAAGAGAACATACAGTAGTTACAGTGGGTAGAGGTAAGAGGCAGGGGCCACTGTGTGGTTGCAAATCAGGACCCCAGGAAGCCCTGTACATTTGCTGTGGGGACTGGCATGGGGAGCTCATGATTAAGGGTACATGCACATTGCGCAAGAAAACAGTTGTGTCCAAAATTCTCAGGCACAGTTCACATCGGACAACACTCAGACTCTAGTCTGTGCTATTCTCATACCAAAATGGGACAAAAATAGGACATGCTGCAATTATGTTTTTTACTTAGACTATCAGTCCAAGTAAAAGAGTTTCTGTGTCTATACCCATTTAAAAACATGTCCATGTGCATGTACCATAAGAAGAAGAGAAATATACATGTCTAGGAATACAAATATTTATTTTTGGCCTCCTTCTTCTAATCTTAAATTACCAAAACTACTGGCCTCTTGTGCAGGAAAGCAAGGTGAATTTACTGTACTTTCCCTGGTTAGCCAAGGAAGAGGATCCTAAGAAGGAATCTGTCTGTGCTCTTTACAACTCCAATAGTTTGTCTTAGTCTTTTTCCTTAACTTTCTTTGTGTTGATGTGTGACACGCATGTCTGTGGTTGAAATGCCGAATTTAGACCCCCTTTTTCTTCTATGGTAGCTACTAGCTATGGATGTCCAGGATTGTCCTTTATACAGCGTTTGCTGTATATGTTCTTCAGAGATGAACCTCAATGTATGTCCTTCCCTCAACATGTAATAGTTTTCCTTCAGTGTGTTGATTTACTGCTGAAAGCCTTTGTCCACTGATGTCCTTTGTCTTACAGGTGAATACCCTTTCCAATGCGAAAAAGTCAACCCCTAGCAACAGCATTGTGAGCAACCTTTGTGATACACCCAGTTACCAAATCTCCCTTATAGATCAACGGCAGAGGTGGGTGCACACAGTCTTCTGAAAAGAGTCACACTGTGTGCGCTTGCTGATTTCTCAGGGGAACAGCACTGGGATGGGGGACTGAGTGAGTATAAGATATAGAACATGGTTCCCTCACCTCTAAGCACCATTATGTAGTTTATGGTGCTCACAGGTTCTGTTTAAGTAAAATGGAATGTAAAGACAGTTGACCAATATCGAAATACTAATGATGATCTGTCCATCCGTGCGTGAGTGAGGAGTAAGTGGGTTTATAAGTGACTTACATGCTTCACCCCTGATCACATGACGGGGACATTATCAAAGATCCTTCTTCCTCAGTGAGGGAGTTACATGCTCCGCCCCTGATCAAATGACAATGACATCATCAAAGGTCCCCTACACACATGGCTGATGTCCGACTAGGTGTTCGTTAGTATTCCATAGCAACTGAGGCTGCAGGAGGTTTGTAGTCCACCTGTAATCTGCATAAGGATGCAGGACATGTGATGACGTCACCATTATGTGATCAGGGGCGGAGCATGATGATAACGTCATCACAGGTCCTTCATCTCCACTGTTGTGCCGCTTCTGATGCCTATTGTATGGAATGAACAATGTATGTAGCAGTGCTGTGTGTGTGATGTGCATGTAGCAGAGCTGTGTGTGTGACATACATGTAGCACAGCTGTATGGCGCATTGCGCCACCAGAAACGCTGGTTCTATAGCTTCCTAATGATTACTAGTCTTAAATAAAAGATTCCGCTTATAGAAGTAATAATTAAACTCAGTTCATAGAGTAACAAGGTTCAGAGCAATAGATTGTGTAGGGGACTACAAAACCCAGCATGGTCCCAGCTATGTGACTGAGACAATAGCAAGTCCCAAAGCACACTAATGGTGAAAATTAGCAAATATGACACTTACACTTTTGCCAGTCTAACACTTTATTTTATAAACTGCTCAGATAAACCTTTCCAACTTTCTGCTACAGCAAATCAATTTTTCTTACGTTGCTATATTGGCCTAATCTAATTGCAGGATACTACTGTGTTTATAGTATATATCATCCCCGGGGTTGCTAGCTCTACATAAATTTCTAAACAGGCCTTAAGAAAAATAAATACAGCACTTTTTCCAGCATCCGTAAAAAGTTGGATGAACTTCGTTATCATTTTAGTTTGTGTCTAGACATCATTGAATTTCTGAGTACTTTTGGAGCATGTGCTGCACTGCCAAACTGCTGTAATCAGTAGTACAGTTCCTGTGGTTGGGTTTTCTAAACCCTATCTGCATGTAGCAGAGAAGATACACATAAAAATGTGAGCAAGGTATGGATCTTCAACTCTGCAACATGTTCAATATGCTGCAAAAAGCTGCATATTTTTACCCTTTACTATGCATAGGGTGACATTTGATTCAAGTCCATGGTGAAAACCCCAATAAAATCAATATTTTGCAACAGATTTCCTGCAGTTTTGCCATGGATTCACATCTAGTAATTTACAATAACTGGTGGTAATATGTTCATACCATTATTTTGCATCTCAATGGGCAGGGTGTAGTTGTGCTTGGAAAGAATATGGCTAGAAGGTTGGAAGAGTGGTTAAAATAGGGACTAGTAGGAGGAGGGCAACCAGAGAGATAGAGGGTAAAATAGTGTAGACAGTGATCTAGGACTAAAGGCTCATTTACATGCAACAATTATCGCTCAGAATTTGCTCAAAACCCATCGTTTGAGCGATAATCATTGTGTGTAAATGCGCCCATCTTTCACTATTTGAATGCATGATGATTTTTAGGTGAACATAAAATCCATTGTTCAGCCAGAGAGAAGATACCACAGACTACATGCTGTGTTTGCTGTCCATGGTGCTGTATTCAGCTTGCAGCACTGCAGCAGAACAAAGGAGCTGAATGCAGAGAACATACAACGTGCCGTTCTCTGCATACAGCTCATGGAGGCTCATTTACATGCAAATTAAGGTGATAAGCTGCTAATAGGCATTATTGTCCATTAGCAGTATATGCAAAACAATTGCTCAAAACATATCTTTTGAACAATTATATTTGCATGTAAATGGGCCTTAAAGGGGTTGTCCCGCGCCGAAACGGGTTTTTTTTTTTTCAACCCCCCCCCCCCCCCCTGTTCAGCGCGAGACAACCCCGATGCAGGGACTGAAAAAAAGAACAGCACAGCGCTTACCTGAATCCCGGCGCTCCGGTGACTTCTATACTTACCGGTGAAGATGGCCGCCGGGATCCTCTACCTCCGTGGACCGCAGCTCTTCTGTGCGGTCCATTGCCGATTCCAGCCTCCTGATTGGCTGGAATCGGCACGTGACGGGGCGGAGCTACACGGAGCTACATGGAGCCCCATAGAGAACAGCAGAAGACCCGGACTGCACAAGCGCGGCTAATTTGGCCATCGGAGGGCGAAAATTAGTCGGCTCCATGGGAACGAGGACGCCAGCAACGGAGCAGGTAAGTAAAAAACTTTTTATAACTTCTGTATGGCTCATAATTAATGCACAATGTATATTACAAAGTGCATTAATATGGCCATACAGAAGTGTATAGACCCACTTGCTGCCGCGGGACAACCCCTTTAAGTAATGAAAATGGGGTTGGAGCAGTGGGAGGTGTTAGTACAGTTAGAACTGGCAGTATAGTTTAAGGAGTGATCCAAGGTATATTTTAACAGTACAAGTCTGTTCCCTATACATTAAAATGACAGATACTCTCCTCTCTCTCTACTCCTGCTGTGTCCCACGTCAGTACTCAATCCTCCAATGCTCTGTTTGTTTGCAGCCTACAGTTCTGCCTAGTTTATGGGATGTTACAGGCACTGTAGCCAATAACACAGCTCAGCAATCTAATGATGAGCTTTGTTATTGACTGCAGTGCCTGTGACAGCCTTTAAACAAGCTGGATCAATGTCTAATTGTGACGTTAGATGGCAGACCTGTAACAGCACAGTGAGAAACAGCGGTGTTTGGTTGCTCTACTGAGACCTGTAGTACTATGGCTACTAGCAGCACAGCTCCACAGGTGGTGAATGATTGTGCTAACTGGGTGTGGTGATCTCCTGCTAGCCAATCCCCTGGGTCTATGCTCACATATAAACCCAGCTCCTGTGCTGCATGTTTACGGTCTTGCTAGAGTAGGGACTGCAAGACACGAGGGGCCTTGCCGGGTCACATTCGTGTGGGCTCTGTCCTTAGTTGCCCATATGAACATAACAAGCGGGAGCCAAGAGAGGCGAATAAATGACTACTTGTTATTCAGCCGTGTGGGGAAAATACTTTTATTGTAAAAATATAACTCGGACCATCCTTTTAATAGAAATACACTTAAAATAAAAAATAACCACAAATGTCTAAACTGTACAGTGACTAATGCTAGAAGTTTGACCATTAAGGTTAACAAACTGGAAGAAATAAAGTCTGAGGAAAATTGCATGCTGCGATTTGCCGCCCGCGAGCGGAGAATCGCTATGATTGTCCGCTCGTGGACAGGGGGGGCTGCGCTTTCCATAACAATGCTATGGAAAGCGTGCATTATGTTCCCCGCAGCCGGATTATCGCTGTGGGGAACGCAATTACAACCCGCCCATGGACAGGCAGCCTAAAGGGTACAATGCTTGCATTGGTGCATGACTGATACACTGGGCTGTACATGTGTGATCATCACAGGGCAGTTTTTCTTTCTCCAAGAGCAAATATTTATTTTCTATTCAATGACTATATACAGAAATCTGGGAGAACTTTAGGACGTGATACACAAAACATATTAGAAAATTATCAAACTTTTTATTATACAGTAAATATCCTTTTTGGTGTGAACTGGAAAACACCTTTAAAATGAAGGAAAATAAAAGAAAGATATGAAAATGATTATTTACATATTTTTACTAGAGATGTGCAGTATCTTCTACTCTAAACCAACATATTCAACAGCACTTCACAATAGGGGTTATACCAAACACATAAAATGGCGAGTAATAAAAGCAAATGAAGAAACAATATAAGAAAATGAGAAAGCAAGCTGCAACTACCATAAGGGTCTGCAGTCTGAATCAAAGAATGCTCTGATTAAGACCTGAAAGATGCCCATATATAACTAAAGAAAAAGATTGGATTTTTCATAACTTTAATTTAAAAAGGCACCTAAAAATGGCCTGCATATTGATTATTACATAGTAACATAGTAACATAGTAACATAGTATGTAAGGCCGAATGAAGACATTGTCCATCTAGTCCAGCCTGTCTATCCTACTGTGTTGATCCAGAGGAAGGCAAAAAACCCCAAGGCCAGAAGTCAATTGGCTCTTTTGGGGAAAAAATTCCTTCCCGACTCCCTAATGGCAATCAGACTGTTCCCTGGATCAACCCCTAATAGTTCCTACCTGCCTATATACCAGGATTGACACTTAAACTAAAATTTATATCCTGTAATATCCTTCTCCAGAAAGACATCAAGTCCCCTTTTAAACTTCTCTATGGATTTTGCCATCACCACTTCCTCCGGTAGAGAGTTCCACAGTCTAACTGCTCTTACAGTAAAGAACCCCTTTCTGTGTTGGTGATGAAACCTACTTTCCTCTAATCGTAGCGGATGTCCTCTTGTTACCGTCGTGGTCCTGGGTGTAAACAGATCGCGGGAGAGATCCATATGTTGTCCCCTCATGTACTTATACATGGTTATTTGGTCGCCTCTTAACCTTCTTTTTTCTAGAGTAAATAGTCCCAATTTGGATAGCCTCTCTGGGTATTCCAGTCCCGTCATTCCATGAATTAGCTTAGTCGCTCTTCTTTGAACCCCCTCAAGCACTGTGACATCTTTCCTGAGCACCGGTGTCCAGAATTGTACGCAGTATTCCATGTGAGGTCTGACAAGTGCCTTATATAATGGAAGGATAATGTTCTCGTCCTTCGCCCCTATACCTCTTTTAATGCACCCCAAGACTTTATTTGCCTTTGCAGCGGCTGACTTGCATTGGTTACTCCAGTTTAGTCTATTATCCACTAGTACCCCCAGATCCTTTTCCATATCACTTTTCCCTAGTGGTACCCCATTAAGTGAATATTGGTGACATCCGTTCCTCCTGCCCATGTGCATAGTCTTACATTTTTCAACATTGAACTTCATTTGCCATTTTTCTGCCCAAGCCCCCAGCTTATCCAGGTCCGTTTGTAGCCGCACATTGTCCTCCGTTGCATTAATTATATTGTATAATTTTGTGTCATCTGCAAATATTGATATTTTGCTGTGCAGCCCCTCTATCAGGTCATTGATAAATATGTTGAACAGAGTGGGGCCTAATACTGAACCCTGTGGCACCCCGCTAGTGACTGTGGTCCAATCAGAGTACGAACCATTTATTACCACCCTCTGCTTTCTATCGTTGAGCCAATTTTTTACCCACTTACACACGTTTTCGCCCAGTCCGAGCTGCCTCATTTTGTATATTAGCCTATTATGAGGCACAGTGTCAAAGGCTTTAGAGAAGTCCAGATATACAAGATCAATAGATTCTCCCTGGTCCAGCTTAGAGCTTACTTCATCGTAGAAGCTGATCAGATTTGTCTGACATGAGCGACCCTTCATGAATCCATGTTGGTGAGGAGTTATTCCCTTAATCTCCTTGAGGTACTCATCGATTGCGTCTCTCAGAATCCCCTCGAAAATTTTTCCCGTTACTGAAGTGAGACTTACTGGCCTGTAGTTACCAGGCTCACTTTTGCTCCCTTTTTTGTAAATTGGGACCACGTTGGCAATGCGCCAGTCCAATGGTACTACTCCGGTCTTAATAGTGTCTAGAAATATTAGGTATAGCGGCCTAGCTATCTCGTCACTTAGTTCCTTTAGTATCCTTGGGTGTAATCCATCTGGGCCCGGTGATTTATCAATTTTAGTTTTCTTTAGACGCTTCCGCACCTCCTCCTGCGTTAGGTATGAGATATTTTGTGAGGGGTTCGTTTTATTCCCCTGCATCTCGTATGGCATTTCCTTTTCTTTGGTGAACACACTTGCAACAGATATATGTATAATACGTTCTTCATCATATGATGATCAAGAAGCCTCAATTATTCCTCTTTCACAAAAAGTATATCTACAAACTGCATTTTAATCTCGTACATCCAGTATTCTAGAAATGTTATGGTCAGCAGAAAATTCAAGTAATGGAAGTGTCATAAAGCATTAATTAGTACTGCAAGTGATATGAATGAGTATGAGCCCTTCTGAATTTCTAAAATGTACCGGCCGTTACTCTCCCATGACCCAGTAATTTCACTATAGAGCGGGCGGTATACAACAGCATTATATTCACTAATGACTGAATATATACTTAATGTAAATACCTACACAAAAAAAATACTTACTGTATCTAATGAAGTGTATATATAAAAAGCAATTTTTCTGTTGTAACAATACTACATTTTCTACCACTTTATCATAAAGTAGAAGAGTTGAAGAATTAAATTAAGAAAACAAACAAAAACAGTCCCTTCCATCACTGGTGGGTTTAGGGTTGGGGAGAGAAATTCTCATTCAAGTAATTTTTTGTTTCTTCTACTAATAGGAATGCTGTAAAAATTGGGAAAATACTAGAGATGAGCGAGCACCAAAATGCTCGAGTCCTCGTTACTCGAGTCGAACTTTCAGTGATGCTCGAGAGTTCGTTTCGAGTAACGAACCCCATTGAAGTTAATGGGCGACTCGAGCATTTTTGTATATGACTGGTGCTCCGCTAAGGTTTTCATTTGTGAAAATCTTAGCAAATCACTAAAGTCATGTAAAAAACACAGAAATGGATAGGGCAGGCGAGGAGCAACATGCAGGGCTGCATTTCGGGCTCCGAGGTCTCACTATTAAGCCACAATAGTGGCAAGAGTGAGCCCCCCCCCCCCCACTGTCAGCATAACGATCGTTCTCCTCTGCCACAGCTATAACAGCTGTGGCAGAGAAGAACGATGTTAGCCCATTGAATTCAATGGAGCCGGCAATACAGCCGGCTCCATTGAAAGCAATGGGCTGCCGGCAAGAGCGGGATGAATTTTCGGGAAGGGCTTAAAAATATAAGCCCTTACCTGAAAAAGAAAGATTTTAGTGTAAAAAAGAATAAAAATGCAGGCACTCTCTTCAATGGAGCTGCTGCTGCTGCCGGCGACTCCATTGAAGACAATGGTCTGCTGGCACACCTGAATTCTTTTTCAGGGAAGGGCTTTACATATAAGCCATTCCCTGGAAATGAATTAAAAGTGATTTAAAAAACAAAAAAAATAGATACTCACCTCCCTTCAGCTGCCGGGGCACAGCCACGTCTTCTCCTGTTGTCCCCTGCACTGTGGTGCTGAACTGCTGTCATTAAGCTGAGAGCTGCGCTGAGCCAATCAGAGGCAGCACTCACTCACCGATTCATGAATTCATGAATGGGTGTGAGTGAGATCTGCCTCTGATTGGTCAGGCTGTGACCAATTAGAGGCAGCTCATTCAGCAGGCGGGGATTTTAAATCCCCGGCTGCTGAATACTACAGAGAGCATTTCAGGAGAACTGCCAGCTGGCCGCAGCTGAACTCTGTCTGCCGGGACCAGGTGAGTATATATATATTTTTTATTTTTACACATTTCTGGATGAATTGCAGGGAAGGGCTTATATATTTAAGCCCTTCCCGAAAATTCATTGTGCGATCGCCGGCAGCCCATTGCTTTCAATGGAGCCGGCTGCATTGCCGGCTCCATTGAATTCAATGGGCTAACATCGTTCTGCCAGGACAAGGTGAGTATATATTTTTTTTTTACTTTTTACACATTTTCGGGTGATTTTCAGGTAAGGGCTTATATTTTTAAGCCCTTCCCGAAAATTCATCCCGCGCTAGCCGGCAGCCCATTGCTTTCAATGGAGCCGGCTGTATTTTCGGCTCCATTGAATTCAATGGTCAGTGCTCGTTTAATCGAGACGAGCACCGCGTGGTGCTCGTCTCGAGTAACGAGCATCTCGAGCACCCTAATACTTGAACGAGCATCAAGCTCGGACGAGTATGCTCGCTCATCTCTAGAAAATACCCTTGATGTCTAAAGAAGTAAGTGTATTAGTGACCCTGAGTGTCAAGGCATAGGAGTGTATATGTGTTTACATCTTGTTTTTGTTAGGTTGTGCTCCTGAGACCTGTAGTACTATGGGTTTCCGGGAGCACACCTTCACAGGTGTGGGATGTTTTCACTGGCTGGGTTTGGATTTCGCAGACTGCCTAAACCCACTGGTCTGCTGCATATATATACCAGCTCCTCTGGCTAGAGGGTGCTAGTTTCCCACCACCCTGGTGTTTGCTTCCATGCATGGTTTTTGTATGGTGTGAGCAGTAACGTGTTCTGTGGGTCTGAGCAGGTGGCCAAACATGTGGTATGATCAGTCAGGTTCTGTGTGATGTGCATTCTCTGGTGTGTTGGTGTGAACTGTCTCCTGTCTGCTTGGATTGTTTACCATCTACAGCAAGTTAGGTTCTTAGGTTCCAGCGTGGAGCCGTCCCTATTGGGACGATCGTCCTGCTTACAGGCAGGTCTCCTGTGGTAAGTTGTCTTGTGAGAGTAGGGACCCACAAGTCAACGAAGACCCTTGAATATTGAAGAGGTACATTAGAAGGTTTTATTTCAGGTACTTTGGTCACAAAACGCACTTGACAGATAGTTTTTTTTTTAAATTTCAGTCAGCGGAATGCAAATACAACTGTGTTCCAGTATTTAAATATTGTCTAACTTACAGTTATTTTATGCACTCTAAGGCCTTGTTCAGATGAGTGCTGTTTTAGCGCACTATAGCCGCAAGAAAAGATTGTGGCTATAGTGCTGTAAAGATTGCATGAACGGGCTGCTTCAAGCTACTTGAAGTAGCCCATTTACACGCTCCAAGGTGTGTGCTGCATGCTCTCAAGGCTCCCATAGGAGCCTATGGATGGCACGCAGCAAAGTTAGGACATGTCCTATTTTGTGCGCACCTTGGAGCTGACATGCGAGTTTGCACTCACATGTCCTATCTTTTGTTAGGTGTGCTGATTCAGTGTGCTTAACATTCTCTCATATGAACGCTTCTATAGGAACCTATTGGTTCTTATTAGAAGAGTGTTTTGTGCGCAGCTAACAGCATGAAAACAGCGCTCATCTGAACGAGCCCTAAAGGTGAATTCTTTTTTTCAGTTTTTTAATTTACCGCTAAATATTTAGTACTTTTATTTTCTAGACATATGAAGCTTCCTTATCATTTAAATTGTAGTGGATTATGAAACCCTATTGTAGCCAAAAATGTATCTTCCTCCATTAGCCTAAGCACATCCCCTGTAGGTGGGATGTACATGTACAGAAATATGTTAAGGATGCGACACTGGAGAGGTGCATATTTCTCTAGGAGGAGGGCAGCTTTTTTTTTTTTACCTTTTTATAATCTTTTACCTTCTTTCGCATTTTATTTATTTATTTCATTTATTCATGTAATCATTTATACATGTTTCCTGCTGCCCCGTATACAGACCACTGTTACAAATGATCTAATAGTTACAGCCCATTAGATCACTGTTAGCAGTGATGTGTACTCACAGACATAGAGAAAGGATGCACATCCTTTCTGCAAGCTATTGTATGCAGAGAGAATACCTGTGACATCATTATTGACTCACAGGGATACCGTAGTGACCACCCGAATGGGGAAGCAGCACTACCACATTTGGGGATTCAGACTTATCACGACCTGCAGGAAACCTCACAATTGGTGGGTCCCTACGGCTCAGGATAGATCAATGGCACAAAGCAATCAGCTGTCACAGTAAGTAATTTTAACACCTGTTCCCAATAGTGTAAGTCACAGTATTGGGAACAGGTATCAAAATTACTTACTGTGACAGTTGATCGCTCCTATGCTGCAGGGGCCCACTGATTATGGCGTTCCTGCAGCATGGGATGGGTTAAATAAACAGCTTCCGATCCAGATGCCGCTATCAGGACCTGGACTAATCAGATCCTGTCGTTGTCAGCTGGATCAGAGGTTGTTAGTTACAGACATAGCTGGAAATACCTTGAAGCTGCAAGCCAAGCCAGCTATGAATGAGTAAAGGAGAACTGTAGGTATACAGCATCTCAACAAACGGGCACATTGCTAACTGCTATATATTTATGTGAAGCCACTGCAGAGTTGTAAATTTACCTGTATCACATATTCCAAAAATAGAAATTGACCTGTCAATCACATTTCCATCCTGCTGCTGTCCTATATATCCTGCACGGTGCGGCTCGTTGCTTGTTTTCTGTGAACAGTGCTTTCCTTGCTTTCTGCTTCTTGACATCAAGAAGTGCTTCTTAATGCATGTGCTTGAACAGGTTCATAGACTTCTTTGTGCTCCATTGATTTCAGTGGAGCACACAGGCAGCAATAGGAGCATTTCAGGCATGTGCAGTAAGATATAAATTACCACTCATCACTTGTGTTAATGCTCTCTTCCCTGCACAGGAGCGGAGCACAGATGGTGCAGTCTGCCTTCCATGTGTCTTGAGTGCTGAGTGTCTGTGCGGCTGCTGTCATTCCCTAGCAGGTACACAAGCTGATCACAGATTGTGCTCCCTGGCTTCCAAATAGACAATCAGCCTCTATCTCAGGGAGTATTTTTCTGCCTGTCATTTCATAAATCATTGGTGGTCAGTGAGGATCTAGCTCTACAGTAGGCAGCTAAACAGCAAGAAGACATTGGTGGAAGAATATGCAGAGCATGAGTAATTGTTTTTGTCATAGTTTTTAAATCATCTCTGATTTACTAAGGGCAGGCATATTCAATTTTGAATGACCATTAACTCAATAACGCGATCAAATGACAGATTGGCAGTGGATTAAAAAATAGTTATAAGCATACTAAAGAGGACCCGTGACTCATATAAAGCTAAAAACTGGTAGTTTAAGCACTATTCATGACAGACAGGATTACTGAAGCCATAATCAACCATGGGTAAATAGGAATTCCAAAAGTATGGTTTCATCTTCACTTTGCCATTCAGAGCCATATTTTTGGTATGGTCCTTCATATTGCACTACAGTAATCACAGGTGATATATTCTCTGATTGGTAATGTTCATTTCATTCTACTTCTCTATTTGGGCCTAGACCATCATGAAGACATCTTCTAGCCATGACTCATCACAGCACACTCTCCCCATCCTGCTGCTGCCCCTCTTCACAATATCCTCCCATAGTAATAGTTACTCCACTAAATAAGAGCTCCATCTGTGGTCCCATTAAATAATAGTACTTTCTCTATGGCCCTGATTAGTAATAGTGCCCCCCTTTGGTCTTGATTACTAATAATGCCCCTCTTTGGACCCATTTACTAATAGCTGCCCCTTCTGTAGTCCCATTTAGCAATAGTGTGCTTTCTATAGCCTCATTTAATATGTTTACCTTTCATGGCCCTAAATAATAATAGTACCCCCTCTGTAGCCTTATTTAGAAATAATGCCCCCCCTCCCCCATGTAACCACATTTTCTAATATTGCCATCTCTGTGATCCCATTTACTAATAGTTCCCTCATTAACTAATAGTTCCTCCTTTGTTGCCCTATTTAGTAACAGTGCCTCCTATGGTAGCACTATTTAGTAAAAGAGCTCCATATATAGTGTAATTTAATAATGGTGGCCCCTCTGTGGCCTCTTTAAGTAATAACTTCCCTTCTGTCTAGCCAATAAATAATAAGGCTTCCCTGTGACACAATTTAGTAACAGTGCCTTCTATGGGGCACCATTTAATAATAGTGTCCCCTATGTAGCCTCATTTAGTAATAGTTTCCCTTTTGTGGACCTAATTAATAATAGTTTCCCTGTGACTTATTTAGTAGTATTATCATTTCTGTAGCCCCATTTAGTAATAGTGCCTCATCTGTAGCCCCATTTCATAATAATCAAGAGGAAAAATGAAAATGCGACACTCCTTGGTATTCAGAATTAAAAGCAGCACGTTATTTCATATAAAAAAATAGCAGGTATAAAACCAGGACACAAAAAACAGTTGTAGTTGGTTCTACTTTGATGTTGGGTGTGTTTTATTGGTATAGTTTGGGCCTACGGCACAGTCTATGGGCTCTTTCACACGATCACATAAACGGAGACGTTTTACACCCAGTCGATATATGCGACCATCTGAGCCATTGTTTTCCAAGGCATCCATTCATATGGGCAAATACATGGCACGTAAAAAAGTTGAACTGTGAAAAATGGAACATACGCGACCAAAATATGCGCCAACGCATATGCGTTGGGCAAAAAGATAGTTCTGGAACTATCTTTTGGCCAACATACGCTGACGGATCCCATAGACTCCTATGGGAGCTAGGGAAAAAAGGGAGGGGGAGGCATTTTTACAGCAGAGAGAGAGAGAGAAGAGGCCCTGCAGGGCTATGGGATTTCCCCATAGCAGGGAGAGAGAGAGAGAGAGCAGGGCTATGGGGGATTAACCCATAGCCCCTCTCTATGTCTCTCTGCTATGGGTTAATCCCCCGTAGCCCTGCTCTCTCTCTCCCTGCTATGGGAGATTAACCCATAGCCTGCTCTTTCTCTCCCTGCTCTTGGGTTCCCCAAGGGATATCCTCATAGCGCAGAGAGTAGGCAAGGCTGGAGAGAGAGCAGGGCTAAATGGCTTCTCACAGGAATTCCCCATAGCAAAGAGGGAGGTAACGGGGCTAGAGGGCAGATCCCTCTAGCCCCACACTCTCCTCCCATGCTCTTGGGAAAGCCCTATAACCCTGGCCCTCTCTCGCCGCTATAGGGAAGTCCCCTACTGTCCCCAGTAATACCCAGCTGCTTACAGTGTGACATTTAAAACCTGTTGCCCAGAAGCACATTTTAAATGTCCAGCTGTAAATTCCTGTTAGTACCAGTGGGGATTAAGGGAACCCTCAGGGCTTCCCCTCATGCCCGCTGGGACTGACAGGAGTTTACAGCGGGACCTTTATAATATGCTTCTAGGCAGCAGATTTTAAATTCCCTGCTGTAAGCAGTGAGGAATTCCTTCGGTCAGCAGAAATCCTCCTAATGAGACTTGTAATCTCATTTTCTTCTGCTCCCCCTGGAGTCTATGGAAACTCCTGCAGATCACGCACCAAAGGTAGGTCAGGTCCTATCTTTCCTCGCATTACGAACCTTGGATGAGAGCTTTGCAGTCGCATGTCCTATACTTGATTGGTGCGAGTACTTAGCGCGTTTAAAATTCTTTCATGTGAACGCTTCTATAGGAAACCATTGGTTCCTATAGAAGTGCTCTTGTCAAGCGCCATTAATGCGTGAAAACAGCGCCTTTGTGAATGAGACCTAAGAAAGTATAGGAGCAGAATGTCTGATAGTGGTGGTGGTTTGAGCGGACAAAAAGCTTGTCAGGTTACCTCTAGCAGTAGTTTCCTTTCTCATAGAATTTGTATCAGTGGCATGAACATAAATTACAAAATGTACAAAGCTCCAATATAAACTGCAAGTTCAAGGTCTAGAGATATTCTATTCAAATCAACCAGTTAATTTACATTCTGTAAAGAAAGCTGAAGAGTACACATTTCTTAATCAGAGAGCCATAAAGCACATATAGTAGCTGTAGGAATTGCTAAATGCTTCTTCTGTCTGACATAATGGAAATTAGAGATTGGTAATCGTCCTTTTTTAAAGTGGAGGAATTATCTGATATAAATCTGCGGATTTAAAATACAAATTCATTAAAAAACCACCTGAAGATAAGCTGCTCAACCAACCTTTTGAGGATCTGCATGTGTGCTTCTGCACTGAATATGATGATGATGAAGTCATACTCTTGACTGTTTATGCATAAATAATCAAATTGGTGGTCTTTAACAAGAAATATGCTATCAAACTAAAATGTTAACACTTTGGGTACCGTATAATGATGACATGTTTAAATTGAATAAATGCTGAATTAAAATGCTTTGCTCTTCACAAAGTTGTGAAATATTTATTTGACACTATTATATCTGAATACATTTCACACTGCGCATAGGCAACCCGTGTAAAAATCTTAGAGTGGAATAATTATACTATTTGTAGTCATTATGTATGCTATTCTAATTAAAATTTAATTTCACCCACTTGTCTCATTGGTGATGCATAGCATGAACACTTGACAGCTCATTCAGCAACTGCAGCCACATTAAAAATGTAACACCTAATTTTACAATTACACCTGCCACATACAAAGATGGAAAAGTATTGTGTTGCAATATTATGTGCATGAAAATAATGCTTTTTACTGTAGCTAATTATCAATTATTTTCCTAGGTATGAAAGCATGCCTAGAATACTCTTGAACAAATAGAATAAGCAACAGTGCCGTAGTTACGGGTGCTATTAAAGTTGGCTAAAATATCGCTATCACTATTAAATATAATGTTATACATCATGTTCAGAGAGGATTTGGGCATGGTCATTAGCTTAGTATCAATTTTTCAACATATAGTATCTCCCTACAGTCAACATAGTTTCTGTATCTGATTGTTTTTCAGCTTCTGTTTTTCATTAACTGAAGCTTTTAGCTCCACAATTAATGGTAAAGATAATGAGACAAGTTGGCCCTGTGTTTGCTCTGTACATCTATGCCAGAAAGCAATTTCCAGCAGCTTACCCCTATTAAATGGTCATTATTGCACAAAGATGAGTAATTCATTTATAAAGTTCATATAATGTATTCTAACAATATTTTTCCTTTGTCATTACAATGACAATCAGTGCTATGCAAAGGAGATTTAAGGACAATAATCTTTATTTATAAGGTGCCGATATATTCCACATCACTTAGAATTTCAGAGGGTACATGTACAAACACAATCAGAAATTACAGGATAATGAACAAAAACAGATGTCTGAAATATTATGAGAATATTTTGTAACATGTAACACAAAGAAAAAGTCTATCTATCCCATATCTATCTATCTATCTATCTATCTATCTATCTATCTATCTATCTATCTATCTATCTATCCCATATCTATCTATCTATCTATCTATCTATCTATCTATCTATCTATCTATCTATCTATCCCATATCTATCTATCTATCTATCTCATATCTATCTATCTATCTATCTATCTCTCATCTATCTATCTATCTATCTATTATCTATCTATCTCATCTATCTATCTATCTATCTATCTATCTATCTATCTATCTATCTATCTATCTATCTATCTATCTCATATCTATCTATCTATCTATCTATCTATCTAACTATCTATCTATCACATAGTGTAGAGATTGACTTCTGTAAATGTAGGAAACCATGCAGGATATTGTGAGAGTTCTAACATAAGATATCTAATCATGCTAAAGTATCAATGTATTCCCTCACATGTCCTCAGATTGGGATCACATGCAGCATTACTCTAACTCCTAAACGCTCGTGTAAGTTGAGCCAACAGGGAAATGCTTGTTCCACACAAAAAGGCTGTGGCTCTCCTTAGGCCTTAGTCAGACGGGCGTTTTTTCGCGCGATTTGCGGATCGCATGACGGATGCGCATCCGCAAATCGCGTGACCGGTGCGCGCAAGTCGCCCGCAAATCTGCTCCTAGCCGCGTTTCATTAGAAACGGGCCGGAGCTGTCCAGCACATTGCATTCAATGGAGACGGCAATACAGCCGTCTCCATTGAAAACAATGCGCTGCGGGCGATCGCGGGATGAATTGTCGGTAAGGGCTTAAATATATAAGCCCTTACCTGCAATTCATCCTAAAATGTGTAAAAATAAAAAAAAATTGTATACTCACCTTCTGCCGGCAGCCGGAGCTCCGAGCGGCCGTCCTGCAGTGGGTGTGAAGGGGGTGTGAGTCAGACCTGCCCCCTGATTGGCTCAGCGCTGAGCCAATCAGAGGCATGCCTCACTCACACCCATTCATGAATTCATGAATGGATGTGAGTCAGACCTGCCCCTGATTGGCTCAGCGCTGAGAGGCAGCAGTCACTCACCCATTCATGAATTCATGAATGGGTGTGTGAGTGTTTTCAGCCTCTGATTGGTCAGGGCTGTGACCAATCAGAGGCAGATCATTCAGCAGGCGGGGATTTTAAAGCCCCGCCGGCTGAATAGTGCCAAGAAGCAGTTCAGGAGAACTGACAGCGGCCGCGGCTGGACTCCGGCTGCAGCGGAAAGGTGAGTATACAATTTTTTTTATTTTAACACATTTTAGGATGAATTGCAGGGAGGGGCTTATATATTTAACCCCTTCCCGACAATTCACCCCGCGCACGCCGGCAGCCCATTGCTTTCAATGCAGCGGCTATATTGCCGCTCCATTGAATTCAATGGGCAAACATCGTTCTTCTCTGCCACAGCTGTTACAGCTGTGGCAGAGAAGAATGATTTATCTTCTATATGTTCTCAATGGGGTCGGTGCTGCTGCCGCCGGCCCCATTGAGCGCATATACAAAAGAGAACAGGAATCGCAGATCGCAGATAGGTGCGATCTGCGATTTTTTGTTCTATAATTTATCGGACGAGCGCATAAAAAGCGCTCATGTGTCCGATACCATTGCAAAGCAATGGTTTTAAAAAATCGCCGGACGCATGCGCATGCGCAAATCGCGGCTAAAAACGCCCATCTGACTAAGGCCTTATAGGGAAATCTCACAGAACAGAGGACAACCAAAAAAAGAGGCAGCCTATATAAGACTGAAAGAGGCTATCCAACCTAATATAGCCAATTATATACATAGCAACATAGTCTGTGAGGCTGAAAAAAAAGACATATGTCCATCTAGTTCATGCTATTGGATCCTACTGTTCATCCAGAGTAGGGCAAAAAAAAAAACCCTGTGCCAGAAGCTAATTTTACTCATTTAAGGGGTAAAAATTATTTCTGGACTGCAATCTGGCAGTCAGAAGAATCCCTGGATCAACGGTCCTTCTGAAATAATCAGTGATATAACATGTAATATTGTGTCGCTCAAGAAAGGCGTCCAGGACCCTCTTAAACTCTTTTATCAAATTTGCCATCCCCACGTCCTCAGGCGAGCGTTTTATAGTCTCACTGGTCTTACAGTAAAAAAAACTCCCTTTATGTTAATGTAGAAGCCTTCTTCCCTATAGACATAAAGGGTGCCTCCTATATTTATATAAATTTGGCAACATGCAATAGGATCATGAGCCAAATCATAAAGTTTGACATTATGCCCTGACAGAATGGGTGTGCATGGGGATGCATGTTGTATGTATACATCTCCCTACACACCCATTCTGTATGTTTTAAATATACAACATACATCCTACTCCATACCCATTCTGTCAGGAAATAATATCAAACCCTATGGTATGGCTCATGTTTCTATGGCATGCTGCCAAATATTTGTATTGGCACTTTTTTCACAAGTAGTTCTGTGAACTATGATTCATAGTTGCCAGCAAATATGTAGCAGGTTTTCCATATCTAAATCACATCTCTAGCATGTGGCTCTTTGTGAAAGATTAGATTTAAAAATGTCAAAGTAGGCTGTCTGATCCGCGGCACACCTGCAGTTGACACTGCGGACATGCCACTTATCTACGATAAAGCAGGAGATTTGAAAAAAAAAAGAAATGCACTGTGCATACGCACGACACGCCAACTGACATGCCCGCACACTCCGCAGTGCAGACAAAAGAAGATCTGGCCGGGACAGAGAAGACCCGCACTGCATATAGACAGGTGGGAAAATGCCCATGGCTGCGGGCACAGGTGGAATCTGCTGCTGGATTCTGCACTTGGAATCCCCGTGTGCTCGTGGACATGAGGCCTAATGCTTCTGAATTCTCACCGTTAATTTTGAAGTTTGAGATTTTGCCAAATTGTTCAACGATCTCTAGGATTTCAGGGAAGGCCTTTTTTGCATTTGTAGTGAGTACCAGAAGGTCTTCTGCAAATGCAGATGTAGTATGTGTGAGATTCACAATTTTCAGTCCCAGTATATTGGGATGTTGTCTAATTCACAGTATTTCAATGACCAGGATAAAAAGAATGTGAGAGAGTGGACAGCCTTTTCTAGTCCCGTTTGTGATAGGGAAGTGATCTGAAAGAGTTCCATTTATATGAAGTCTAGCAGAGGGACTTGAATACAGAGCGAGTATGGCTGTTAAAAATTGGATAGGGAAGCCGAGCTTTAACAGTGAGTTTTTTTTATAAAATCCCAATTTGCTCTATCGAAGGCCTTTTCGGCATCCATTTCTACTAGGACCAGTGGTATTTTGTTATATTTAGCATAATGCATAGCATTAATAATGCGAGATGTGTTGAGATTCTCTTCTCTGCCTGTCACAAATCACAACTGCTCTGGGTAAATTAGTTTAATAAGTAAAGGTGATATGCTTTGGGCTAGACGTTTTGCCCAAACTTTAAGATCTACGTTTAGTAGGGAGATGAACGCTTTTTCTTTTTGCCTCTTAATGAGGTCTGACATGGTTTTTGAGTCTTTGTCGCCATAAATATATATTTTATGTTTGGAGGAAAAGAGAGTCTTTACTGTTTTTATGTTAAGAATATTTTTAAGCTTATCTCTAAGACTCTTCAATTCCTAAAGGGTATCATTATTTAACGAGTGTTTATGAATTTGTTCTAGGCTAGAGATCTGTGCCAGCAGGGAATCAACCTCCCTCTCCCTTTGTTTCTTAACCCTCAACCTAAAGCTATCAATTCTCCACCTGATAAAAGCCCTGTGTGTTTCCCAAAAGATTGGAGTAGAGATGTCTGGAGTGTTGTATATCTCAAAAAATTCTGCTAATTTACCTGAAAACACAGAGCAATACTTTTTATCACTTATTAAAGATCAGGGAGGTTGTGCATGGGGACTGAGACTGAGATTGACACATTATCTGAAATTGTGATTGGGCCAATTTCTGAAGCATTGACATATTAGATGTATTTACCAGATACTAGAAGGTAATCAATTCTGTGACATGTTGTATGTATGTGGGAGAAGTATGTGTACTCCCTATCCTTGGGGTGTAATAACTTCAATGCATCCTGAAGATTCAGCTCAGACGGAACGTCCTTTAATCTGCAGATCTGCCTACATGGAACCAAAGGTGCAGTTGATGTAGTGTCCTTGGAAGGGTCCATTACTAAATTAAGATTGCCACCCACCACTACCAATACCTCAGCGAAATCTGAGAAACTCATAAGAGTGCGAATTAGCCACAGGATCTGATTTTGATTTGGGGCATAAAGGTTGGCGAGAGAAACTCTGCTGTTAGCGATTGCGCCTTTGAGGAAAATGTATCTGCTGCTAGGATCTGCTTTCTGAAGTATTGGGATGAATGGGATAGTTTCCCTATTGCAATAGATACTCCTCTTGAAGCTGAGGAGTATGTGCTATGGAACCATTGATTGTACATATAGGAGAGGAGTTTGGGTATATGGTTGGGTCTTAAGTGAGTCTTCTGTAGGAACACCACTTCTGATTTAGGTTTTTTAGAAGGAAGAATATTTGACTTCTTTTCAGTGGAGTATTCATCCCTCTTATATTGAAGGATGTATATCTTTGTATACGGTATACATATTTTAAATCTGCCATTTGTTCAATTTTGTACTTGTGATGCTACTGATAGTTGACTATCTAACTCATTGACCAGAAAAAAGCAATTTACAGGTCTCGCTATATATTGTTGTGAGATGAACATCTTTAAGATACCCAAGTGGAAGGTGAGCCAGCATATGGAATCTTTTGGTGTCTGAAGTAGGCCACACAAAATAAAGGTTTGTCTTAGGCATCAGCTCCCGCTTGTGTGTTTGGGGAAAGTTGGATGTACTCCATGAGTTTTGAGTAGACCACCAAGACTTTGTATAATACAAAAGTTTGTATCTGTTATAAACTTTGTGGTAAGCCAATTGTCAAAAATTATAAACAAAGACCAAAGTGTAATACTTCATAAGCACGCATCTTCATCAGGAACTGACATAATCTATATAGGCCAAGACTATTAAACAATTTTATCCCACCGGTCAGGGGCCCTGCCCTCCAGTATACCCTGGCAAAAGCAGAACACCCTAGCAGTACTAGGGGCCCCAAACCAGCAGGAGGGCAGGCAATTATATGGTCCAGACTAATACCCTGCCTCTCCCCAAATTCATAGTGTCTATGCAGGGAACAGGCTCCAACTCACAGTCTCTGGCATCCTCTAATGACACTGTTCACCGTTATTTCTTCTTCAAAAGGGTCTCCTCCAGGAATGCAAGCCAACTTTCTCTACCTAAATAATGGGGAGAGAAAGGAAGGGAAACAGGGAAGAAAACAGTGTCACATCAGCCTAATGAGATGGCTTATCCACCAAAAAGGAATGTGTAAACATTAAGTTAGTTGTTGATGGGTTGAATGCTTTTAAATGACTTAAGCTCAGAGCGGAGTTTCCAGTCATCTGGTTTTGTGAACTGAGGTATCTGGTGATGAATCTGAACTGGCAGCCAAGAAGGAATGTCAATTGGGGAAATATCCATCTTTTTCCAGGCACTTTTCAGGTCCTCTGGGGATGTAATGGTGATTTATTGTCCCTCTTTAAATATAGCAAGACCAAATGGGAATAACCATCTTACTGGCAGTCTCCTTTCCCTCATGGCATCTGTAAGAGGCTTCAGAATGTGCCTTTTAGCTAATATGCTTGGTGTTATGTCTTGGAAGAGCAGGATTTTGTTGTTTTCAAATAGGATTCCTTGGGCTTTGCATGCTTTCTGAAGGATAACTGCAGTATGCACATAACTACATAATCTACATATGACATCTTATGGAGGGGCTGAGGGAACAGGCTAAGGACGGAGGGCTCTATGTATACTTTTGATGATGATATTTTCCGCTCTTTCCTCTCCTAGCAGGGATTGGAATACTTATACGGTCGCGGACTTAAGAACTTCAGTCACTGTAGAATCCGTGAGACCTCTAATTTTGATATTATTTCTCCTACTCCTATTCTCCTGATCCTCCATGAGTAAGAGGGCTTGATTTAGGTTATCTTGTTGGGCTAGTAAGTTCTTTTGTGTTGCTTCACTATGTTGAACTATCTCCTGTTGGGAGTTTTGTAGTTTATCAACACTGCGGCCTATGTGCTTAACATCTGATTTGATATCAGCAAATTCCTTAAATACTGTGGAGAGAGATTGGGACAGAACTTTCTTGATGAAGGATTGAGAAATTGGGTCCCTATTAGAGAAAAGCGAGCACCAAAATGCTCGGGTGCTCGTTACTCGGGACGAAATTATCGCGATGCTCGAGGGTTCGTTTCGAGTAACGAACCCCATTGAAGTCAATGGGCGACCCAAGCATTTTTGTATATCGCCGATGCTCGCTAAGGTTTTCATTTGTGAAAATCTGGGCAATTCAAGAAAGTGATGGGAATGACACAGCAACGGATAGGGCAGGCGAGGGGCTACATGTTGGGATGCATCTCAAGTTCCCAGGTCCCACTATTAAGCCAAAATAGCGGCAAGAGTGCCCCCCCCCTTCCAACAACTTTTACTTCTGAAAAGCCCTCATTAGCAATGCATACCTTAGCTAAGCACCACACTACCTCCAACAAAGCACAATCACTGCCTGCATGACACTCCGCTGCCACTTCTCCTGGGTTACATGCTGACCAACCCCCCCGCACGACCCAGTGTCCACAGCGCACACCAAAGTGTCCCTGCGCAGCCTTCAGCTGCACTCATGCCACAGCACCCTCATGTCTATTTATAAGTGCGTCTGCCATGAGGAGGAACCGCAGGCACACACTGCAGAGGGTTGGCACGGCTAGGCAGCGACGCTCTTTAAAAGGGGCGGGGCGACAGCCCACAATGCTGTACAGAAGCAATGAGAAATATAATCCTGTGCCATCGCCATCAGGAGCTGCACACGTGGGCATAGCAATGGGGAACCTATGTGCCACACACTATTCATTCTGTCCAGGTGTCTGCATGCCCCAGTCAGACCGCAGTTTTTTATAAATAGTCACAGGCAGGTACAACTCCGCAATGGGAATTCCGTGTGCACCCACAGCATGGGTGGCTCCCTGGAACCCACCGGCTGTTCATAAATGTATCCCATTGCAGTGCCCATCACAGCTGAGGTAACATCCGATTAAATGCAGGTGGGCTTCGGCCCACACTGCATGCCCCAGTCAGACTGGGGTTCTTTAGAAGTGGACACATGCAGTTACAACTCCCTGTGGACCGACAGCATGGGTGGGTGCCAGGAAGCCACCGGCGGTACATAAATATATCCCATTGCATTGCCCATCACAGCTGATGTAACGTCAGCTTTAATGCAGGTGGGCAAAAAATTAATTGGATTACACTGTAGGCGAGGGCCCCAAAAAATTGGTGTACCAACAGTACTAATGTACCTCAGAAAAATTGCCCATGCTCAACCAAGAGGGCAGGTGAAACCCATTAACCCCTTTGGTTAATGTGGCTTAATTGGTAACTAGGCCTGGAGGCAGCCCAGTTAAAATAAAAATTGGTTCAGGTGAAAGTTCAACACTTTAATGAGCATTGAAATGTATAAAAATTGTTTACAAAAATTATATGACTGAGCCTTGTGGGCCTAAGAAAAATTGCCCGTTCGGCGTGACTACGTGAGGTTTCAGGAGGAGGAGCAGGAGGAGGAGGATGAATAGAATACACAGATTGATGAAGCAAAAAGGTCCCCGTTTTTGATGGTGATAGAGAACGATGCTTCCATCCGCGGGTGCAGCCTACGTATTGCTTAGGTATCGCTGCTGTCCGCTGGTGGAGAAGAGAAGTCTGGGGAAATCCAGGCTTTGTTCATCTTGATGAGTGTAAGCCTGTCGGCACTGTCGGTTGACAGGCGGGTACGCTAATCCGTGATGATTCCCCCAGCCGCACTAAACACCCTCTCTGACAAGACGCTAGCCACAGGACAAGCAAGCACCTCCAGGGCATACAGCGCGAGTTCAGGCCACGTGTCCAGCTTCGACACCCAGTAGTTGTAGGGGGCAGAGGCGTCACCGAGGACGGTCGTGCGATCGGCTACGTACTCCCTCACCATCCTTTTACAGTGCTCCCGCCAACTCAGCCTTGACTGGGGAGCGGTGACACAGTCTTGCTGGGGAGCCATAAAGCTGGCAAAGGCCTTGGAGAATGTTCCCCTGCCTGCGCTGTACATGCTGCCTGATCTCTGCGCCTCCCCTGCTACCTGGCCCTCGGAACTGCACCTTCTGCCACTAGCGCTGTCGGATGGGAATGTTACCATCAGTTTGTCCGCCAGGGTCCTGTGGTATAGCATCACTCTCAAACCCTTTTCCTCTTCGGGTCTGAGAGTGGAAAGGTTCTCCTTATACCGTGGGTCGAGCAGTGTGTACACCCAGTAATCCGTAGTGGCCAGAATGCGTGTAACGCGAGGGTCTCGAGAAAGGCATCCTAGCATGAAGTCAGCCATGTGTGCCAGGGTACCTGTACGCAACACATGGCTGTCCTCACTAGGAAGATCACTTTCAGGATTCTCCTCCTCCTCAGGCCATACACGCTGAAAGGATGACAGGCAAGCAGCATGGGTACCCTCAGCAGTGGGCCAAGCTGTCTCTTCCCCCTCTTCCTCATGCTCCTCCCCCTCCTCCTCAACGCGCTGAGATATAGACATGAGGGTGCTCTGACTATCCAGCGACATACTGTCTTCCCCCGCCTCCGTTTCCAAGCGCAAAGCATCTGCCTTTATGCTTTGCAGGGAACTTCTCAAGAGGCATAGCAGAGGAATGGTGACACTAATGATTGCAGCATCCCCGCTCACCATCTGGGTAGACTCCTCAAAGTTTCGAAGGACCTGGCAGATGGCTCCCAACCAGGCCCACTCTTCTGTAAAGAATTGAGGAGGCTGACTCCCACTACGCCGCCCATGTTGGAGTTGGTATTCCACTATAGCTCTACGCTGCTCATAGAGTCTGGCCAACATGTGGAGCGTAGAGTTCCACCGTGTGGGCACGTCGCACAGCAGTCGGTGCTCTGGCAGATTAAACCGATGTTGCAGGGTCCGCAGGGTGGCAGCGTCCGTCTTGGACTTGCGGAAATGTGCGCTGCCCCGGCGCACCTTTCAGAGCAGGTATGACAAGTGTGGGTAGCTTTTCAGAAAGCGCTGAACCACCAAATTAAAGACATGGGCCAGGCATGGCACGTGCGTGAGGCTGCCGAGCTGCCGAGCCACCACCAGGTTACGGCCGTTGTCACACACGACCATACCCGGTTGGAGGATCAGCGGCGAAAGCCAGCGGTCGGTCTGCTCTGTCAGACCCTGCAGCAGTTCGTGGGCCGTGTGCCTCTTATCTCCTAAGCTGAGTAGTTTCAGCACGGCCTGCTGACGCTTGCCCACCGCTGTGCTGCCACACCGCGCGACACCGACTGCTGGCGACGTGCTACTGCTGCTGACTCATCTTGATTGCGAGACAGAGGTTGCGTTGGAGGAGGAGGGTGGTTTAGTGGAGGAAGCATACACCGCCGCAGATACCAGCACCGAGCTGGGGCCCGCAATTCTGGGGGTGGGTAGGACGTGAGCGGTCCCAGGCTCTGACTCTGTCGCAGCCTCCACTAAATTCACCCAATGTGCCGTCAGGGAGATATAGTGGCCCTGCCCACCTGTGCTTGTCCACGTGTCCGTTGTTAAGTGGACCTTGGCAGTAACCGCGTTGGTGAGGGCGCGTACAATGTTGCGGGAGACGTGGTCGTGCAGGGCTGGGACGGCACATCGGGAAAAGTAGTGGCGACTGGGAACAGAGTAGCGCGGGGCCGCCGCCGCCATCATGCTTTTGAAAGCCTCCGTTTCCACAAGCCTATACGGCAGCATCTCCAGGCTGATCAATTTGGCTATGTGCACGTTTAACGCTTGAGCGTGCGGGTGCGTGGCGACGTACTTGCGCTTGCGCTCAAACAGATGCGCTAGCGACGTCTGGACGCTGCGCTAAGAGACATTGCTGGATGGGGCCGAGGACAGCGGAGGTGAGGGTGTGGGTGCAGGTCGGTAGGCACTCGTGCCTGTGTCCTCAGAGGGGGGTTGGATCTCAGTGGCAGGTTGGGGAACAGGGGGAGAGGCAGTGGTGCAAACCGGAGGTGGTGAACGGCCTTCGTCCCACCTTGTGGGGTGCTTGGCCATCATATGCCTGCGCATGCTGGTGGTGGTGGCTCCCCAGCTGATCTTGGCGCGACAAAGGTTGCACACCACTGTTCGTCGGTCGTCAGGCGTCTCTGTGAAAAACTGCCACACCTTAGAGCACCTTGGCCTCTGCAGGGTGGCATGGCGCTTTGGGAAACAGTTGGTGGATTATTCGGTCTGGCCCTGCCTCTACCCCTGGCCACCGCACTGGCTCGGCCTGTGCCCACACCCTGACTTGGGCCTCCGCGTCCTCGCCCGCGTCCACGTCCTCTAGGCCTACCCCTACCCCTCAGCATGCTGTATTACCAGTAGTGCAGAAACAGAACACTGTAATTAAATGTGCCGCTTATTGGCCTGTGGTTGGAGGCTGACTTCGCTTACGGAACGCACAGCAGAGGCAGGAAAGAATTTTGCGCAAGCCTGCTGTAACACTTAGCTGGCTGCGTATGAATTAGGACAACTACCCCCAGCAGAGACCCAGTACACTTGTGGATAGGAATACAGCGGTGATGTAAGAGGCAACACAGAGGCAGGAAAGAATTTTGCGCAAGCCTGCTGTAACACTTAGCTGGCTGTGTATGAATTAGGACAACTACCCCCAGCAGAGACCCAGTATACTGAGGACGGTCACAGGCAGCCCAAATAGATTTTTTTTCCCAAATGTTTTTGGAAAGGCCCACTGCCTATATACACTAAATATGTCTTCTGTCCCTGCCTCACCACTACTGGCCCTGGACAATGTAAAATTACTGCAGGACGCAATGCTCTGCACGGCCGATATACAAAAAAAAAAAAAGTGCAACACTGCAAAAAGCAGCCTCCACACTACTGCACACGGTTAGTTGTGGCCCTAAGAAGGACCGTTGGGGTTCTTCAAGCCTAAAACAACTCCTAACGCTCTCCCTATAGCAGCTCCGGCACCAGCAGCACTGTCCCTGATCTCTGTCAGAATGCATCTGTGGCGATTTATATACTCGGGTGACACCTGATCTCGCCAGCCACTCACTGCAGGGGGGTGGTATAGGGCTTGAACGTCGCAGGGGGAAGTTGTAATGCCTTCCCTGTCTTTCTATTGGCCAGAAAAGCGCGCTAACGTCTCAGAGATGAAAGTGAAAGTAACTCGAACATCTCGAACACGCTAATACTCGAACGAATATCAAGCTCAGACGAGTACGTTCGATCATCTCTAGTCCCTATCTTGATCTTCATCTTGGTCAGAGTTGACAGATGTGCATTCCTTATGCGATTCGACCAAATCTAAAGCCTGGTTTAGACATAACGATTATCGCTCTAGAAGTCTTTTGAGTGTCTTTTGAGCGATAATCATTGTGTGCTTTTACAGTGTGCTCTGAGCGAGGGTTGCAGAAGACAAGTGGGGCCGCTTGTTTTCTGCATCCAGCTGTTCTCTGCACGGAGTGCCCGGGTGTTATACAGCCGAGCGCTCTTAGTGGGGGATGGAGAAGACAAGCGGGGCCACTTGTCTTCTGCATTCAGCTGTTCTCTGCTCGGAGCGCCCGACTGTTATATAGCCGATTGCTGCAAGCGGGGGATGAAGAATACAGACCCGCCTGTCTTCAGGGAGTGGGATACAGCAATAGTATCAGCTGAATCCCGCTGTGAATTCCTGATAACTGATTGCTGATCTTTCAGCATGCTGAAAGATCAGCGATTCCTTAACGAAAACTGTACAAAGTCAGTGCAGTTAGACACAATGATTATTGCTCAAATGATGGCTTTGAGCGATTTTTCAGTGAAAATCGTTGTGTCTAAAAGGGCCTTTAGTCTGGCATGTTGTTTTAGTTTTTTGTGCAGCAGGAGAATGGTGTATTCTCTTTAAGTATTTGTCAATTTCTATTTGGTTTTTACTAAGTTTTGGTATACCTGCTTGTATCTGCTCTTCTCTCTGCCAGTTTTAACCATCTTGAGTTTGGTCTGTATAGTAAAATTTGCCAGTCTCGGTGGTGCCTACGTAATTGTTAGTTAAGCATAATTACTTTCTTGCAGTGTCCTTTTAAGGAATAGTATTGTGAGGATTTTAGATATAGAAAGAATGTTAGCATGGGCTTTGCATCTGCTTCAGGACTCTTTATGAACTCTGTTATGATTTCTCAGTGTGGGCACATCAGTTTAGGCCATGTAGGCAACACATGGAATCTGCAGGCCAGATTAATGAGCCTTATTGTAGTGGTGTTAAGTTAGTGTCTCTGTATAGACCTCTTGTACAGGATGACAGGCCTAGATACTGTAAAAAAAGGTTTCTTCACAAAAAATTACACCTCTCCGCATTTTGAGCAAGCGCCTGAATATAGGATTCAGCAAGGTAATCTCTCCCTGTATTCCAAGCTTTATAAGTGTCTCCTTCAACCATTTCCTCCTGTCTTCTCCCTCCTAGCAGTCAATTCCTCTGCAGGTGTATTGAGGGACTGAAGTGCTGTGTCAACTCACCCTCCCATTCCCAGGATGGCATCCCCGCAGAAGAAGATTGAGGTCTCTATGGACTCTGGATTCTGTGTGCTATCTTTTATGCAGGCACTTGGAGGGTTATTATGCATGTGAGCAGGGAGGGCCAAACAGGATACAGGGTCCCCAGCAGCTGGGTAAGTGTCTTACTGGGCTTTGGAAGGTGGCACTAGGAACCTGGCTGCTGCCGGCAGGCAGGTGTGGAAGGTGCAGTAGTGAATCACAGACTTATCGTGGCCCGCAGTCAGCTGTGGCCAGGCAGGAATTGTGTTTCCCAAGCAGTGCTGTACCATCCCAGGTGGTGGAGAGAGGCTTAGGTGGGTTTTTCTTGTGGTTGTGATCACAGATGTGTGGCCCTGTACTACAGGCTTCACTAGGCTGCGATATCCCCGCTCCCTTTATGGAGTGTGGAGAGATCTCAGTCTGCTCTCTAGGATCAGTAGATGGTG
Organism: Eleutherodactylus coqui; assembly: GCF_035609145.1. Classification (NCBI taxonomy): domain Eukaryota; kingdom Metazoa; phylum Chordata; class Amphibia; order Anura; family Eleutherodactylidae; genus Eleutherodactylus; species Eleutherodactylus coqui. The sequence goes on from NC_089845.1 coordinate 22,300,074, forward strand.
ATGAACTGTCCTGAAAAAGGGCACTACATAGCGCTGTTTAGCTGTGGGTACCAGTAATATAATAACCGGCTCTAAGGGTTTAATCTGAGTCATTTTGAGCAGCTGATGCAGGTAACCTAGTAACCAGTTAGGTCATTTTTATCCAGCTGCACATGATAGAAAAAATGTCTAGAGACTCAGATAATGCAGGTAGCCTGGCAACCAAATAGGTTGCGATTGGCTGTAGACAGACTGCTTAGGTAACAGAGGCGATAAATAGCCGGACACAACACGTGCAGCACAGTAAGCCAGGCAGAAGCAGGAGAATTAGGGAGAGGCCAGAGAGTAACCAGAGAGAAGCCAAAGATGAGGAAAAGGAAATGGAGAAGCAGGAGAGAAGGAGAGAAACAAGAGCAAAGCAGGAGAAGAAAGAGAGAAAGCAGAGAAACAGAAGAATAATCAGAGAAATGGTGAGTAAAGGAGAGTCAGCTGTGACAGTGAGTAGTGGAAAGATAAGTGAGAAAGCTGAGATGAAGAGAGGAAGATAAAGATATGTAAATATGAAGAGAGATGGAGAAAAAAATTTCTGAATAAGCGCCCAATATTTAAACATGTTAGACACAGGTATCTTCATTGTTACAGATTGTTGCAGAATCCCCTACTCTGGCTTCACTATGAGTATAGACAATCCCCCACCCTGCTCATAACCAAAAATAAATAAGAGAAAAATAAATAAATAGAAAGCGTTGCCACCAGCCCTGATGACAGGGCCACCACTCCACCATCAGGGCTGGAGGCTACGCTTTCTATTTATTTATTTTTCTCTTATTTATTTTTATTTTTGGGTTATGAGCAGGGTGGGGGGATTGTCTGTACTCATAGTGAAGCCAGAGTAGGGGAATGACCCACAGACGTCACAGGGTTTATTAACCAGCCAACACTTAGGAAAAGACAGCTTAGAATCCACAATTGGATGAATAGCACTCAGAGATACCAGTTGTTTCTAGCTACTAATTCTACTCAGCAGCCCTTGAGTGTTTCCCACTTGTGGGGTTCTGTCCTGGCTATATTGCAGTGATACCCAGTCTCTGTTATTATAATCCAGCTGCTAATATGCCGTATTCTTTCTTTGTCAGCTCTGCTGGAATGGGTGGACTGTACATAGGTTACTCTCATGCCTGTTCAATTTTGTGGGCATTAATCCTAAATAACAGAAATTCTAAAATTATTATAGCATCAGTGCTGATGATGTTGTTCATCTAACAAACCTCCCCGATGCTTGAATAACTGGGGGTGGGTGGGGTGGGGGGGTCTAAGTAGGAAGGACTAGAACAATTCTTTGTCCTTTCACCTATATAGATTAAGTGACCACCCTGTTCCTGAAGAAGTTGTATGGTCCAACGGAAATGCATTGAACCAAGCATAAATCAACAATTAGTGTGACAGAACTGATTAAATGCAGAGATGCATTGGGTGATAGTGGTCCTATGCATTTGAAATCAAATATCTGCAGGTCAGCATATTTAAGCTATATCCACAAACGGGCATTATCCCATCGGGTATCACTCCCTTTTAGTCTGTGGGTATCGCTGTTTGGTCTAGTCCTGTACTTTGGGGGTGCTGCACTCAATACCTTTTTATGTATGGCCTTACCTTCAATAAGGTGTAGGATGGACAACAGACACCTGTAGTAGGGTCACCTGTTTTGGATAGACCTGTATTACTCTTTTTTTGATCGAGATACAAATATTGTATATTAGTTATATACAAGAGATCCCTGCTACCTATTTGAGGGTACCTCCAATATAACCTAGATTAATTTTCCCTTTGTTTGTTTTTTGTCGTCTTTTTGCGCAACGATTCTAACAATATGTTAATAAAAATTATGATTTTAGTGCACTTATCTGTGAATGGGCTTTATGAACTTTTGGTTTCCTCTGCCTCAGTGAATTCTTTTCTTTGGGCAAAACCATTCTCTTGTTGATTTGGAGGTATGCTTTGGGCCATTGTCATGCTGAAAGGTGAAATTCCTCTTCATTTTCAGCTTCTTAGTGACTACCTGAAGGTTTTGTGCTAAAATTGCCCGGTATTTGGAATTGTTCATAATTCCCTCCACCTTGACTAAAACCCCAGTTACATCAGCGGAAATACAGCCTCAGAGCATAATGCTGCCACCTCCATGCTTCACTGCAGATTTGGTGTTCACTTAGTGATGAGCAGTGCTGGCTTTGTACCAAACATACCTTTTGGAATTATGGCCAAAAAGTTCACCTTTGGTCACCTCAGACTTGATGCAGGTTTTAGCAAAACATAGCCAGGCTTGGGATGTTTTTCTTTGTTAGAAATATTGTGACCCTACCCAAGACATATGAAGAATACAAAAGATGGTTGTCACATGCACTACACAACGAGAACTTTTCAGAACTTTCTGCATCACTTTTAATGTTGCCATAGGCCTCTTGACAGTCTCCCTGACCAATTTCCTTTTGAGCTCTTAATCAATTTTTGAGTGATGTCCAGTTTTTGTTAATGTCACAGTCGTGCCAAATTTAATACACTTTTTGAGGACCGTCTTCACTGTGATCCATAGAATATGTAGTGTCTTCAAAAATTTTTGCCACCCTTCTTCTGACTGATACTTTTTAACAATTTGATTTTTGGTGTGCAGTAAGCTCTTTACAGACCATGACTTTTGCTGAAAAATGCAACTAAAGCCCCCTTTACATGCACAGATAATCTTACAAATCGCATGAAATAACTGCCTGGCATTTTTGAGTAAAGGACATGTGCAGATTAATGGCTGTAATCAGCTCCATTAAAACCTCCATGTGTCATTTACTCAGCTGGGAGAGTGTTTGTGCAATGATTTTAGTATTCACACAGGCCCAGCTGTGTAAACATCTGGGCGGCACATTACTTTTTTCTGCGCATGGCAGAGAACACAGTGTACTGTTTATGTATGCAAAGCAAAGCACAGTTAGTACACTGCTATCCTGCAGTCTTTTGAAAGATCAGCAAAATTAATTCAAATGGAACAAATTTGCTCAGTCTTCCAGAGGTGTGAATGTATTTCATGCAGACTGAACTCCATCATTCAAAAGAAAAGTGCACGACATCCACGTTTGCATGTAAAGATTAACGCTCATTTTCGTCTGTTTGGATGCATTTTGAGTGAAAATCTTTGCATGTAAAAGGGCCTTAAGAAAATGCCTGAAAAATCCTACTAGAACAGCTGAATTTTATATGGGATAAATCTAAATCACTTTAAATAATGGCAGTGGTGTACTGACTACTATTTATCATATGTTTTAATGTGATTGGCTAATTCTGAACACAGCCACATCCCCAAATATAAGAGGGTGTTCACACTTGTGCAACCTCATTATTTTACTTTTGTTATTTTTATACCCTAAAAGAATTCAATGGAATTATACAGATAATGGGTCGAATTGAAATTGGAAATAACTCTGAAATGATTCATATTTGTTGGGTTTTTTAACATGACAAAAACATAGTATTTAAACACGGGTGTGTAGGTGTTGATACATTATCTTATCTTTTTATAGTTACTGCTAATAAGGGTCTAATTAGGTATATGTTGTGCTTACTATGCTGGCCAAACAGAAGAGTAATATGCAGAGCTTACTTATCCCATCTGACTCTTAAATATAATATTTGGGATTGAGGGTGGAATACCCAGATATTGTTGACATGGCTCGAGCCTGGCTCAGTGAGAAAACCATGGCACACCAGATACAGATATGAGTTAATCCCTTCATTATTCTGGACATTGTTGACAACAATGCTGACATTAATGCTAGGGTGACTAGATGAATTGTGACCAAAGATCACTGTGTAGTTTGTGACCTTGCAGTGTTATTGAGGTCAATGGGGTCATGGTGCAAGCCACAGGTTGCTTTCACTGCAACTCATAAGTCCCAAAAAATCAACCAAGGTTTTACATTTGGGCCCTAAAGCTTCAAGCAAAGCCTCTGAATGTGGGAATACAATCTGATTTATTTTTTCCTGTTATGTTGGACATTTAATCATATTTTTCCTTTTTTTTTCAATTATTCATGGAGTCCTTATTAGACTTGGTTCACACAGAGTGGATTTGCCGCGGAAATTTCGTGCGGAATTTCCTGCGACAAATCTGCATGCGGCCGCTAATCCTGGGACGGCAAATCCGCTGCAGCAGCGGTTCTCCCTGCGGTAATCTCGCGTTTTTTTGCTGCGACCAAACCGTGAGATTTCCGCCGAGAATCCGCCCTGTGAGAACCCAGCCTTAAAAGGAACATTTTATTGCATTAGTTTCATAAAACAACTACTGGCCATGCTTTGAAAACAGTATATACTATAAAAGTACTGTTGTTAGCTGCAGGATGTGGCACATCATTATAATAATTGTGATATAAAAATAAATATTGATATTTACATATATAAAGTTAGATATAAGCAGTATAAAATCAATGCAGACACAATCAACGAGGCTTATCTTTATTAATATGTAAAGCAGATGCAAAAACTTCAGAAAATATAGTGAAATGCACAGATAAGTTTCTCTGAAATCTCAACAGTAATAAAAGTCTTTCAGGGACTCATGAAACTGACTTAAAAATCCCTAATGGAATGTGCACTTAATTGAGTATAAAACTGCTTAACTTGTGAATTATAATTGCTTTGATTTTCAGATAAAATCAGAGTTTTGAAATGACAGGATTTTTTCTTTTTATCTGAATTATTTATTGTAAGCACATAAGACATACTAAATAAATTAATAATTCAAATGAGTGAAGAGAATAAGTCCAGATTTCTGTCGTCACTTCATAAGGTGGTCATTTGTATCAATTGTCAGAACTGATAAAAAGAAATGTACATGTCTGTTTTATGATGTCCTTACATATTTCCTCTAACATGATACATCTTAAGCTTTGTATTTTATATTTGAAAATATGTGTCCTTTCGACTTATAAAGGACTTACAAATAGTTACAATTAGCTGAAGACTTATGGTTATGGTAAGACCTGGGGATTGGGAAGCAGCAATAGAACATTAGAACATGATAGTTGCACTAGGGTCCTGATGCCTGAGAGGGCCCAAAGGCTGCTCTGCCCTGTAAGGTGATATAGTACCAATGGCACATGCTAGGTGAAGATTTTGCATTGAGGCCCAGCCCTTCACCATACACCTCTGCTTCAGATTTGCTAATAGATTAATAAATATGCTTAATGTTCTTATTAAGAAAAAAAATCATTCAACATAAATGTCTACTAGAGATGAGCGAGCACCAAAATGCTCGGGTGCTCGTTACTCGGGACGAAATTTTCGCGATGCTCGAGGGTTCGTTTCAAATAACGAACCCCATTGAAGTCATTGGGCGACCCGAGCATTTTTGTATATCGCCGATGCTCACTAAGGTTTCCATTTGTGAAAATCGGGGCAATTCAAGAAAGTGATGGGAATGACACAGCAACGGATAGGGCAGGCGAGGGGCTACATGTTGGGCTGCATCTCAAGTTCCCAGGTCCCACTATTAAGCCACAATAGCGGCAAGAGTGCCCCCCCCCAACAACTTTTACTTCTGAAAAGCCCTCATTAGCAATGCATACCTTAGCTAAGCACCACACTACCTCCAACAAAGCACAATCACTGCCTGCATGACACTCCGCTGCCACTTCTCCTGGGTTACATGCTGCCCAACCCCCTCCACGACCCAGGGTCCACAGCGCACACCAAATTGTCCCTGCGCAGCCTTCAGCTGCACTCATGCCACGCCACACTCATGTCTATTTATAAGTGCGTCTGCCATGAGGAGGAACCGCAGGCACACACTGCAGAGGGTTGGCACGGCTAGGCAGCGACCCTCTTTAAAAGGGGCGGGGCGATAGCCCACAATGCTGTACAGAAGCAATGAGAAATATAATACTGTGCCAACGCCATCAAGAGCTGCACACATGGGCATAGCAATGGGGAACCTATGTGCCACACACTATTCATTCTGTCAAGGTGTCTGCATGCCCCAGTCAGACCGCGTTTTTTTAGAAATAGTCACAGGCAGGTACAACTCCGCAATGGGAATTCCATGTGCACCCACAGCATGGGTGGCTCCCTGGAACCCACCGGCTGTACATTAATGTATCCCATTGCAGTGCCCATCACAGCTGAGGTAATGTCATGTTTAATGCAAGTGGGCTTTGGCCCACACTGCATGCCCCAGTCAGACTGGGGTTCTTTAGAAGTGGACACATGCAGTTACAACTCCGTGTGGACCCACGGCATGGGTGGCTCCCTGGAACCCACCGGCTGTACATAAATGTATCCCATTGCAGTGCCCAACACAGCTGATGTAATGCAGCTTTAATGCAGGTGGGCTAAAAATTAATTGGATTACACTGTAGGCGAGGGCCCCCAAAAATTGGTGTACCAACAGTACTAATGTACCTCAGAAAAATTGCCCATGCCCAACCAAGAGGGCAGGTGAAACCCATTAATCGCTTTGGTTAATGTGGCTTAATTGGTAACTAGGCCTGGAGGCAGCCCAGTTAAAATAAAAATTGGTTCAGGTGAAAGTTTCAAAGCTTTAATGAGCATTGAAACGTATAAAAATTGTTTACAAAAATTATATGACTGAGCCTTGTGGGCTTAAGAAAAATTGCCCGTTCGGCGTGATTATGTGAGGTTTCAGGAGGAGGAGCAGGAGGAGGAATATTATACACAGATTGATGAAGCAAAAATGTCCCCGTTTTTGATGGTGATAGAGAACGATGCTTCGATCCGCGGGTGCAGCCTACGTATTGCTTAGGTATCGCTGCTGTCCGCTGGTGAAGAAAAGAAGTCTGGGGAAATCCAGGCTTTGTTCATCTTGATGAGTGTAAGCCTGTCGGCACTGTCGGTTGACAGGCGGGTACGCTTATCCGTGATGATTCCCCCAGCCGCACTAAACACCCTCTCTGACAAGACGCTAGCCGCAGGACAAGCAAGCACCTCCAGGGCATACAGCGCGAGTTCAGGCCACGTGTCCAGCTTCGACACCCAGTAGTTGTAGGGGGCAGAGGCGTCACTGAGGACGGTCGTGCGATCGGCTACGTACTCCCTCACCATCCTTTTACAGTGCTCCCGCCAACTCAGCCTTGACTGGGGAGCGGTGACACAGTCTTGCTGGGGAGCCATAAAGCTGGCAAAGGCCTTGGAGAATGTTCCCCTGCCTGCGCTGTACATGCTGCCTGATCTCTGCGCCTCCCCTGCTACCTGGCCCTCGGAACTGCGCCTTCTGCCACTAGCGCTGTCGGATGAGAAGTTTAACATCAGTTTGTCCACCAGCGCCCTGTGGTATAGCTTCATTCTGGAACCCCTTTCCTCTTCGGGAATGAGAGTGGAAAGGTTCTCCTTATACTGTGGGTCGAGCAGTGTGTACACCCAGTAATCCGTAGTGGCCAGAATGCGTGTAACGCGAGGGTCACGAGAAAGGCATCCTAACATGAAGTCAGCCATGTGTGCCAGGGTACCTGTACGCAACACATGGCTGTCCTAACTAGGAAGATCACTTTCAGGATCCTCCTCCTCCTCCTCCTCCTCCTCCTCCTCCTCTGGCCATACACGCTGAAAGGATGACAGGCAAGCAGCATGTGTACCCTCAGCAGTGGGCCAAGCTGTCTCTTCCCCCTCCTCCTCATCTTCCTCCTCCCCCTCCTCCTCTTCCTCCTCCTCAACACGCTGAAATATAGACATGAGGGTGCTCTGACTATCCAGCGACATACTGTCTTCCCCCGCCTCCATTTCCGAGCGCAAAGCGTCTGCCTTTATGCTTTGCAGGGAACTTCTCAAGAGGCATAGCAGAGCAATAGTGACGCTAATGATTGCAGCATCCCCGCTCACCATCTGGGTAGACTCCTCAAAGTTTCCAAGGACCTGGCAGATGTCTGCCAACCAGGCCCACTCTTCTGTAAAGAATTGAGGAGGCTGACTCCCACTGCGCCGCCCATGTTGGAGTTGGTATTCCACAATAGTTCTACGCTGCTCATAGAGCCTGGCCAACATGTGGAGCGTAGAGTTCCACCGTGTGGGCACGTCGCACAGCAATCGGTGCACTGGCAGATTAAACCGATGTTGCAGGGTCCGCAGGGTGGCAGCGTCCGTCTTGGAGTTGCGGAAATGTGCGCTGACCCGGCGCACCTTTCCGAGCAGGTATGACAAATGTGGGTAGCTTTTCAGAAAGCGCTGAACCACCAAATTAAAGACATGGGCCAGGCATGGCACGTTCGTGAGGCTGCCGAGCTGCAGAGCCTCAACCAGTTTACGGCCGTTGTCACACACGACCATGCCCGGTTGGAGGCTCAGCGGCGCAAGCCAGCGGTCGGTCTGCTCTATCAGACCCTGCAGCAGTTCGTGGGCCGTGTGCCTCTTCTCTCCTAAGCTGAGTAGTTTCAGCACGGTCTGCTGACGCTTGCCCACCGCTGTGCTGCCGTGCCGCGCACACCGACTGCTGGCGACGTGCTGCTGACACATCTTGATTGCGAGACAGAGGTTGCGTAGGAGGAGGAGGGTGGTTTAGTGGAGGAAGCATACACCGCCGCAGATACCACCACCGAGCTGGGGCCCGCAATTCTAGGGGTGGGTAGGACGTGAGCGGTCCCAGGCTCTGACTCAGTCCCAGCCTCCACTAAATTCACCCAATGTGCCGTCAGGGAGATATAGTGGCCCTGCCCGCCTGTGCTTGTCCACGTGTCTGTTGTTAAGTGGACCTTGGCAGTAACCGCGTTGGTGAGGGCGCGTACAATGTTGCGGGAGACGTGGTCGTGCAGGGCTGGGACGGCACATCGGGAAAAGTAGTGGCAACTGGGAACCGAGTAGTGCGGGGCCGCCACCGCCATCATGCTTTTGAAAGCCTCCGTTTCCACAAGCCTATACGGCAGCATCTCCAGGCTGATCAATTTGGCAATGTGCACGTTTAACGCTTGAGCGTGCGGGTGCGTGGCGGCGTACTTGCGCTTGCGCTCCAACACTTGCGCTAGCGATGTCTGGACGCTGCGCTGAGAGACATTGCTGGATGGGGCCGAGGACAGCGGAGGTCAGGGTGTGGGTGCAGGCCAGGAGACGGTAGTGCCTGTGTCCTCAGAAGGGGGTTGGATCTCAGTGGCAGGTTGGGGCACAGGGGGAGAGGCAGTGGTGCAAACCAGAGGCGGTGAACGGCCTTCGTCCCACCTTGTGGGGTGCTTGGCCATCATATGCCTGCGCATGCTAGTGGTGGTGGCTCCCCAGCTGATCTTGGCACGTCAAAGGTTGCACACCACTGTTCGTCGGTCGTCAGGCGTCTCTGTGAAAAACTGCCACACCGTAGAGCACCTTGACCTCTGCAGGGTGGCATGGCGCAAGGGGGCGCTTTGGGAAACAGTTGGTGGATTAATCGGTCTGGCCCTGCCTCTACCCCTGGCCACCGCACTGGCTCGGCCTGTGCCCACACCCTGACTTGGCCCTCCGCGTCCTCGCCCGCGTACACGTCCTCTAGGCCTACCCCTACCCCTCAGCATGGTGTATTACCAGTAGTGCAGAAACAGAACGCTGTAATTAAATGTGCCGCTTATTGGCCTGTGGTTGGAGACTGACTTCGCTTATGGAACGCCAGGAAATAATTTTGCGCAAGCCTGCTGTAACACTTAGCTGGCTGCGTATGAATTAGGAAGACAACTACACCCAGCACAGACCCAGAACACTGAGAACAGTCACAGGCAGCCCAAATAGATTTTTTTCCCCAAATGTTTTTGGAAAGGCCCACTGCCTATATACACTGTATATGTCTTCTGTCCCTGCGTCACCACTACTGGCCCTGGAGTATATAAAATAACTGCAGACTGTTGCACTGTGGACTGGAATGTGATGTAACAGCCAACACAGAGCCAGAAAATAATTTTGCGCAAGCCTGCTGTAACACTTAGCTGGCTGCGTATGAATTAGGAGGACAACTACACCCAGCACAGACCCAGAACACTGAGGACGGTCACAGGCAGCCCAAATAGATTTTTTTCCCCAAATGTTTTTGGAAAGGCCCACTGCCTATATTCAATAAATATATGTCTTCTGTCCCTGCCTCACAATATATGTCTTCTGTCCCTGCCTCACAATATATGTCTTCTGTCCCTGCCTCACCACCACTACTGGCCCTGGAGTATGTATAATTACTGCAGGGCGCAATGCTCTGCACGGCCGATATACAAAAAAAAAAATGTGCAACACTGCAAAAAGCAGCCTCCACAGTACTGCACACGGTTAGATGTGGCCCTAAGAAGGACCGTTGGGGTTCTTGAAGCCAAAAATACTCCAAACACTCTTCCTATAGCAGCTCCGGCACCAGCAGCACTGTCCCTGATCTCTGTCAGAATGCATCTGTGGCGAGCCGCGGGAGGGGCCGATTTTTATACTGGGGTGACACCTGATCTTCCCAGCCACTCACAGCAGGGGGGTGGTATAGGGCTTGAACGTCGCAGGGGGAAGTTGTAATGCCTTCCCTGTCTTTCTATAGGCCAGAAAAGCGCGCTAACGTCTCAGAGATGAAAGTGAAAGTAACTCGAACATCGCGTGGTACTCGTCACGAGTAACGAGCATCTCGAACACGCTAATACTCGAACGAGTATCAAGCTCGGATGAGTACGTTCGCTCATCTCTAATGCCTACATAATCTGCAAAAGAGTCAATAAAAATGATTAGTTTATTTCCCTTAGATAAATGATTTACATTTCTGACGCACTAAAGATGGCTGTATTTGAAGTGTTATTGGAGATAACATGTAATAGCCGTGATTTATATAGTGTTTGAGGTAGCTGTGATGTTGATGTAGATAATTATTGGTAAATAAATAATTGATAGAGGTAGTGTCGGATGCCAAATATCTAAAACCTGAGGCTAAAAAGTAAGTAAGAATGACAAGGCAAGTTCTGGCCAATGCTGAATTGTCCTTACCTGGAATTTGATCAATATATGCTTCTCTTATACACTAGGTGCACTCATTACGTTGCTATATTTAGTTATGGCCACTGGTCTTAAAGGGGTTGTCCCGCGCCGAAACGGCTTTTTTTTTTTTTCAATAGGCCCCCCATTCGGCGCGAGACAAACACAAGGGATGGGTTAAAAAAAAACAAACAGTTTAGTACTTACCCGAATCCCCGCTCTGCGGCGACTTCTTACTTACCTTACCAAGATGGTCGCCGGGATCTTCACCCACGATGCACCGCGGGTCTTCTCCCATGGTGCATCGTGGGCTCTGAGCGGTCCATTGCCGATTCCAGCCTCCTGATTGGCTGGAATCGGCACACGTGACGGGGCGGAGCTATGCGATGACGCGTAGAAGGGGGCGGGGCCAGAATTCCGCTCGTGCCGAGACCCAAGAGAAGGGAGAAGACCCTTTTGCGCAAGCGCATCTAATCGGGAGATTAGACGCTGGAATTAGACGGCACCATGGCGACGGGGACGCCAGCAACGGAGCAGGTAAGTGAATAACTTCTGTATGGCTCATATTTAATGCACGATGTATATTACAAAGTGCATTAATATGGCCATACAGAAGTGCATAACCCCACTTGCTTTCTCGGGACAACCCCTTTAAGTTGTGGAAATTAAATTCAAATTAATTCTCAATCACATTTGTAAGACTATTGTTTAGATATTTATTAAAGTCATCATTTTTTAAAACATTTGCTTACTGTCCAACTTTAAAACACATAACTTATAATCTGAAGTGCTTGACCCTATTCTGCTGCAGCCAGTTTTGGCCTAACGAAAACCCAATTTGCAAATCCTACGTGTCTCACTTTATGTGGCAATAAATTTGGAATGCTTTTACTTATTTAAGTGATCTTGAGATTATTGTTTTGTGACACATTATACTTTATGTTATTGGCCAGTTGTGAAAAAAAAATTACACAAAAATTTTAAAAAAATTCACAACATTCAAATTTGATTTTTTGGGTTGTAAGACAGATATTTAAACCACACAAAATAGTTAATAAATAATACTTACCATATGCCCCCTTTATATTGGCATAATTCTTGTAAGTGTCCTTTTATTTTGTTTTGGACATTAAAAAGCTTAATGATAATTGATGATTATCCGTTCAGTCACATCCGACCTTTGGTCACTCCGTGGATCAATATTCTCTACGCATTCCTGTCTTTCACCGCTTCTTTCAGTTCGGCAATTGACATGTTCGTGGTGGCCTTGATTGCATCTAGCCATCTTGTTCTTTGTCGTCCTGATCTTCTCTTTTCACTGACCTTGCCAAGCATCAATACTGTTTCCATTGTCATGGCAGTTCAAAAAGCTTAATATGTTTTTCTAATTTTAAGGAAATGTCCAAAACCTATTTTTTAAGGGACCAATTTAGTTCAGAAGTGACTTTCAGGGATCTATGTATAAAATAACCCATTACACACCTCTTTTTAAAACTGAATAGGCAGATGATTGGAGAAGGGACACAGTGCCTTTGATCTGTGGAGCTCAAGTTTGGGTAGCAGGCTGAGAAAACCTACATTTATGACTAATAGCAGATGATTTGGTGCTACCAGGCTAGTACGCTTAGACTGAGTGCCAACTTCCAGGGCTGACAATGAAGGAACGGGGGGTCAGGTGCGTAGTTTTAATCGGTACCATTTGTAGGTATGTATAATGTATTATAAAACTTTTATTAATTTTTTTAGGGCAGGGGGAGAAATCACATCAATTCTGCCATACTTCTTTTTTACAGAGTTAATGATGCAGCATAAATGACATGATATATTTTTTCTGTGGATCGGTACGATGGAGGAGGAAGCAATCTGAGCAGCTCAATCCACTATACCGGGAATCTAATCCATCCAGCCGACTCAGGGCACAATATCCCCTCACTGTCAGCACCGCTGCCCTCTACAGCTGGAGAGTAATGGATTGAAACCTTTTAAGGTCTAATCCATGCAGGAGATGGGTTGTGACTAGAGATGAGCGAGCGTACTCGGATAAGCACTACTCGCTCGAGTAATTGGCTTTATCCGAGTATCGCTGTGCTCGGGGCTAAAGATTCGGGTGCCGCTGCGGCTGACAGGTGAGTCGCAGTGGGGAGCAGGGGAGAGCGGGCGGGAGAGAAGGAGAGAAAGATCTTACCTCCGTTCCTCCCCGCTCTCCCCTGCAGCTCCCCGCTCCGTGCCGGCACCCGAATCTTTAGCCCCGAGTACAGCGATACTCGGATAAAGCACATTACTTGAGCGAGTAGTGCTTATCCGAGTATGCTCGCTCATCTCTAGTTGTGACCTACTCGACCACCTTCATCCTTGGGCTAAATTTTTTGGCGTGAGTACCTGGTAGTCAGGGGCCACATGAGCAACTCGACCGCCAGAGACAGTGCAAACCCCAGGATCAGTACCAGGGAGGAGGAGGTCTGAGAAAGATTCCAGGGCAAGACACCACCACTGCATCAAGGACAAGGTGAGCAGGCCCCAGGAGCCCTGCCATTGCTGTCCATGTCAATGTTGGCCGCAGACACAGTCAAAAGGATTAGCAGTGCCCTTTCCTAGTCACGGGATGCATGGGGAGAGTCCAGGGAGACCCGAGATCCACTATGGCTCAATGCAGCCTTTTCCAGCCTGCAAATCCACAGCTTAGATTACAGGCTCAGCCCAGGACCTAGGCAGCAGCACCACCTCTAGCAGCCAACAGAGAGCCAAGAGAGAACACAAGAGCAGAGGAGGCCCCGAGAACAGCAACACACAAGACCACTGCCCCTGCAGCCACTGATACCCCCCACTAAGAAAAAAAAAGCTGAAATCAACCATTATTAGAAACTTCTATCCCTGAAGGAGGGGGGGAGGTGTCTATGACATACTGATTCCGAAGTCCATCTGTCAGCCCACTGAGATCTGCGTCCACCCCGGCCTAATCACTTCTCACAGCAACATAGCTGTCTCACAGTCTACAATGGTGTACCTGACCTTAGTGCCCCCACCGTGTGCTACTTCCAGCCAGCTGTATCCCTACAGTCCCAACCTGTAGCCTACTGCGGCTGACCCGACTTCCTTTCCCTAGGGCCTGGTTGGACACCAATTAGCTGGGCCCTGCAGACACCTCCATACTCACTGGTATGCCATAAGTGTCTGCTTGACTACCAGAAAAAGAGGAGACACTGGCTCTGCTGCTCTGCTAGTCCCCAAAATGGTACTGAAGTCTTCCTATGGACTCCACTGCAACAAACTTATACTCAGGCTGGATGCTATGGTAAGACGTGTCAAAGGCTGTCTCGCCCCTGGTCCATTTCCATTCTATATGCCTCATCACCCAAAATGACTACTTCATTCCATTCATCAATCACGCCTAATTAATCTGCAAAGACTGCTTTTTCTCTTCATTGCACATGCTTCATAATCTGCAAAGTCTGCATCTCCACTCCACTGCTTTTACTCATGCTTATGTTTTTGCTCCATACTAGACATGGCAGCTCGACAGGGCATGAGATAGGTAGATTCCGCTAACTTCCCTAACACCTTGCATATAAACAATAACATCTCTGCTATAGCCTCTATTGCCATCCTCATTGCTAGCCTTAACGGTTTCTTCCTATGCCCACCGCTAATATACTTCATGCACATCAGCCCCCTCTTTCCTCTCCTCACCCATGCACAGCTCATATACACTATTCACCTTCTCAAACGCCTCCATGCCCCGGACACCACCAAGAAATACCTTAGCCACCCTCACAAACCCCCCAAACACCTGCTCACCCTTTCTACCCTACTACTTCTAGAAGTGGGGAATATTTCTTCCAATCCAGGCCTACCCCTTACTGCTCCTTACTACAACCTCCCACCAGCTACACTAAAACACCTTCCAAGCCCAACCACAAGCCCATGCGCACCCCCCCCCCCCCCCGTCCCCTTCCAATGCACCCTCTGGAACTCCCAGTCTGCGTGTAACAAGTTCCCAATTATCCACGACCTCTTAACCACCAAATGTCTCAACCTGCTCTCCCTCACCAAAATGTGGATACAGCAGTTTGACACTGCTTCACCTGCTGTACTCTCCTTCAATGGTCTGCATTTCTCCCACACACCAGAGGAGTAGGCGTTGTACTCTCGCTGAATTGCACCTTCCAGATTATCCCTCTGGTTCCCTCATTCACCTTCTTGTCATTTGAGTTGCAGTTATCCACTGGCCTCCAGACCCGACCCGCTTATTCCTTGACGACTTTGCCACCTGGCTCCCCACTTCCTATCCTGTGAAATCTCTACCTTCATCCTAGGTAACTTCAGCATCCCTACTAATGACCCCCATCTCCCCATCTGCCTTCCAGCTTTTAATGATCAACTCTTTTCTTGTCCTATCACAACTCTTAGACTCCCCCACTCACAGAGATGACAATACCCTCAATCTAATTTTTCCCCACCTCTGCTCTGCTTCACATTTTACAAACTTCCCACTCCCACTGTCAGATCACAAACTCCTCTCTTTCTTCATCAGGAACCCCAATATCTCCCCAGACCCTCTTACCTATCTCACCTACAGGAACCTTTAAGATCGTCCACATTCAACCAGTTTGCCGAAGCCTTACAGTCTTCCTCATCCACATCTCTCTCCTCTCATGACCCAATATGGCTGCCGTACACTACTACACCACCCTCAGACCAGCCCTGGATGAAGAGGCACTACTGGTTACCCGAGCCTTCCACTGCAGACCGCAACAACCCTGGCTCACGTTCCAAACATGCTTCCTCTGGTGGTGCTCAAAGCATGATGAATATCTGTGGAGAAAGTCAAAACAGCCCACAGACATCCTCCACTTCAAATTTATGCTCAAAACTTACAACCTTGCCCTCCACCATGCCAAACAAGTTTATTTCACCCCCTTTGTCTCCTCACTGTCCCACAATCCGAAACAACTCTTCAATACCTTCCACTTCCTCCTCAACCCCAATGAATAGGGCCTTGTGTTGGATTTTATTGCTAGAGAGCTAGCTGCCCATTTCAAAGAAAAAGTGAAAATATCCGAAAATAAATCACCACACACTACACAGCTAGCTCTGATCCTGGTCTCTTCTGCACTGCATCCATCACTCATTCACTATCTCTACTCAAACCAACGGCAGAGGAAGAAGTCTTAAGACTGCTTTCCTCTGCTCATCCCACCAGTTACGCCAATGACTGTCTGCCCTCACACCTTCTCCGGTCCCTTTTTGCTCCGCTGTCATTACCCACCTCACAATCATCTTCAACCTTTCCCTAACCTCAGGCATTTTCCTCTCCTCACTCAAACATTAAATCATATCCCCTCTTCAAAAGACACGGACTCTTGACCCAACTAATGCTTACAATTACGGACCCATCTCAAATCCCTATTTATCTCCAAACTTTTAGAATGCCTGGTCTATTCCCACCTCACACGCTTTCCCTTTGAAAACTCTCTTCTCGACCCCCTACAATCTAGCTTCTGCCACCTGCATTCAACTGAAACCAGCCTCATAAAAGTATCAAATGACTTCATGACAGGCAAGTCGAGGGGTAGCTACTCCTTACTAATCCTCCTTGACCTCTCTGCAGCATTTGTCACTGTTAACCACACCCTCCTCCTTGCAATGCTTCACTCCATCGGCCTAAAGGACAATGCTTTTTCGTGGTTGAGGGGTGGGGCTAGGCGGTGATCATCTAGCCCCACCCCCTCCTCCTACGCTCTTGACAGAAGCTCTGTAACCCCCCCCCCCTCTCTCTTCCCCCGCAACATGTTTAAGTTAGTGTTGTCTTTTTAGCAATCACAGCAGACTGTAGGTTTGGTGTTTTTACTGGCGCTTTGGCATAAGTTTTTGTTTATAGGGAAAAAAATTGCTGAAAAAGCACATAAAATGTCTTAATTCAAAACCATCCAGAAAGTACTAGAAAAAAAGGACAAATGTACCAGTTAAAAAAATCTTTGCTTTTTTACATGCATTTTTTGGAACAAAATGCTACCAAAAAGTGTAAGAAAGAATCTTAACTATAGAGATGTGTCAGAAAAGGTGGCAGTAAGGCTAAGTTCACACAGGGTGGAAATCCCGCAGAAATCTCACAGAATGCCCGCAGTGGGAGCGCATGGAAAATCCACAAGATTTTTGCAGCTGAAGTCTTGAGACATTTGGCGCGGGTTTTGATTACAGCCATCTCTCTCCATAGAGAGGAGAGAGCCCGCAGCGGAAACGGCAATACAATTAACATGCTATGGTTTCACTTGTCAGTTTCAGCGCGGCTTGATTGCAGCGGACTGTCTGCAGCATGTGGATGAGATTTTTGCAAATCTCGTCCACTTTGCCACTTAGTCTCAGGCTTAAGAGTGCAGGCGAAATTTCCGTGTGGAAAATCCACACGGAAATTCCACGGCAATTCCGCCCCGTGTGAACACAGCCCAAGTAATTAATAAATAAAACAATAGAAAAAGGGCAAATCATTAATGGGTTAAAAGTTTTGTTGAATAAGGGAATCGTTTATAATTGAAACCTTAGTTTCAATGTCAGTTTAATGTGCAATTTATTGTGAGTTCCTACCTGTAGATTGACAAAGAAATGTAGAACATCCTATTATTACTCAAGGTTTGGGCATCATGTTTTTTTCTTAGTGATTTGTGGGCTGTGTGAAACTGATAAGTACCTGTCATAGATGAAAAGTGTATGTTGTCTTTTTTCCCCTTTTATATGAGATATATAGATGTCTACTGTAGCGAACATCTTTAAAACATCACTTGTGGCAGGTACATTTTAGTTGAAATCATTGCAATGTGAGAGAAATAAAAAGCTTTAGCAGTTGCATCCTGAAAACAGCGCTGAGCCCTTACTGCGTTGCTTATAGTTTTGATCTCTGAGTGGTAAGCTTTTGCAACTCCGTTAGATTTTAAACCTTTCCCTGGTATTCTCAGAAGGGAAGTAATGTAAGCTTTATAGAAATCAAGCTGAAAGTCTGCATGTCTTCATTTTTGATCAAATACAAAGGATGGTCAGAATTATGCCTGCAAAGTATCTGCAACATACACAGGAAGCCTAAAGCTGAACATCTATGATCTCTAAACTTTGTACTGATTTACAATGTAATTGAAGAAAATGTGTTGTTGAACTGAAGTGTTTCTACATGCAAAAAATGAAAGATAAACCACAGGAAAAAGTGTATAACCAAATCAGTTATTTATAATATACAGACTGTGCCGCTGTAAATGTGAGCCGTGTTTTTTCGTATTATCTTTTTACTTTCTATTTCAATAATGAATTGCAGAGTTGCCATTGGAATGGCATAGTTATGCGATTACGGGGGCAAAATACAAGCATGCAGCTTGCTTCCCTTACTGGCTTAAGTGTGGAGCCCAGACAATAAGGCCTAGATTGCCAGAATTGAAAAGGAGGTTGGACTCCACTACGAAACAGGTAGGACAGTCCAGGTTTTGGGCGATCTTACGGGTCACCTTGAGGTCTAAATAAAAACAGATTTAATCCTCTAAACTGTGACTCTCAGTGGGGGGTAAGACAGGTAATGCCAAGGACTGTGGGATATATACTATGAGTTTTGAAATGTTTTGAGTTCATGTGGCAGAAGGCCTAAACGTTGATGCTGGGTAGTTTAGTTCAGAGGCAAAACAGTAATTTTCTTAATAGTTCCATTGGTTTTTGTACAGCACAACAATTATAGAACATTTCAAAAAAGTTGCGATTTATAATTAATCTTCTATATATTAGTCAATGTCTGCTTGTTTGTTCGAGCATCACGCACAAACGGTACGACCGATTGACATGAAATTTTGCACATAGTATAATCTCGACCCGGAGAAGGTTATAGGCTAAAAAAATTTAGAAATGTTGTTGTCTTGGTAACCTTATTTGCATTTGCTTGAATTTTAATGCAGCAACCCCAAACTTGCTTTTACAAATGGATTCTACGTACTCGATTTAGTATTTCCAACAAGTGATTACTACTAGAAGCGTCATAATGAGTGCTGAACATTTGTGTTTCAGGACTGCTTTTTAGCCCCAGCCTAACCCTGGTGGAGGCCACCAATCATTTGCCCAATTTGTCCTTTCTAATTCCGCATTGGATGTCCGTGTTGATAATGATATATCCCCAGACAGGAATACATGGAGCAAATTTATGAACACCGGACCTCATTTATCAAAGCTGTCTAACAGTAAATCAACAAACAGTAAGAAACAGTTGTTGGTGCCCTTAGCAAACGATCACATAGTAGCTGTCATTTTTCCTCAGCACTAAGAGGATTAAATACTGTTGCCCATAGCAACCAATCACAGAGCAGCTTTCATTTTATCTCAGCACTGAGGATTGAAAACGGTTGCCCATAGCAACCAATCACAGCACAGGTTTTATTTTACCTCAGCAGTATAATATATAGCAACCAATGACAGCTCAGCAGCTTTAATTTTACCTCATCAGAATAACAAATGAAAGCTGAGCTATGATCAGTTGCTATTGGCAACAAGAAATGCCAAATTTTACTCAAATCAGACCAGAACTGGGGATTTGTATATGACAGAAACAAACAGATTTAGAGTTTTAGATATAAAACGATGCCAAGCAAGCGAAGGACCTGTTTGGGCAGAAGGACAAGAGCCGCACTTAAAGTAGCAGCTCGAGTAGCTGCAGCGTCTGAGCAAACTAACGGCCGACACCAGAATCAACGCAAGCAACAAGCAAATGCTCAAATTGTAGAAACTGAGGAAGTGAAGAATGCCCAACATACTTAAGACTGAGAGAGACACTCAATTTTTGAGAAAAGCAGCTTGGAAATTCTTGGAGGGGGGAAGCTTTTAGATACAATGCAAACAATAACTGCGAGTGTCATCTGCAGCTTTCTATTGGCCAAATGAACAAACCATGCTCATATTGCAATGCTCTAAGGTGGCCTAAGGAGACCCCTGGACTATGTTGCTGTGGTGGAAAGGTTTTACTATCAATGCTTAGAACTCCCCCTAAACCACCAGAGACTCTTATGTCAGGGTCATCTTCCAAATCTAAACGTTTCCTGGAAAATAGGAAAAAGTATGACTCATGTTTTTAAATGCCATCATTTGGCGTGACAAGGAAATTGAGCGATGGTGGTTTTGGTTGACGTTTAAAGTCCAAGGGCAAATTTCTCATTGTGTTGCTTCACTTCTACCTGAATTGAATGAGGAACACAAGTTCCTGCAATTCTACTTTATGGGGGATGAACAGCAGCAAGCTGACTGATGCCATAAAAACATCTCAGCCACTAGGGAAGATATTGTGTCCTTCGACATTTATGCGTACGTTCTGATATCATCTTTTTTTACTTAACCCTTTCCAATCTACTGTCTGACGTCTTCCGACATTCTGATTGAAGCTTTTACAGCTCCAATGGCAGAAGACGTCAAACAGGGTATTCTTACCGTCTATTGACAGCTACTCCACTGTCGGAGCCTCTCTGGTGCACATACACTGACTTTAGCCAGCAGATGGCACCGTTGTATAACAGCAAAAAGAGAAAACCTTTTAGGAAACCCTGAAACCACAATTGGACTGGAAAGGGTTAAAATGTTATGTTTTGTATTGCACACATTCTGTTTCGGGTGCTCGGGCTAGTAACATATATTTTTTGGATTTGCTAATAAAATTATACAGCGCTCATTTTACATGTTTCATTTAAATGCATAAAGCACCTAAAGGTTTTTGTGTTTTCTAATCTTCAAGTACTACGATTACCAGTCTCTCCACCTATCCATGTTGGTCGAAACATGTTGCCTAGCATGTTATCCTTCCAATAAACCTAGAGAGTTACACATTTGTTCAAAGCAATAACATTTGTTCAAAGCAATACTAGTTTATTTGAGAGGAGCGACTAAATCTACTATTTCTTGTCTAGTCAACCGTGCTTCAATAAAAGTTTTCTATTTTCTGAAAAGAACTGCTGTGCTTGTCTTTCTATGTGTCTCAGCATTTCAATTCCTTGCATTTTCATCATAACCATAATAGTTTTGTCTGAGTAGGGAGTGTAGCATGTAGCCAGTGATTCCGAATGAATAGCTCTGAGTATGTTTTTGACAGTCTGACTGTAGTCACCATCAGCCTAATTCTGATCTTTATAGTGAAATATGCATAAGAGTGGGTCCAATAGAATGGTCATTAGGGTGGCCCATGGAGATATGGCAAAAAGTAAAGTGGCAGCTATACAGCAAGACTCCTTCCCAATTTGCTACATATACTAATAGTAATGTTAGGGTAAAATTTTAGCTTTAAATTCCAACTGCAAGATGGTGCTCAAAACTGATATACATAATGAGTAGAGATGAGCGAACGCGTTCGTCCGAGCTTGATATTCGTGCGAATATTAGGGTGTTCGGGATGTTCGTTATTCGTAACGAACACCATGCGGTGTTCTGGTTAATTTAACTTTCTTCCCTGAGACGTTAGCGCTTTTTTTTGGCCAATATAAAGACAGGGAAGGCATTACAACTTCCCCCTGCAACGTTTAAGCCCTATACCACCCCCCTGCTGTGAGTGGCTGGGGAGATAAGGTGTCACCCGAGTATTGAAATCTGCCCCTCCCGCGGCTCGCTATGGATGCATTCTATATGCGCTCAATGGGGCCAGCGGCAGCAGCGCTGACCCCATTGAGAACATATAGAAGACAAATCCTTCTTCTCTGGCACAGCTGTAACAGCTGTAGCAGAGAAGAACGATGTTTGCCCATTGAATTCAATGGAGCGGCAATACAGCATGTTCCACTGAATGCAATGGGCTGCCGGCGATCGCAGGATGAATGGTCGGAAAGGGGTTAAATATATAACCCCTTTCCTGCAATTCATCCAGAAATGTGTTACACTAAAAATATATACCGGCGTATAAGGCGACGGGGCGTATAAGACGACCCCCCAACTGTCACCTTATACGCCGGTAATACAGTGGAGCAAAGAATAAAAATCATTACTTACGTTTTTAGATGATCTGCGGCGCTCCTGCAGGCTGTCACTCCCTCCTGGTCCACGGCAGAGTATTGCTTTCTCCACGAAAGACTTTAAATCCCTGCCTCCAGAAGCACACGTGCCTTCAGCCAATCACAGCCAATGACAATGATGTCATTGAATGGCTGTGATTGGCTGTGTTTCTGGAGGCGGGGATTTCAAGGCTTGAAATCCCCGCCTCCAGAAACACAGCCAATCACAGCCATTCAATGACATCATTGTCATTGGCTGTGATTGGCTGAAGGCACGTGTCTTTCTGGAGGCAGGGATTTAAAGCCTTTCATAGAGAAAGCTTGTCTGCCGTGGATTAGGAGGGAGTGACAGCCTGCAGGAGCGCCGCAGATCATCTAAAAACGTAAGTAATGATTTTTATTCTTTTCTCCACTGTATTACCGGCGTATAAGGTGACAGTTGGGGGGTCGTCTTATACGCCCCGTCGCCTTATACGCCGGTATATATTTTTAGTGTAACACATTTCTGGATGAATTGCAGGAAAGGGGTTATATATTTAACCCCTTTCCGACCATTCATCCTGCGATCGCCGGCAGCCCATTGCATTCAGTGGAACATGCTGTATTGCCGCTCCATTGAATTCAATGGGCAAACATCGTTCTTCTCTGCTACAGCTGTTACAGCTGTGCCAGAGGAGGACGATCTTTATGCTGACAGTGGGGGGGGGGGGGGCACTCTTGCCGCTATTGTGGCTTAATAGTGGGACCTGTGAACTTGAGATGCAGCCCACCATGTAGCCCCTCGCCTGCCCTATCCGTCACTGTGTCATTCCCATCACTTTCCTGAATTGCCCAGATTTTCACACATGAAAACCTTAGCGAGCATCGGCGAAATACAAAAATGTTCTGGTCGCCCATTGACTTCAATGGGGTTCGTTGTTCGAAACGAACCCTCGAGCATCACGGGAAGTTCGTTCCGAATAACGAACACCCGAACATTTTGGTGTTCGCTCATCTCTAATAATGAGAAATAGCGCTTACGGGCAAGAGTTTCACTTACACAAGCAAAATTACTAACAATTTGCTTTTGCAAAAGAACCATTATACTCTAAAACATTTAGTATTGACAATGGCATTTGTCCTGACAATCTACATATTTGTGCTGTTCCTACCAAAATATATGAAAATAGTCAAAATTACAACACAAATACTTGTTAGTCAGTGTTTAAAGACTGGACAACAGACTTCTTGTTAATCTGTGTTGAAACAGCCTTGCACTTTGCTTGGACGACTTGAAGCAACAGTTGTTTTTCTTCTTCATCATTAGTAAAAAGTCTGAAAATTCATGGTCTTTGAGTGCAACCTTGTCATAGACATAAGAACCTGAAACTGCCCCAAATAGAGATTTGTTAAAAGGAAAAAAAAATAGGCGGTGTCTTGCTTTGTAGTTAAAAGTTGAGTTCTTTGGGCCACCCTAATGATCTTATGCCAATGGGCCTAAATCTAATCTTGCAGTTGAACCTAAAATACTTGTATTTCTATACAGGTCTATAGAACACAACAGAGGTCTGCATTCTGGAGCTTAGATTTTGGGTACATAAGCACTCAATCTAGATTGTATTTGATTTTAGGTAGATTGAACCCATAATAGGTTCTGTGTAGAGATGAGCGAGCATACTCGTCCGAGCTTGATGCTCGTTCGAGCATTAGGGTGCTCGAGATACTCGTTACTCGAGACGAGCACCACGCGGTGCTCGTCTCGATTAAACGAGCACTGACCATTGAATTCAATACAGCCGGCTCCATTGAAAGCGATGGGCTGCCGGCTAGCGCGGGATGAATTTTCGGGAAGGGCTTAAAAATATAAGCCCTTACCTGAAAAAGAAAGATTTTAGTGTAAAAAAGAATAAAAATGCAGGCTTTCTCTTCAATGGAGCCGCTGCTGCTGCCGGCGACTCCATTGAAGACAATGGTCCGCTGGCACACCTGAATTCTTTTTCAGGGAAGGGCTTTACATATAAGCCATTCCCTGGAAATGAATTAAAAGTGATTTAAAAAACAAAAAAAATAGATACTCACCTCCCTTCAGCTGCCGGGGCACAGCCACGTCTTCTCCTGCTGTCCCCTGCACTGTGGTGCTGAACTGCTGTCATTCAGCTGAGAGCTGCGCTGAGCCAATCAGAGGCAGCATTCACTCACCCATTCATGAATTCATGAATGGGTGTGAGTGAGATCTGCCTCTGATTGGTCAGGCTGTGACCAATCAGAGGCAGCTCATTCAGCAGGCGGGGATTGAATTCAATGGGCTAACATCGTTCTTCTCTGCCACAGCTGTTACAGCTGTGGCAGAGGAGAACGATCGTTATGCTGACAGTGGGGGGAGAGGTCTCACCCTTAATAGTGAGACCTCGGAGCCCGAAATGCAGCCCTGCATGTTGCTCCTCGCCTGCCCTATCCATTTCTGTGTTTTTTACATGACTTTGGAGATTTGCTAAGATTTTCACAAATGAAAACCTTAGCGGAGCACCAGTCATATACAAAAATGCTCGAGTCGCCCATTGACTTCAATGGGGTTCGTTACTCGAAACGAACTCTCGAGCATCACTGAAAGTTCGACTCCAGTAACGAGCACTCGAGCATTTTGGTGCTCGCTCATCTCTAGTTCTGTGCATGATTTAATAAAAAAGTCTCACCACGCCTTTTACTAATGATACTTTTTCTAACGTGTGCCCAATCCTCCAGGATTTTATTTACTAAATCCTGTTTATGGATTTTGTTCAATCACTTAGTGTGGCATTTATTTTTTTTTAATCAAAATAAGTTTTTGAATTTGTCAATAGAGAGTACTTACCTTTTGTGATTCTTTTTTGTAAACTCCTCAATCAAGAGCAAGGAAAAGATTGCATTTGCAAGTATGGGAATAGTGTCTCTTTCGAAGATTAACACCTTAAGGACATGGCCTAATTTGGGCCAAAGGATGCAACAATTTTGTGGGGATTTTCATCACCATTTTTTTAAAAGCCGTAATTTTTTTTCCCATCGATGTGGCCATAAGAGGGCTTTTTTTTTGTTTGGGGAACTGTAAAACATTTTTTAAATTTTTATTGAGAGCAGGGAGAGAAGACACATTAATTCTGCCATCGCTTTTCCTTTTTCAAAAGCGTTAATCATGCAGCATAAATGACTTGATACTTTTTTATGTGTGCAGATACGATTACAAAAATAAAATTATTTTTGTTTAGGGTTTTTTCTTTTGCATAGTAAAAACCCTGTTTTTGGAAATTAATTTTTTTCCACATCAATGCATTCAAATGGCTTTTTCCATGGCTGAAGCTCTGTGAAAGCTTGTTTTTTGTGTGACAAGCTCTAGTTTTTATTGGTACCATGGATTTAGTTCAGCATATGTTCAGGCTTTTTGAGTCTGTATAATTTTTTTTTTTCTGGGGCTACAGCATATCTGTTCTTTTTACATCTTTTTGAGGTGAAATTTTATATGCTATTACTAAAAGTTTACTTTTAAGGGGATCCACTCAGGGTTGTTGCTTTTGGCAATTATGTTGGTTTTGATATTGATTACAGTGGGACCTTCCTGGACCCTGAGCCTTTCCTTTTTGCTTTTCCATATTGGATAAGTGTGTTGTCTTCTCAAAGAGGTGGGTGGTCTTTTTGAGATGTTTCACCGTATTATTAATTTATAAATTTGTAACCCATTTTCTTTACCAATTAGTATGCTTCTTATTAGAATTTTATAATAAGTTATATCTTAAACTGATATTTGAACATACAATTTTTAATTATATTTTCATTCCATTCTTCTCATGTCCCTGTGTCTTGGGAGAAGTAGCATGTGAACATCTAATCAGCAGCCTCTCACAAGTTACTGTGTCTTGTAGGAGGCACCTGCAATTCAGAAGCTGTAATACTATTGTATAGATTTACTAACTCTGTCTAATAAGTTGACAGTGCAAACGTAGATTAGACAGTATAAAAAGATTTATCACAGTGAATCTACTAATAAATCGGGCGCAATTTTTAACTGTGTAGTCTAACCAGTGGCATGAGGGGGTGCAGCAAGGCCACCCAGAGTGACAGCTGTGGAGCAGTGTGTGATGGTGCAGAAGGGATGGTGGCTGTGTGTCTCCAGGTTGTCACCTGGTTGCTCCTCTTCAGTGTCTTGCCGCCGCCTGCACTCTAGACGAGTATGTGGAGAACCTGGGGGGAAAGCATGTGTGCTTCAAGTATTGTGCCGAAGGTTGGGACATGGGTGTGGGGGCGGTCATGGGGGGATGGGCATGCGGGTATGTATAATGTATATGTGCATATATGGGTTATTGTACCTAGGAGCCCTTGTAATAAGGTGATATAGAAATAGTGATATACAGATCAGGAATAGAAATGTATCTGTTTGTACTATTATATTTATATAATCTATCTCATATCTATGCCTTTGTATCTATATATCTAAATGCATGCATCTATATATCTATGTATGTATATACCTGTCTATATATGTATATATCTAAAGTATGTATGTATACAGTATTTCAATGTATGTTTATATTTATCTATGTATACAGTATATCTATATATGTATCTATGCATGTATATATCTATCTATGTATACAGTATATCTACATATGTATGTATGCATGCATCTATATATCTATAAATCTATCTATCTATGTCTATCAGATCTATATATTTACCTATGTATCTATCTATGTATCTAGCGAAAGGAATTGATTTCAAAATTTGCAGAGAACAAAGTTAGGAGACAAAGGTTGTAAGTGTTTATGCTCACACTGTCAAGTAAATAAGCCAGAAAATTATACTTGCAACTGTAAGTATCTTGTTTTTCCTTCTTTTAATAATTTCAAAATTGGGGTACAGGGGTGGTGACTAAAACATTTTCCACACCGGGTACCACCTATTCTTGCTACACCACTGCAATGGGCTTCAGTAACTTTGAAGCACCACTGTAGTGCTATTCAATATAAAAGTGTATTCGAGGTGAAACATAAAAAAATGTTTCTATCTGTCTCTATATCGATATATTCATATAAAGATATACATCTATCTATATCTATCTAAGTCTACACACCCCTGTTAAAAAAATAAACATGTTTTTGTCATGTAAACAAATCTGTCGAAAGTTTCCAAGAATTATTTCCACCTCTAAATGGGACCCCTTATCTGTACAATTTCATAGAAAAAAAATACTGAACTCTTTTAGGGCTCCTGCACACTTGCGTTTTTCAATGGAAATTTTTAATGTTAAAACCGCATCGCAAGTTGGTGCTTTGCAATTTTTGTGCGATGTGTTTTTAACATTAGAAAGTCCCATTGACAATCGGGTGGAAAAAAAACAGCGATATCACGTGAAGAAAAACGCAAGTGTGCAGGAGCCCTTAGGGTGGAAAAATAACACAACAAAAATAATGTGGTTGCATTTGTGTGCACCCTCTTATATTGGGGGATGTGGTTGTGTTCAGAATAAGCCTGCTAAAAAGGCAAACATTGACATGAACAAGGGGCAAAGCAAACAGGGACATGAACAAGGGGCAAACAAGGACATGGACAAATATCTCCTTATCTGTGTACGTGTATATTCTGTAACACTGGGAAATGAACACTTAGCAGAGTCTTACCGGCACGCGAACTGCGGAACTGCGGGCTGGACATGAAACTCACTGGCAGGCAAACTCAGAAACAGCAGACATAACTCACAGACAGACATAACACACTGACTGACAAACACTCAAAACACTCACTTGCATACCTGCACACATAGCCAGGTGGAATACCTATAGAATCTATGAGGTATTGGTTCATATTTTGGCCAAGATACCTTAAAGGAGATGTCTCGAGGCAGGAGTGGATTTTTTTTTTCCCAGTCCCCCTAATTAAGCATACATTACTAAGCCCCCCTGTAAATGACTTTTCTAGCTGGTTTGTACTTACCGTTCCAGCGTTTCAGCAACTTATAAAAATTTTCCCAAGATGGCCGCCAGCTCTTTTCCCATCGCTTGCTGTAACCCGACGTGCGCGCTCCCGAGACGCTACCAGCTGTGTCTCCCTGACAACCAGACGCCACGCAGCCGCCGACCGGACCCCTGGAGTGAACACGGCCGACCAGTCACCCACCGCCAGGCAGCAGGTAACCGGCGCAGCCCCCCCCCCCCCCCGGCACAGCAGCAGCCCCCCCATCGCAGTGACAGCCCCCCCCATCGCAGCGACAGCCCCCCCATCGCAGCGACAGCTCCCCCCATCGCAGCGACAGCCCCCCCATCGCAGCGACAGCCCCCCCCATCACAGCAACAGCCCCCCCGGGAAAAGCGGCAGCCCCCCCATCGCAGCGACAGCCCCCCCCATCGCAGCGACAGCCCCCCCGGCACAGCGGCAGCCCCCCCATCGCAGCGACAGACCCCCCCATCGCAGCGGCAGCCCCCCCCCCCCCGGCGCAGCGGCAGCCCCCCCCCCCCCCCCCGGCCCATCACTTACCAGGACAGCGGGACAGCTGGGCGGCTTCTCGGGACAGCTGGGCGGCTCTGCACCTTCCTCTAACAGAGGATGGTACAGAATGGCCGCTCCAGCGCGCTCCCGAGCAGTGACAGCTCGTCTGCGCATGCGCAGAAGAGCTGTAGCGGGGAGCACACTGAAGCGGCTCGTGCTGAAAGGAGAAGAACGGACTGCGCAAGCGCGTCTAAAAAAGCAAGCTGCCAGCGAATTTAGACGGAACCATGGAGACGAGGACGCTAGCAATGGAGCAGGTAAGTGAATAACTTCTGTATGGCTCATAATTAATGCACAATGTACATTACAAAGTGCATTAATATGGCCATACAGAAGTGTATAACCCCACTTGATTTCGCGAGACAACCCCTTTAAGCTTGAAAGCCCAACTTCAAGGGTCCTTGTTATCTCTCAGGTCCCTACACTAACAAGACAACTAACCCCAGGAAACTTGCATGCAGCACAGAGAGATTATTCCATTAAGGTCAACCCTGCACTGGAATCTAGGGACCTACCTCATTCTAGATGATACAGGACCCACGGCAAGACACAGTTCTCACCACACATACCGAGAGCCGCAGACACGCAGGAGCATGACACTGAGGACACTGGAGATACAGAAAAAACACAGAAGAGACAGAAGGTTGCACAGACATGCAGAAGCACGACACAGTTCACATCAAAACATACCAGAATAGAAACGCAGAAGCATGACATAGTTCACACAGAACTGAACCTGCACGGAGATGCAGGAGCATGACGCTGTTCCCACCAGAACAAACAAGAGAAAGACCAGCAGCCTCTAGCAAAGGAGCTGGTATATATTTGAGCACAGACCTTGGGGATTGGCTGACTGGGGAAATCCACACCCAGCAAGCTCAATCATTCCACACCTGTGGGGCTATGCTGCTGAAAACCTATGTAGTACAACAGATCCCAGCAGCAACCCTAACATTTTCTCTGCCTTAAAGAGGGGCCTCTGGGGATTCCTAACAAAGCCAATCCCATTTAAACTCATAATAAATAGTAGCTAGTACACAGCCGCCATTATTTACAGTGATTCTGATTTACGCCATATAAAGTTCGGTTCTATTAGGATAGGATTATCCTGACATTTTCTTAGTTGCATTTTTTAGCAAAAAGCAGGGTCCGTAAAAAGCTTAAACACATTAAAGGGATCAGATTTTTGAAAGGTATCACGGTACCCAAAAGATTTCCAAGGCATTACATATACCCCGGAACACAATGAAAAGGGTCATCAAGAAGAGGATTAGATTTGGCACAACAGTGACATTACCAAGAACTGCATGTCCCTCAAAAATCTATGAAAAGACCAGAAGAAAAATGGCTCAGGAACCTGCCAAGAGGCCTACAGCAACATTTAAGGAACTTCAGAAATTTCTGGGAAGTACTGGTTGTGTAGTGCATGTGACAGCCATCTCCCATATCCTTCATATGTCTGGGCTGTGTGTTAGGGTGACAAGACATGATGACATGGCAACCTTTGGAACCCATAAAGGGATCGTGTCCATGTACAGGCTGTAAAGCCTGTAGATTTATGAAGAGGGGATCTACTTTGGGGATCTACTTTCAAGACCTCATCGACCAACAACGAGTATGTCATCAGAGATTTTATTAATTGTAGATCTACTAATGTGGTGTATTTGGCATCATGCTTGTGCCCCCTCAACTACGTAGGAAAGACTACACAGCAGTTGTGGAGGAGAGTGCTGGCCCACATAGGAAACATTAATCGGGTTGAACACACGAGTCTAGCCAATCACGTGAGAGACAAACATGGAAATGATCCAGAGGCAGTAAGATTCCAAGGTATTGAAGTCATTAGAAACAACGGAAGGAGGGCTGATGTGGATAGGAAACTACTCCAGAAGGAGAGCGCATGGATTTTTAGACTTGAATCATGTGTCCCCCGAAAGGCTTAAATTTGTCCTTCTCATCATTTATTTGAGGTAACCTGATTTTTATGGGTATATGTTCCCCATTCTGGAGTATATAAATAGTATGATCTATGGAGTACATAATATCTGGTCATTGAAATAAATGATTGAGCTAATTAGGATTTCCTGACATGATGATTTGGATATTATGGTTATGTGTTTGACTGACTAAATTTTATCCATTAACTATAGTATATTTTGGATACGCACTATCAATGGAACCCGGAGAAGATACATCCTGAATACGGAGTAGTGTATAGATAATTTGGTTAATATACATTGATGTAACAAAAAAATCAATATGTGGAGACAATAAAGGAAACTGAGAAGTGAATAGATTGAGCAGAAGGAATTTTATTAAACATAACAATAAAAGTTTGTGAATAAAATGCAGTAAGGATATAATGAGTGTCCTGGTGCGATCCCCTGCTTTAGATGCACGGAGAGGGTTTGGATGGAACAGCACTGACTTGTACAACTTATGATTCCTCAAAAAATCTGCTCTAAAATCCAGTTAAGAATTATCGTCATGTTAGGAATACGTATAAAGAGTTGAAAGTGTTTGTCGCCTTCAGTAATGATATTCAGAATTAGGAAGATGTCTCTACCCTCATAAATCACTGCTGATGATCTGCCATAATGGATAAGCTACTTACCTGAGGAGTGGACGTAATGAGACTAATTAAAGATAAAAAGATTTTAACAATGGAATGCATAAGATGAAGTGACTTAATATCTCCCTTGTCAGGATTGTCAGGAACTGTTATCTCTGTAGCTTTGCTCAGTGAGAACGCGGCGCCTGGTTGCTATGGACTCACGTCTTTCGTACGTCATCGGGCTGTGACAAGCCACTGGTTGGCGATGGATGGCGCCTGAGTCCGTGGGTGCCGGTGTGCATGTGCCATACCTCCAACCATCGCGAGAGTTCAGCTGGGAGGTGTGCGATCCATCTCTGATAAGTGTATCACAGCCATAAAGGCTGCACAAACAATCTCTATCAGTGCTCGGTCCTGAGGAAACCATTTCTAAACTATCTAATTAACTGTGGAAACGCATCATGGATAAAGAGAGTAGAGGGGTGATAGAAAAGGAAAATGAAAACTCCTCTCCTTTGTAAGAGGTTAGCAGAGAAGAGTCAAAACAGAGTATAATTCATTACTCGCTAACCTATTAAGGAAGAGAGAGAGATAAATAATGCAAGTAGTGATGGTGCTTTGAATTATTGATAAAATAAAAATATCAGACCATTATAAGGGACTAGCTGAGTTATAAGACTATCTGTTGCAGTGAACAGCTGATGATGGCTATTTGAACATGGGAGCTTAGATATAAGTCTATGTTAAGCATATGGATATGGGTGTGAAATTAATGCTACTCTATGGCATGAGGTTTAGGTTACATCTGATACCAGAGTGTCAGAACAAATGCATTAGAGTAGTAGTTAGATCTTACACCATCTACACCTAAGGCCAATACTGGCTGGGATGTTGATGCCATATTAATACTAAACAATAAAGGATATCTTAGTTAAACATAATATAATGGGAAACCTAATATATATGAGTTTGATGCTGGTTTTATTATCTATACAGTATATATAAAAATAAATGTATGTCTGTCTGTTTGTCCTTTATGCACTACTACACCATTCATTCGATTACCATGAAACTTTGGGAAGTTGTTGAGTACACTCCCGCTGTTAGGGAAAAACTCCCTTTTAGTATGTCATTCAGCGTCCAAATTAAAAATAAAATAAGTAAGTCTGCAGACTTAAGAAGACGTCAGTATATACTGGTATATCAATTGCTAGAGAGCAGAAATAAGCACACTTTAGCCTATGGGTACCCAAATCAGCTCTGATTTTATTGGTCGTTGCAAACTCTTTTATAGACACATCACATATTTAGGCCTTAGTCACACGGGCGTTTTTTGCCGCGATTTGCGGATCGCATGACGGATGCGCATCGGCAAATTGCGTGACCGGGGCCGAAAAGTCGTCCGAAAAAACTGCTCCTAGCCACGTTTCAATAGAAACGGGCCGGAGCTGTCCAGCGCATTGAATTCAAAGGAGTCGGCAATACAGCCGGCTCCATTGAAAGCAATGCGCTGCGGGCGATCGCAGGATGAATTGTCGGGAAGGGCTTAAATATATAAGCCCTTCCCTGCAATTCATCCAGAAATGTGTAAAAATAAAAAAAAAATATACTCACCTTGGCCAATCAGGGGCAAGTCTGACTCACACCCCCTTCACACCCACTGCAGGCCGGCCACGTTGAACTCCGTCTGCTGGGACAAGGTGAGTATATATATATTTTTTATTTGCTTTCAATGGAGCCGGCTGTATTGCCGGCTCCATTGAATTCAATGGGCAAACATCATTCTTCTCTGCCACAGCTGTTACAGCTGTGGCAGAGGAGAATGATTTGTCTAGTATATGTTCTCAATGGGGTCGGCGCTGCTGCCGCCGGACCCATTGAGCGCATATAGAGAAGAACAGGAATCGCAGATCGCAGATAGGTGCGATCTGCGATTTCTGTTCTATAATTTATCGGACGAGCGCATAAAAAGCGCTCATGTGTCCGAAACCATTGCAAAGCAATGGTTTTAAAAAATCTCCGGACGCATGCGCATGCGCAAATCGCACGAAAAAACGCCCGTCTGACTAAGGCCTTAAAGTGACGTTGATTCTGAGCCAAACATTACATATTTTGTTTACATCATTCAGTAGTTTGCCACATATTCAATCAAAGTCCATTCATGATACCTAATATTTTCCATTCTTCAGCAGTTCTGATATTTCCTTATACGTGTCTAAACATTTAACATTTCATAATGTTTCAGCGTAATTGTTTTATTAATACATGCTTAGTTTTATGACTTTATTTTGAGGTAAGTATATTGCTTATACCTATCAAATTCTGTTACATTATCTGTTATCAATTTGTAGCTCTCTCTCTTATCAATCTTATGACTAACTAATTGCTATGGTTTAATTACTTGTTAGGTCAGCCTGACTTTCCAGCAAAGCCTAAGGTTCATACATGGTGATTCTAATACAAGAAATTATTTCTCTGAAACAGTAGAATCTAAAATAATATCACACAAGCTGGGGTCCTGGGTAATTTCCCCCACAATTCCCCCCTTTTTAAAATAGTCCATGCGAGGAGACGTTGTAGTACTTCGAGGAGGGTGGAGCCCTCCGAGCCGGACTTTTTCCCAATTTTCTCTTCTTGCTTCGGGCCGGGTTCCCACCGATACGGCTCCTCGATATGACTGTTTAAAATTCATTGAAGATTATAATAAAATCGTAAGTCATTCATTATTTTCTTTGATGAATGTTTTCTTTGATGATCAAGATGGCTCTTTTTAATTCGTGTATGTTCGTTGTTTTGCATTACTTGATTCCTCAGATATGAACAAACAAACACAAGCATTAGTTCCTTTATAAACATGACATTTCTATGTTATTCCCATAATAGGGTGGTCTTCTTTTTGGCACACACTTCAAACACATAGTCACCAAATTTGGAATGCATTGTATACAGCAGCAAATCAGAATTAGTCCTACGATTATCATGGCAAATATCAAGAATATTTTCGTTATCCAGCTCAGGCCGAACAATGAAAATAACCAACTGAACCATCCCTGATCCACATCTTGTTTTATGCTATTGGATATTTCTTTCAAAGTGTTAATATTCTGATGTATTGATTCTGAATGATCAGAGAGGTTGAAACAACACATGCCCTCGAATTCTTCACAACCATGATTTAGTGTCAACAATAGGTAATCTATAGTGGCTCTATTTTGCAGTGTGGCCTGTCTTACTCCTTGCACATCTAATAGGAGGAGGTCTAAAGCTTGAGAGGTAGTGTTTAAACCTTTTGCTAAATCACAAGCTATACCATTTATGACTCTTCCATTATATACGGCTAGCCCCCAAACTCCTACTATGAGAATCCTAACGCCTTTTACTTCAGTGTCGCTAAGGAGGGTTGGTGGACCCTCACAGCTTTCATCTATCCCTTTTATTTCCCTTTTTACTTTGTTACGTTCTTCTGGTTTCTGGTACATAAAAATACTCAAACAGGACAGTGTACATGGTTCTCCTGTATCATTTGCTGGAATATATGTATAAGTGGGATTTCTACATGATAAAACCCAACCAGTTGGTAATTTAACATGTCAAAAATGATTGGAGCGTCTAACAATCACTTTACAACGCATTTCATTTGTTACCTTCTTACATTGATTTACCATACAATTACAGAGCATTTGAAAATCACCAGTAGCCTGTTGGGGTGTGCTTTAATTTGCTGGCAATTCCCAATTTCATTAGGATCACAAATGAAATTATAACACACCTCAGATTCAGCTACATTCTTAACTTGAAACTTATAGTTTCAAGTCATATTAGTCCACTCAATATTTTCTGCTTCCCTACAGTCTGAGCAATAGGCATACACATTTAAGAAAATATTCATGTTAGTTACATCGGATTCATTTACTAAACTATCATTATGTTTTGCTGTAAATATATTTCTGAGCACTTTTACAGGTGTAGGATCTGATAACAAACATGTCCGTAAGATGTCTTCTCCACTTCTCTTACCTGCTGGTAATCGGTCCTGGTACTTTGTACCATTCCCTCAGTCTGCTATCTTGTCTGCCTTGTTTGGTATCTGTCAACTTGTCTTCTAGACCTCACTGTTATCAGCCAGGGCTTTACCATCTGCCTCTGTCCTGTATGTACTGTTCGTGTTGGTTTTGTCATCTGCCTTTCCTGTCAGTGCTAGTGGGTAGTAGTCTCTTGCATAGGTACTGCGGTCCCTGCCTGTCCTCCCGTAGGAAGCGTAGGGGCAGAGTTGGGGGCCTGGATGTGTCCACCATCAGGGCTACCTCCAGGAAGAGACAGTGGCATGGGTGAAGAACAGGGAGCCCCCACCATGCGTACCTAGGCACCCCACAAGTACGGTAACATTTCTGTAGCAAGACTATAGGCGACCCCCTCAAGCCTTTCAGTAGAAAGAGTATAGGCGGACTCCTGTAATATTTCTGTAGCAAGAGTATAAGCAAACCCCTCAAGCCATTCAGTAGCAAGTGTATAGGCGGACCTCTGTAACATTTATGTAGCAAGAGTACAGGCGGATCCCTGAAACATTTCTGTAGCTAGAGTATAGCCGAACCCCTGAAACATTGGTGTACCAAGAGTATAGGTGAACCAAGAGTATAGGCAGAGCCTGGAAAAATTAGTTAGATAACAGTATAGGGAAGGGCCTGAAAAATTGGTGTACCAAGAGTACAAGTGTACCCCTGAGAAATTGATGAACCCCAAGGGCAGGTGAAACCCCTAAACATTTTATAAAGATACAGCTCGTTGTTGCTTAATTTGTAACAGAGCCTGGAGACAGCCCTCCAAACAAATTGGTTTAAGTTAAACTTTTAAAACTTGTAAAAATGGGAAAACTTTTAAACAGAGCCTTTTGGGCCGCAGAAAAATTGGCAGTGCAGTGTGATGACATGCTGTTTTAGGAGGAGTAATAATATCCAAGAGGAATAGACAAAGCTAATTCTCCCCTTTTTTAAGGTCATAGAGGAGGCATTTTTCTCCTGTTGCAGTGAAAAGAATATTTAGGATTCGCTGCTTTCCACTGGTGGAGAAGAAAATTCTGGGGAAATCCAGCCTTTGTTCATCTTTATGAGTGTAAGCATGTCGGCGCTGGCAGTTGACAGGCGGGTACGCTTATCCGTGATGATAACCCAAACTGCACTAAACACCCTCTCTGACAAGACGCTAGCGGCAGGGCAGGCCAGCTTCTCCAGGGCGTACAGCGCAAGTTTGTGCCACGTGTCCAGCTTTGACACCCAATAGTTGTATGGAGCAGAGGCATCACGGAGAATGGTGGTATGGTCGGCTATGTACTCCCTCACCATCTTTTTACAGTGCTCCCTCCGACTCATTCTTGACTGGGGAGTGGTGACACAGTCTTTCTGGGGAGCCATAAGGCTGGCAAAGGCCTTCGAGAGTATTCCCCTGCTTGCGCTGGACATGCTGCCTGATCCCCACACCTTCCCTGCTACTTGGCCCTCTGAACTGCGTCTTCGGTCACTAGCGCTGTCAGATGGGAACTTTAGCATCACTTTTTCCTCCAGGGCCCTGTGGTATTGCATCACTCTTGTACCCCTTTCCTCTTCGGGAATGAGAGTGGAAAGGTTCTCCTTATACCGTGGGTCAAGAAGGGTATACACCCAGTAATCCGTGTTGGCCAGAATGCGTCTAACGTGAGGGTCACAGGAAAGGCAGCCTAACATGAAGTCAGCCATGTGTGCCAGGGTACCAGTACGCAACACATCGCTGTCCTCACTAGGAGGATGCTCCTCCTCCTCTTCAGCTCATGCACACTGAACAGATGAAAGGGAAGCAGCATGGATACCCTCTGTAGTGTCGTCAGCAGTCTCTTCCCCCTCCTCCTGCTCCTCCTCCTCCCCCTCCTCCTACTCCTCCAAAATGCGCTGAGATATAGATGTGAGGGCGGTCTGGCTATCAAGTGACATACTGTCATCCCCATCTCCTGTTCCAACCGCAAAGCGTCGGTCTTTATGCTTGGCAGCAAGCTTCTCAGCAGGCAAAGCAGGGGGATGGTAACGCTAATGATTACTGCATCGCCGCTCACCATTTGGGTAGACTCCTCAAAGTTTCCGAGGACCTGGCAGATGTCTGCCATCCATGCCCGCTCCTCTGTAAAGAACTGCGGAGGCTGACTACCACTCCGCCGCCCATGTTGCAGCTGGTATTCCACAATTTCCTCGCTGCCCTTACAGCCTGGCCAACATGTGCAGCGTAAAATTCCAGCGCGTGGGCACGTCACACAGCAGAATGGTATAGCTGAAATGCTCTGTACAGGCCTAGATGCTTTAAAAAAATGGTGCACTACTGCTCCCAGCCAGCCACAAAAGTAATGCACACAATGAGGAGTAGCCCTAAGAAGGACCATTGGGGTTCTTGAAGAGAGGATCCTGCTCTAACACTTTCCCTATATCAGCAGCAGCACTTTCCCTAACCTTTGCCGGCATGCGTCTGAGGCGAGCCGCGGGTGGCACCACTTTAAGTACTCGGCGGTCACCTGATCCCACCAGCCACTCACTACTGTTGGTGGGCAGAGGGCTGGCACGTCACAGCAGGAAGTGGAAATGCCTTCCCCGCATGTTTATTGGCTAAAAAATGGCGCTAAACATGCGGGAAGTGAAATGAAATTTTCTCGAGTACTGTGTGTTGCTCGACTCAAGTACCCAGCATCTTGAGTAGCCTAATACTCAAACGAGTATCAATCTCGGACGAGTGTGCTCGCTCATCTCTAGTGTTCAACTACAAAATGATGCATCGAACGTTGGCTGGTAAAATGGTGCGGCCCTTTTATAAAAGTGTGCAGCTACTCAGATATAAAAGATGGTGTTTTATTTGATAAAGACCAGCTAAAATAAAACTCCACCATCTTTTATATCTGAGTATCTGCACACTTTTCTAAAAGCGTTGCACTATTTTACCAGCCCTGTTTAACTTTCTCTGGGAGAATGTGTTATGGTCTGATGACACCAAGGTTGGAATTAGTGCATTAATTCCAAAAGGCATGTTTGGTGCAAAGCCAACACTGTGCATCACCAAGAGAACACCACACCCACAGTGAAACACAGGGGAGGCAGCGTTATGTGTTGGGGCTGTTTTTTCTGTTGTTGGAACTGGAGCTTTAGTCAATGTGGAAGGAATTATGAACAGTTCAAAATATCGGTCCATTTTGAGACAAAACCTTTAGACCACTACTAAAAAGCTGAAGATGAAGAGAATAAAACAATAAACAAATGGCTTCACCAGAATCAGATGAAAGTTTTGATCCCATTAAAAATCTGTGGGTTGACCTGAAGAGGGCACTACACACGAGATGCCCTCACAATCTGATTAATTTGTAGCGCTTTTGCAAGGAAGATTTGGCAAAGACTGCCAATTCAAGATGTGCCGTTCTGATAGACAACTACCCAAAAAGACTGAATGCTATCATAAAGTCAAAGGATATAGCAACACATATTAGTTTAGTTTGTGCAAGTTTATACAACTTCATCATTTAATTTTTTCATTTTTTCATCCTAAAAGATTTGTTTGCTTTTTCAATGGAATTGTACAGATAATGGGTCACAATAAAGATGGAAAACAAATCTGAAATGATTCAACTTTGTCAGAGTTTTTAACATAACAAGAACATTGCATCTTAACAGTGGTGTGTAGATGTTTTATCTATCTATCTATCTATCCCATATCTATCTATCCCATATCTATCTATCTATCTATCTATCTATCTATCTATCTATCTATCTATCTATCTATCTCATATCTATCTATCCCATATCTATCTATCTATCTATCTATCTCATATCTATCTATCTATCTACCTATCTATCTATCCCATATCTATCTATCTATCTCTCTATCTCATATCTATATATCTCCTATCTATCTATCTATCTATCTATCTATCTATCTATCTATCTATCTATCTATCTATCTATCTATCTATCTATCTATCCCATATCTATCTATCCCATATCTATCTATCTATCTATCTATCTATCTATCTATCTATCTATCTATCTATCTATCTATCTATCTCATATCTATCTATCCCATATCTATCTATCTATCTATCTATCTATCTATCTATCTATCTATCTATCTCATATCTATCTATCTATCTCATATCTATCTATCTATCTACCTATCTATCTATCTATCTATCTATCTATCTATCTATCTATCTATCTATCTATCTATCTATCTATCTATCTATCTATCCCATATCTATCTATCTATCTATCTATCTATCTATCTATCTATCTATCTCTCTATCTCATATCTATATATCTCCTATCTATCTATCTATCTATCTATCTATCTATCTATCTATCTATCTCATCATGCTTCCATTTAAAAATGAACAGAATACTACTAAGGTGGCTGTGGTGCCTTTGCAATAGTAGCTAAAAATATATAAACACTGTGATGTTGAACAAATTATTACACAACTGTATCCAAGACAATGCAGTGACCTTTTAAAAATATATATATTCAACATTTAGCTGCAATGCATCTGGAAATTTTCCTTGTTGCACTGTTATTGTGATGCATGTACCGCTAATGGTAATTAAAAACTTAGTGTGCTTTAAGTATTTAGAGGACGGGCTAAACTTAGACTTCTGTAATACATTTGTTTTTGCTGAATAGAAAAAACAAAAATATTTACTCATTGAAAACAGTACATTTTTTTGAAATTTTTGAAAGTGGCTGCTTTCACACCTGTGCTAGGGCTCACTTCGGGTTTTAAATCTCTCTGCTCCATTTTTGAAGAGACACTGAAATAAAACCGAACAAAAAACATTTGTTTTTTTTCCGTATTGATTTCAATTGGGTTTAAAAAAGAAAGCAGAATGCATAATGAAAGGTTTCCACTTGCTTCTATTCCATCAGGTGTACATTTTTTGGGTGGAAAAATAGCACAGTTTTTAGCTTTCTGGGTATTTCAACCCACATTCAAATCAATGGAGAAAAAGTGGACCATTTTTCCCCCGGTTTTATATGAATTTTTCCACTCCAAAAATGGAGAAGAGAGACAGAAGCCCCAAACTGAGCCTTAACACACATGTAAAAGGAGCCTAATATCGGTGTTTTCACGAATGAACACAAACTACATTGATCAAAATGTACCACTAAAGTATATGTCATTTAAGTAAAAAAAATCCAAAGTTATTACCACATAAAGTGACTTGTCAGATTTGAAAAGTGCGGCCGTGACCACAAAGCTTAAAGTGACTGCACCCTAAAGGGTTAAGCAATAATTATTATTAGACAAAGAATTAAACTGCCGTTTTTTTGTTTTCTTTGTTTAATGTAATGCTATGGAATATGCATTATATTCCGGCACCTTCAGATGGCAGCATTGTTAATCTGTAGTTTTCTCTTGTCACAAACATACAGTAAAAATGTTTGAACCTCAGATAAGAAATGGATGGCAATGGATTAGAACTGAAGATGACATCCTGTGTAATCCTTCAGTCAAGTGACTAATGTAAAGAAAAAAAATCCCAGCAGACTATACGGATTTTTTGGCATATTAAAATAAAAATGTCAGAACAGATACAAGCAGAGGAAAGAATGTTAAGGGCTTCGTATATAAAAACGGCTTTAAGGAATAGTTTGCTTAGAACTGATTTTTTAATGAGGTCTTTATTTAAAAATAGCAGATCTCTACCTATCATGGATTGGGATTGTCCACTAAATCTCTCTATTACCAGCCCAACAAAGACTAACTGCTAAATAAAAAAGAATCCCTGCAATTTAAAGAAGCAAATACATTTTTCCATCCCTGCTCCCCTCACCTGATTGTCCCTCATACTCTGGACATCTACCCTTTATGTTGCACTCACTTCCATGCAGTGCAGCCTCATTGCTGATGTTTATCAAATACATCTCTATGTTGTTTTCACTTTTGTGCTATTAATCTCATAATGCATCAGCACTAGAGATGAGCGAGCACCAAAATGCTCGGGTGCTCGTTACTCGGGACGAAATTATCGCGATGCTCGAGGGT
The DNA here is from genome assembly GCF_035609145.1 of Eleutherodactylus coqui. NCBI lineage: Eukaryota > Metazoa > Chordata > Amphibia > Anura > Eleutherodactylidae > Eleutherodactylus > Eleutherodactylus coqui. Next base: position 22,341,064 of record NC_089845.1, read on the forward strand.
TCGTTTCGAGTAACGAACCCCATTAAAGTCAACACACTACCTCCAACAAAGCACAATCACTGCCTGCATGACACTCCGCTGCCACTTCTCCTGGGTTACATGCTGCCAACCCCCCCCCCCCCCACACACACACACACACACGACGCAGTGTCCACAGCGCACACCAAAGTGTCCCTGCGCAGCCTTCAGCTGCCCTCATGCCACACCACCCTCATGTCTATTTATAAGTGCGTCTGCCATGAGGAGGAACCGCAGGCACACACTGCAGAGGGTTGGCACGGCTAGGCAGCGACCCTCTTTAAAAGGGGCGGGGCGATAGCCCACAATGCTGTACAGAAGCAATGAGAAATATAAACCTGTGCCACCGCCATCAGGAGCTGCACACGTGGGCATAGCAATGGGGAACCTATGTGCCACACACTATTCATTCTGTCAAGGTGTCTGCATGACCCAGTCAGACCGTGGTTTTTTATAAATAGTCACAGGCAAGTACAACTCCGCAATGGGAATTCCGTGTGCACCCACAGCATGGGTGGCTCCCTGGAACCCACCGGTGGTACATAAATATATACCATTGCAGTGCCCAGCACAGCTGAGGTAACGTCAGCTTTAATGCAGGTGGGCCAAAAATTAATTGGATTACACTGTAGGCGAGGGCCCCAAAAAATTGGTGTACCAACAGTACTAATGTACCTCAGAAAAATTGCCCATGCCCAACCAAGAGGGCAGGTGAAACCCATTACTCGCTTTGGTTAATGTGGCTTAATTTGTAACTAGGCCTGGAGGCAGGCCAGTTAAAATAAAAATTGGTTCAGGTGCAAGTTTCAACGCTTTAATGAGCATTGAAACGTATAAAAATTGTTTACAAAAATTATATGACTGAGCCTTGTGGGCCTAAGAAAAATTGCCCATTCGGCGTGATTACGTGAGGTTTCAGGAGGAGGAGTAGTAGGAGGAGGAATATTATACATAGATTGATGAAGCAAAAATGTCCCGGTTTTTGATGGTGATAGAGAACGATGCTTCCATCCGCGGGTGCAGCCTACGTATTGCTTAGGTATCGCTGCTGTCCGCTGGTGCAGAAGAGAAGTCTGGGGAAATCCAGGCTTTGTTCATCTTGATGAGTGTAAGCCTGTCGGCACTGTCGGTTGACAGGCGGGTACGCTTATCTGTGATGATTCCCCCAGCCGCACTAAACACCCTCTCTGACAAGACGCTAGCCGCAGGACAAGCAAGCACCTCCAGGGCATACAGCGCGAGTTCAGGCCACGTGTCCAGCTTCGACACCCAGTAGTTGTAGGGGGCAGAGGCGTCACGAAGGATGGTCGTGCAATCGGCTACGTACTCCCTCACCATCCTTTTACAGTGCTCCCGCCGACTCAGCCTTGACTGGGGAGCGGTGATACAGTCTTGCTGGGGAGCCAGAAAGCTGTCAAAGGCCTTAGAGAGTGTTCCCCTGCCTGTGCTGTACATGCTGCCTGATCTCCGCGCCTCCCCTGCTACCTGGCCCTCGGAACTGCACCTTCTGCCACTAGCGCTGTCGGATGGGAATTTTACTATCAGCTTGTCCGCCAGGGCCCTGTGGTATAGCATCACTCTCGAACCCCTTTCCTCTTCGGGTATCAGAGTGGAAAGGTTCTCCTTATACTGTGGGTCGAGCAGTGTGTATACCCAGTAATCCATAGTGGCCAGAATGCGTGTAACACGAGGGTCACGAGAAAGGCATCCTAACATGAAGTCTGCCATGTGTGCCAGGGTACCTGTACGCAACACATGGCTGTCCTCACTAGGAAGATCACTTTCAGGATCCTTCTCCTCCTCCTCCTCCTCAGGCCATACATGCTGAAAGGATGACAGGCAAGCAGCATGGGTACCCTCAGCAGTGGGCCAAGCTGTCTCTTCCCCCTTCTCCTCATCCTCCTCATGCTCCTCCTCCTCCTCCTCAACGCGCTGAGATATAGACAGGAGGGTGCTCTGACTATCCAGCGACATACTGTCTTCCCCCGGCTCTGTTTCCGAGCGCAAAGCGTCTGCCTTTATGCTTTGCAGGGAACTTCTCAAGAGGCATAGCAGAGGAATGGTGACGCTAATGATTGCAGCATCCCCGCTCACCATCTGGGTAGACTCCTCAAAGTTTCCAAGGACATGGCAGATGTCTGCCAACCAGGCCCACTCTTCTGTAAAGAATTGAGGAGGCTGACTCCCACTGCGCCGCCCATGTTGGAGTTGGTATTCCACTATAGCTCTACGCTGCTCATAGAGCCTGGCCAACATGTGGAGCGTAGAGTTCCACCGTGTGGGCACGTCGCACAGCAGTCGGTGCACTGGCAGATTAAACCGATGTTGCAGGGTGCGCAGGTTGGCAGCGTCCGTGTTGGACTTGCGGAAATGTGCGCAGAGCCGGCGCACCTTTCCCAGCAGGTCTGACAAGCGTGGGTAGCTTTTCAGAAAGCGCTAAACCACCAAATTAAAGACGTGGGCCAGGCATTTCACGTGCGTGAGGCTGCCGAGCTGCAGAGCCGCCACCAGGTTACGGCCGTTGTCACACACGACCATGCCCAGTTGGAGGCTCAGCGGCGCAAGCCAGCGGTTGGTCTGCTCTGTCAGACCCTGCAGCAGTTCGTGGGCCGTGTGCCTCTTATCTCCTAAGCTGAGTAGTTTCAGCACGGCCTGCTGATGCTTGCCCACCGCTGTGCTGCCACGCCGCGCGACCCCGACTGCTGCCGACGTGCTGCTGCTGACACATCTTGATTGCGAGACAGAGGTTGCGGAGAAGAAGTAGGAGGAGGGTGGTTTAATGGAGGAAGCATACACCGCCGCAGATACCACAACTGAGCTGGGGCCCGCAATTCTGGGGATGGGTAGGACGTGAGCGGTCCCAGGCTCTGACTCTGTCCCAGCCTCCACTAAATTCACCCAATGTGCCGTCAGGGAGATATACTGGCCCTGCCCGCCTGTGCTTGTCCACGTGTCCGTTGTTAAGTGGACCTTGGCAGTAACCGCGTTGGTGAGGGCGCGTACAATGTTGCGGGAGACGTGGTCGTGCAAGGCTGGGATGGCACATCGGGAAAAGTGGTGGCGACTGGGAACTGAGTAGCGCGGGGCCGCCACCGCCGTTTCCACAACCCTATACGGCAGCATCTCCAGGCTGATAAATTTGGCTATGTGCACGTTTAACGCTTGAGCGTGCGGGTGCGTCACGGCGTACTTGCGCTTGCGCTCCAACACTTGCGCTAGCGACGGCTGGACGGTGCGCTGACAGACATTGGTGGATGGGGCCGAGGACAGCGGAGGTGAGGGTGTGGGTGCAGGCCAGGAGACGGTAGTGCCTGTGTCCTGAGAGGGGGGTTAGATCTCAGTGGCAGGTTGGGGCACAAGGGGAGAGGCAGTGGTGGAAACCGGAGGCGGTGAACGGCCTTCGTCCCACCTTGTGGGGTGCTTGGCCATCATATGTCTGCGCATGCTGGTGGTGAGGCTGGTGGTGCTGGCTCCCCGGCTGATCTTGGCGCGACACAGGTTGCACACCACTGTTCGTCGGTCGTCTGCACTCTCAGTGAAAAACTGCCAGACCTTTGAGCACCTCGGCCTCTGCAGTGTGGCATGGCGCGAGGGGGCGCTTTGGGAAACAGTTGGTGGATTATTCGGTCTGGCCCTGCCTCTACCCCTGGCCACCGCATTGCCTCTTCCAACCTGCCCTGCTGCTGCCCTTGCCTCCCCCTCTGAAGACCTGTCCTCAGTAGGCGTAGCAAACCAGGTGGGGTCAGTCACCTCATTGTCCTGCTGCTGTTCCTCCGAATCCTCTGTGCGCTCCTCCCTCGGACTTACTGCCCTTACTACTACCTCACTGATAGACAACTGTGTCTCATCGTCATCGTCCTCCTCACCCACTGAAAGGTCTTGAGACAGTTGCCGGAAGTCCCCAGCCTCATCCCCCGGACCCCGGGAACTTTCCAAAGGTTGGGCATCGGTCACGACAAACTCCTCCAGTGGGAGAGGATTCGGAACCATTGCTGCCCATTCTGGGCAGGGACCCGAGAACTGTTCCTGGGAGTCTGCCTGCTCCTCAGAATGTGTCATTGTAATGGAGTGAGGAGGCTGGGAGGAAGGAGGAGCAGCAGCCAGAGGATTCAGAGTTGCAGCAGTGGACGGCGCAGAACTCTGGGTGGTCGATAGATTGCTGGATGCACTTTCTGCCATCCACGACAGGACCTGCTCACACTGTTCATTTTCTAATAAAGGTCTACCGCCTGGACCCATTAATTGTGAGATGAATGTGGGGACGCCAGAAACGTGCCTCTCTCCTAATCCCGCAGCAGTCGGCTGCGATACACCTGGATCAGGAGCTCGGCCTGTGCCCACACCCTGACTTGGGCCTCTGCGTCCTCGGCCGTGCCCACGTCCTCGAGGCCTACCCCTACCCCTCAGCATGGTGTATTACCAGTAGAGCAGAAACAGAACGCTGTAATGAAATGTGCCGCTTATTGGCCTGTGAACAAATAGTCAGAAAAAGAAGAATCTGCGCTCAAAGATGGAGTGAGCTGAGGACGAATTCACATAGAAATAAATAGTGAGGTGTGACACTTACTTGAAAGGAGGGGGGTATGATGCACAAATGCCCCCTCCACAGAGTGTCCTCAACACAGTACAGAGCTATGCTCCAAGATGCATAGTAATAGTCCAGGAGTTTTCAAGTCAAAAGAAACTTTTTTAATAAGGCAACACGTTTCAGTGCAACAAAGCACCTTTCTCAAGCCATACATATAAAATAAAAGTACAGTGTATACAAGTATTTATACATTTCACAAAGACTCACCCTTCCCATGTTTGATAGTGCCGTGTGTTCAGCGTCCCTGGGAGTGGGCGTTTGTTGATGACGTCAGCAACATTGTGCAATGTGCTGACGGAACTATATGACCTTTATATTGTTACGTTCCCTAAAGGGTGGAACTTTACTAAAAAATACATAGAATTAATCATGAAAAAAATATATATATATAATATCATTAATAAACACGACTTCTATAGCTAACAGGCCGTGGGAAAGGACCTGTGTGACGCTATCAGCGTCAGTCTATCACCTGACTTATGTCACATGATACCCCCGGCTTTACAAGGTAACTGGGCAACGGAGGTGGAGCCTGGTGACGCGTTATGCGTCATAATCATACGTGCCAGGTCTCAGACCGTGGGAAAGGACCTGTGTGACGCTACCAGCGTCGGTCTATCACCTGACTTATGTCACATGATACCGCCGGCGTTACAAGGTAACTGAGCAACGGAGGTGGAACCTGGTGACGCGTTATGCGTCATGATCATACGTACCGGGTCTCTGGGCTTAGTACCAGTGTTACCTGGTTTACTAAGCACCGGGGGCGGGATCTAATGCCGCGCAGCACGTCACTACCTAACGTAGCACATATTGGCACATGATGGCACAGAAGACGCAGATCGCGTCACTATATCACACAGTGTGATTACCAGAATAGCTATGGCATTATATGGTTGCCAAGCAACCCGGAGGCGAACCTAATGGCATTTCCTAACTTTAGCTGTTTTACTGTTTCGGATTTTTGCTGTCCAGGGTTTAATGACTATTCTGAACCCCAACGTCTGATTCTAAAAAAATATATATCAATGGCCCAAATTGAAAGTGAAAAGAAATGATAATAAATACATATACACATTAGGGGGTAAAAAACATATACTATTACAATCATAATAATAATGGCTAAAAATCTATTTAGAAAGAATATATATAAAAATAGGGTTAAACCAGAATAAAATTGCCAATTGGCTAAAAATAGACATATATAAATATATATATATATATATATATATATACCGGCACCTACAAGATCAGGGTGAGTCTTTGTCTTCATAACACTAATATATAATCAATGCAAGACATATCCACAGATATAATCCATAAATATGATAAATAACATAAAATATCTACTAAAATGCCTATACTAAAGGTAAAAAAAAAAAAAAAATTATATATAATCAATTCTCATAAAATCTCCTGTGGGACATTACTTAGTTGATTAAATCTTCTCTAGTACTTCATTAAGACCGTTCGGTGTTAGTGTTTTCAATATGAAGATCCAGTACATCTCTCTATTTTTAAGGTGTGTAGCAGAACCTGTTTTTATCTTTTCCAATGGTGTCACTCTAAGACCTGAGGGGTTCTTATCATGTTTTTCTAAAAAGTGTCTTGAAACACTATGTTTCAAGAAACCATTGAGGATGTTACAACGATGCTTATTCAGACGAATGCGTAAAGGGTTTGTAGTGCGACCTATATATCTAAGGCCACAAGGGCATTCCAAAAGATATATAATATAGGAGCTGCTACAGTTAAGAAACGAGTTAATCTTATATGGAGGTTTCCCTGAGTCAATCAAAATTTCCTTCCTCGCATGTACAATAGACTGGCAGCATTTGCATCTAGAGTGACCACATTTGTACACCCCCCTAAGGGTACTAGTACTCAAAAATTTAGATTTCTCCATATTCAATCTCTTTTTCCTAAATGGGCAGGATGGAGCTACCATATTTTTAACGGTTCTGTTTCTCCGGAAAGTAATGCACGGGTTTGTAGGGAGAATCTTCTGAAGAAAAGGATCTTCCCTCAGGAGATTCCAATGTTTGAAAAGAATTTTTCGTATAAGGCTGTGTTGGCTATTGTACTTTGTTATAAACCTAATCACTTTATTACTCTTTTCGTCTGTTTCACCCTCTGTATCATTCTTCCCTTTTCCATTTCTCATTTGTGCATTAAATGTACTGGCTCTTTCATATGCTGCTTTGACCAAGCTCATCGGGTACCCTTTCTCTAAAAAGCGGTTTTTTGTTTTTTTTTTCAAAGTAATTTTTATTAAATTTTATAAAGAATTGAGAACATATACACAACACTGCATACATCAGAGATGAATTACATACATCGATATAGAGTTTACATATTATGACGTCAGGTATTTCAAGCTTAAGATTACACACAGTGGTATGATATAAAAGTGATACATTTCTTTTGTGTTTATTCAGTAAGAGAGAAATAAATCAACTAAACAATTCTAAACATGTCAGTGCTTATTTTTCCGTTCGAATTGCTGCCAACTATTCCAAATGTTATTAAATTTAGAAAGACAATTGTTAAATTTTGCATATATCTTTTCATAGCAGTAGTGGTCTGATACTGCGTTCAAAAGGTCCTCAATCAGGGGAGGAGAAGTTTTCCTCCATTTTTTGGCAATAGTGCTTTTGGCGGTCAATAGAAAGTGGCATATCCATTTTCTTTTCTTTTTTGGTATCTCTTGACAACCAATAAGAAGAAGTGCCAGTTGAGGCGAGCACCTAAGACGAATGCCCGATATGGATTGTATGGTGTTAAATACTTCCTTCCAGTAGTTACAGACATGAGGACAGTCCCAAAATATGTGATATAGAGTGCCTATTTGACCGCAGTCTCTCCAACATAAATTGGAATGGGTGGGGAAAAATTTTGCCATTTTTGAGGGAGTATAATACCAGTTTGTTAGTACTTTGTAATGTGTTTGTAGAATATTAGCGGAAAGAGTGGCTTTATTGGCCCACTCAAAGGCTTTCATCCAAATCGGGAATGGTATATTTTCTTTTATTGCATGTTCCCAATTTAGAAGATGTATTTTTTTCGATCTATTGGCATTTTGGGTGATTGCGTTATAGAAGGTTTTGATTTGGGAAGCCTGGGAGGTTTTGCACTTGTTGAATACAACTTCCAAATCTTTCGGGAAGGAAAAATTATATAAATCAGCTTGCTTGAGAAAGGAGAGAATTTTTATATATGTAAAAGCCTCTGAATCAGGCACATTGAATTTGTTTTGAATTTCTTGGAAGGAAAGAGGTTTGTTTTTGTTCAATATGTCTGAGATGGTTTTAACTCCTCTATTTGTCCATTTGTTTAGATTTAAGTCTCGGATGAAATAAGTAAGGACCTCAATTGGAAGTTCACCTGGGGGGTCCCCGGAGTCTGCTCCGCACCCAAGTGCCAGTTGGTTCCAATATTGAAGGGTGTTTGACATTAGCAGAGAGATATCTTGAAAATATATTAGTGATGCAATCTTTGGGATCAGAGCTCCAAGAATGGAGGCTTTAATCAGCGAGCCCAAATGTCTGTCTCCATTTCTGTTTTTCTCCATATGGCACCAAGACGGGGTTGGTTGGGATTTCAGCCAGGCACTAGATTGGCTTAACAAAGAAGCCTTGTAGTAGGTTTGGAGGTTAGGCACCCCAAGACCTCCCTGTTTCTTATGTTGGTATAATATTGATGCCGCTAATCTCGGTTTCCTATCCCCCCAAATAAAATTAAGCAGCTGCTTCTGAAATTTTTGGATCGTGGACGGGGGGATTGGGTAGGACAGTGTACGAAAAAGGTATAAAATTTTCGGGAGTAGTAACATTTTGTAAAGTGCCATTCTGCCGAACCAAGAGGGTTCTTTTTTACTCATTTCCTCCATCTCCGCCTGAAGAGAAATATATAGGGGATCAAAGTTTGCAGAAATTGTTTCAGGTAGGTCACGACATATTTTGGTGCCCAGGTACGATATCTCAGATTTCCATTGAAAGGGAAACTCCTTCTGTATATCCATTTTTAAAGCAGGTTCTACATTTATTCCCATTATTAGGGATTTATCGGAGTTTAGTTTGTATAAAGAGGCATTGCTATATTGGGTAATGCAGTTACTCACAGCTCTCAGGGAATTAACAGGGTCTGTCATGGTAATGATAATATCATCCGCGAAGAGGCCGATTTTGTGTTGTCTTAAGCCCATTGATACGCCTCTAATCTCCAGGGAGGTTCTAATCATTTCTGCGAGGGGTTCTATTATCATGACAAAAAGCAATGGGGATAGGGGGCACCCCTGTCGAGTTCCATTAGATATATAGAAAGGTGAAGACAACACCCCGTCAACCAAAACCTTGGCCGAGGGCTTAGTGTAGAGAGCTTGTACTGCACGCAAGAAGCTCTCGCCCACCCCAAACCTCCGGAGGACCTCGAAAGCGAAGCCCCAATGCACTCTATCGAACGCCTTCTCCGCATCCAGGGAAAGGAGGAGAGAAGGCGTCCGACTCGAGGCTATCCGTTCCAGCAGATTCTGTATTCTTCGTGTACCATCTGTGGCGCTCCTTCCTTTTGTAAAGCCCACTTGGTCATTATGAATGACCGTGGGTAAAACCTCCAGAAGTCTGCCGGCCAGTATTTTAGCATATATTTTTAAGTCGGAGTTCAGGAGGGAGATAGGTCTGAAATTTTCTGGTGTTGTAGGGGACTTGCCTGGTTTGGGTATGGTGACTATTGTGGCCTGGAGTATTTCTTCGTGCATGGAGCCCCGTTCCATCGCTTCATTAAATAGTGAATTTAGGTGAGGAACTAACGGTTGAGCAAAGTTCTTATAGTACTCATTTGAAAAACCGTCAGGTCCAGGGGATTTATGTTTTTTTAGATCTTGTATGGCCTTATATATTTCTAGATTTGATATTGGTTTGTTTAATTTGTCTTTCTGAATATCCAGCGTGGGGAGATCCAATCTATCCAGGAATGTATTTATTACTTCCGGGGTGGGCTGGAAGGTGCTAGGGTTGTCTTTAAGGTTATAAAGGCTATTGTAATATTCCCTGAATTGTTCAGCTATTCGCTGGGGGTGGGAGATTTTTTCCTGAGGGGCCTTTTTGTTAGTGATAAACGGGATTTTTGTTTTTAATTGTTTTTTTTTAACAAGGTTGGCCATCAGTTTTGAGGGCTTATCCATGTAGGAATAAAAGTTCGCTTTAAGGTAAGTTAGACCTCTATTGTAGTTGTCTAGAAGTGTATTTTTTAATTCCCTCCTTGAGGAGGATAATTCCATCAGGAGGTTGTCTTGTGGAGATTTCTGATAAAGAGATTCCAGTTTTTTAATTTTCTCCAATAGGAGGTCTATTTTTTCTCGTTTGTTTTTATTTTGTTGTATTTTGAGTTTTATCAAAACCCCCCTTATTACTGTTTTGTGGGCGTTCCACAGTGTGGCGTTGCTTATGTCAGGGGTGGAGTTGAGAGAGAAATATTCCTCTAAAGCTTTGCTGATAATTTTTTGGTTCTCAGGGATATTGTATAGGTTGGTATCATTTCGCCACATTTTTGATAAGGTACAGGGGGCGCCCACATTTAATTTTACGTATATTGGCGCATGATCTGACCAAGTGGGGATTCCAATCGTGGAGTCAGTTATTGAGGTGAGAGTTCCTCTATTCACCAAAAACATGTCTATCCTTGAGTAAGTTTTATGCCTGGGGGAGAAAAAGGTAAATTCCCTTGAAGAGGAGTTGAGACACCTAAATGTGTCATATAAACCCTCTTTATGTAACCAAGGGTGAAGAACCAGTACATTCCTAGTGGCTGCCGTGGAGTCCGCCTTTTTGTCTGCTATTATGTTAAAGTCTCCACATAATATTAATTTGCCCATTAGGACTTTTCTGACTTTTTTTATTACTTTGTTTAGGAAAGAGATTTGGGACTTGTTAGGCGCATAAACGTTCACCAGAGTAATCGGCGAATTATCTATGGTGCCTTGTACTATCAGGTATCTACCCCTGTCATCCGAAATTTGTTTATTAAGAGAAAAATGAAGACTGTCTCTCAGGGCGATCAGTACTCCAGCGTGTTTTTTATGAGCATTTGAAAGATAAATATGCGGGTATTGTTTATTTGAGAATTTAGGGCAAGACTGTTGGGCAAAGTGCGTTTCCTGCAAACATAAGATGTCTATTTTGGACGCTTTAGCATCTTTCCAGACCATTGAGCGTTTGAATGGGGAGTTTAATCCCCTAACGTTTTGGGAACAGATATTTATGTGCATTGTAATAGTGGGTTATAGGTGCATTTGTTTGAGATACATTAGCAGCATAGCAAATATATGAACTTAAAACAAAGATACAGGCGAAAACAGAAATATGCCTGTTAACATTAAACATTATACGAGTTGTGTTATTCATGTTACTTGTGAGGGCATACTTAAGGTAATCTTTCTTGTTGTATGAAAACATCAGTATGAGCCCTCCACTAAAAGAGCAACAAAACTGTAAAATTTAAACAGTTAAAACTTAGAATAAGAGCAGGTATAAAAACCTGAAACCTGTTGTTGGGGGAAAGTTCGGCTTGCAGACCATCAACCCGGTATCAAAGGTCAGCGAAAAATGTGTCCAGCTTCGTATGAGGAAGAACATCCGCGACGTTTATGCTGTTTTCACGGAGGGGTAGTGGGAAGCGTGCGACGATGGAAGGGTCTTGGGTGTCTCAGAGATTTGTTTGGTTGCGATTCCTCTGGAAGTAGGATATTCCATTTTGAAAGGATACTGGCGCCATCCCCTGGTGAGTTTAGAGCGTGCACGGTGTTATCTTTGTGGACTATAATTTTTGCAGGAAAGCCCCATTTGTAGGGTATTTTTGCAGCTCTTAGAGATGCGGTGATTAGAGAGAAGGCCTTTCTTGCTTGGATTGTATTCTGTGACAAGTCGGTGAAAAGGCTTATGTTTGCAAATGGAGAGGGTAGGGTGCCCTGTCTTCTTGTAGCGATCATCAGGGCATCTTTTATATGGAAAAAATGAAATTTGGCGATTACGTCTCTTGGAACTGAATCTGGTAGGAAGTTCGGCTTTAGCAATCTGTGCGCTCTATCAATAGTGCAATCTAATTCTGAGGCGTCTGGGAGGACACTTTTAATTAGCTTGGTGAGGAAGCTTTTCAGTTCATGCTGTGGGACACTCTCTGGGATGCCTCTAAACTTAACGTTGCACCTCCTGCTCCTATCTTCCAGATCTGTGAGTTTTTTCTTCATGTCTTCTACTTCCTCCTCCAGGGAGTAGTGTGCATCTATTAATTTGTTGTGGGATGCAGTTACTTCTCCCATTTTGGTTTCAATATGGTCGGTCCTCTCTTCTAGGGCTGTTATAGAGGTGTTTAGGGTATTTGACAGAGACTTAATGTCCTTTTGCAGGGATCCCCTTAAAGCTAGGATCATTTGTTTAATGAAATCTTCCGTTGCAGGCATATTGGAAGATGGGACACTTATAATAGGGTCAGGCTCAAGTGTGGAGTCTTCTTGCTGTTGGTTAGTATGTGAAGAGATTCGGGGGCGCTGTTTTTCAGGGCTTGATGAAGGAGTGGAAAGGGAAGATGACGGTTGCGAAACCGACAGCGCCGTTTTGCGACTTTGTGGAGCGGCACCAGTACCCCCCCCAGAAGGATCACTCACCCCTCCTCTGGATGTGGACCTCGACGATCCTCCGCGCTGTATTTCCTGTTCAGCGTTTTGTACTTTCAGATCAGATGTCTGAGAGGGTGGGACCCCCGCGTCCCCTCCGGGGCTTGGAGGCGAGGGAGAGCCCTCATTGCTCATCGGTCTCTGTTTCCTCGGACCACGGGTAGTAAAAAAGTCCGAGACCTTATTGAGTGGTGTATTAGTATTCCTTCTTTTAGGCATTCTGTTGCAGAAGGTCCTCGGGCTGTTTTTGTAGAGGTTAAGGTCTCTCTTAAGCACCGTGAAGACTGTAATTTAGCAAGACGTTTTGTCATATGATTGTTCTGATTCTCTTTCAAGCCCCTCCTCCCTTAGATGAGCCTTCTATCAGAAACAAGTATAGAGAGAACAGGACAGTGGCCGTCTCAGTTTAAAGCTTATTTCAGCTCACACTGCCTCAAGGGAGCCCAAACTTGAAGTTTTAATACAGGGGGGGGGGCACGTTCTCCAAAAGCTCTATCACCAGCACTTATGTGTCAGAGCTATTGTCTCTGTTATCAGTTCTCTGATTAGCACAGCCAGCGAATTTTCCTCTTCTCAGCTGTACTATGTGAAAGAACAGCTTTGGTTAGCTGAGTTGTGGCAAGGGGCACGGGGAGGCAGCGTGTGGGCTGGTAGTGTCTCCTCCTCTACTTTCTGCACACCACCTTCAGCTGCAGTTATTAAGGTCCGAAATGGTGCCTTATTCCCACGCTTCAGCAGGCTTCTGTTATCTTTATAGCACCCGTTTACTAGCTAGTGCTTATCGGGAGGCTCAGGGAGACAGAGTGTGTAAGCTGACACCTTCACTATCTCTCTGCTCACTGAGCTCAGCCGTGCCTGCTGGATTTTAAGATGGCACCTCGTTCCCGCGCTCCGTCGGGCTTCTATTAATAGCAACTCACCAGAAGGTTAAGCGGTGGTCACGACAGAGCTCCGGTCCTCTCATCTTCACAAGGAACAGCACTAGGAACGGCAAAGCCCTCCGGTGAAGTCCCAGGTGCTCTCACCCCCGCAGGCAGTGCAGCGCTGCAGAGATTTTCTTCTCTCCCGATTGTACTGCCCGGAGTTCAGGTACTTTCTTTTGTTGTAGGGGTCTTTAGGGTTCGTTTGAACCGATTTTGCTTAGCTGGAAATGCTGTTTATGTAGCTTTTGATTACCGGGTGCGAGCAGAGCTCAGGAAGACATGACTGCTCGGGTCTGTACCTAGGCCACGCCCCCCTAAAAAGCGGTTTTTTAAGATTACTGCTTGTTTCTCAAAATCTTCTACTTTAGTACAGTTCCTTTTGATCCTTATAAACTGTCCGAAAGGGATGTTGTTTTTCCAATTTTTGGCATGACAGCTCTTATAGTCCAAATAGCTATTCATGTCAGTTTTTTTAAAATGTGTAATCGTTTGAATTTGATTATCAATAATGGAGATATCAATATCTAGGAACGTGGCGGAAGTTTCACTAAAGTTGGCCGTAAACTGTAAACTGCTGCTGTTCATATTTAACTGGGAGATAAATTGTACCAGATCTGGCTCTTTTCCCCTCCATATGAAAAAAATATCGTCTATAAAACGTTGATAAAATATGATGTTACATTTATCTATATGCTCTTCGAAAGCTCCCATAAACAAATTCGCGTACGCTGGCGCGAATTTGGTGCCCATGGCGGTCCCTCTTTCTTGGATGTAAAACTGATTATTGAACGTAAAATAATTATGTTCCAGGATGAATCTTATACCCTCCAGGATAAAATCTTTTTGTCTGGTGGGCATCTGGTCTTCCTTCGCAAGAAATGAACCTACTGCTGCTAATCCTGCCTCATGTGGGATATTGGAATAAAGAGATGTAACATCTAAGGTGCAGAGGATGTAACCTGGTTTCCACGAAATCATCTTCAATTTTTCTAGAAAATCCCCCGTATCCTTCAAATATGCGGGTAAAGTTGTAACCATTTTCTGTAATATATGATCTTTTGGCTTATTGGCCTGTGGTTGGAGGCTGACTTCGCTTACGGAACGCACAGCAGAGCCAGGAAAGAATTTTGCGCAAGCCTGCTGTAACACTTAGCTGGCTGCGTATGAGTTAGGACAACTACCCCCAGCAGAGACCCAGTACACTGAGGACGGTCACAGGCAGCCCAAATAGATTTTTTTTCCCAAATGTTTTTGGAAAGGCCCACTGCCTATATACACTAAATATGTCTTCTGTCCCTGCCTCACCACTACTGGCCCTGGATAATGTAAAGCTACTGCAGGACGCAATGCTCTGCACGGCCGATATACAAAAAAAAAAAAAAAGTGCAACATTGCAAAAAGCAGCCTCCACACTACTGCACACGGTTAGATGTGGCCCTGAGGGTGCATTCACACGAACGTATATCGGCACGGTTTTCACGCCGAGCCGATATACGTCCTCCTCGTGTGCAGGGGGGGGAGGATGGAAGAGTCCAGGAGCAGGAACTGAGCTCCCACCCCCTCTCTGCCTCCTCTCCGCCCCTCTGCACTATTTGCAATGAGAGGAGGCGAGACGGGGGCGGGGCTAAGTGCCGTGAATTAGCCCCGCCCCCATCAGTTCGCTCAGTTCCTGCTCCTGGGCTCTTCCAGCCTCCCCCCCCTGCACACGAGGACGACGTATATCGGCTCGGCGTGAAAACCGAGCCGATATACGTTCGTGTGAATGCACCTTAAGAAGGACCGTTGGGGTTCTTGAAGCCTAAAATAACTCCTAACACTCTCCCTATAGCAACTCCAGCAAGACAGCACTTTCCCTGAACTATGTCAGAACGCATCTGTGGCGAGCCGCGGGAGGGGCCGATTTTTATACTCGGGTGACACCTGATCTCGCCAGCCACTCACTGCAGGGGGGTGGTATAGGACTTGAACGTCGCAGGGGGAAGTTGTAATGCCTTCCCTGTCTTTCTATTGCCCAGAAAAGCGCGCTAACGTCTCAGGGAAGGAAGTGAAAGTAACTCGAACATCGCGTGGTACTCGTCTCGAGTAATGAGCATCTCGAACACGCTAATACTCGAACAAGTATCAAGCTCGGACGAGTACGTTCGCTCATCTCTAATCAGCACAGAATCGCATGAGCAGCTACAGATCTTACCATGTTTGCCTGATGGGAGGACAGTGTGAATATTACTATCCTCTGCATTCACCTAAGTAAGCTTAAGACCATAAGGCGATCTTCACACAGGCGAGAAAGTCGTTTGAGATTCGTGCTTTGAGAGATGTACAAATCTTGCACAAATATGAACTCAATTCTTTTGAATGGGGTCATACACATGAGTGATTTTTCGCCTCATGGCACCGCGATGCGGGAATCAAATCGCGGCATGTCCTTTCTTGTGCGTGCTCTCGCATAGCACCGCTAATTGTTTAACCCTTTCCAATCCATTTATTTTTTCTCACCCATTCTCCCCAGCTCCAAATAAATTGAAGCTGGGAGAATGGGTGAGAAAAAATACATTTTCCCTGCACCCTCCTGAACTGACAGAGTTCAGGAGGGTGCAGGGAGGGACCTGCTTACCTGACCGGCGTCTTCTGCATTCTCCTTCTGCCTCCCGGCTCGGCGATCATGTGACCGCTGGGGTCAGGTGACACCTGGCGGTCACATGATCGCCGGGTCGGGAGACAGAAGGAGAATGCACAAGACGCCGGTCAGGTAAGCAGGTCCTTGCACGGTGCAGGCTCCCGGCTCGGAGTTCATGTGACCGCCGGGGGTCAGGTAACACCGGCGGTCACATGATCGCCGGCCGGAATCTATGCATTACATAGCGCTAATTGAGCGCTATGTAATGTGTAAAGGAGTGGGCAGAAAGGGTTAAAAACCCTTTCTGCCTTCTCCTCGGGGGTCCTCGATGACGACCAGTAAAGGAGTGCATCTGCACCCGATGTGTCTGACGATCGGGTGCAGATCCACTCCTGCACTGCAGTGTCGGGCCTGCCCCGACATCGGAGCTGTGGAGGGAAATTATGATGTCGGGGCAGGCCCGACATTGGACTGGAAAGGGTTAAAATGGGGCCAGCTGCATCATCGCACCACCATGTGCAAAGTGCATGTGATGTGATGTCTCCCATTGAAAACAATGAGAAAAACTCTGTTCCCTGTATCCCCAAAAGTGCTGCAAGGCTGATTTCCCATTAAGACGCTTTGTATGCTTAGGGATTTCACATGGATGGCGAGGGCAATATCGGTCTGTGATTCGCGGTCCAATATCAACCTCGCCCGTGTGAAGTTAGCATAAGTGTACAGTCATGGAACTGTCATTATAACTGTGTGATAGGAGCCTCTAATCTTCAGCAGTAGTGTGATAGGAGTTACTGGCCCCATGAGAACAGCATGCATGGTACAGTCCATGGAATTTTATCACACAGGTAGTTCTGATGACTGCGCTTTGGTAACTCCTTGAAATTTCCAGGGGGAGAAGGTCATCATAAGATCACATGACCCAACTGAAGGTAATTATTCGGATAGAAAGTAATAGTAGCCCTAAGGCCTCCTGCCCACGGACAGGGTGGGATACACCTGCGGCTTTCACCGTGGGAATCCCGCGGGGATAAACAAAAAAGTCCCCGCCTGGCGATCGTGGAAAAATGCGTTTTTTACCATGTTTTTCCACGCTCTCCATTAATACCATATTAATGGAAACCTCCCGCCGCGAAAAAACTCAGTAAAATAGAACATGCCGTGATTTTTTTCCCTGCGCATAAATTCGCAGCAGAATCCTGCATGTGAGGACTGAGCCATTAGGTTCAAAAGAACCTGACAGCTGTGTTATTCCACTGCGGATTTCCGGCCATGGGCATTAGCCCTTAACAAGATAATACTGGCTGATATATGTTTGCTGTGGACTGGTTATACAATGAATGCTAAATAAATAAATAATCACAAAGTGTGTGTTTAACCTTTAACTGGGAGCCATTTGGCAAACCTGTTTCTGGCTAGGGCTCCCTTCACACAGGTGTAATGGGTTCATTCACATCCGCGTATTTTCCTGCACATTTCAGGTACACAAAAAAAGTTGCATATTTTACTTTCCTGCACATTTGAGCACTAAAAGCCCTCATAGAAGTCAATAGGGATGCACTAATGTGCGCAAAATATGCTAAGAGATGTGTGAAAATAAGTAATTCTGCAGGAAAAAGAGCACATGCAGAACTCATTAGACTAATTAGCCATTTCAATTGCTGTGTCTTTGTTTGCTGCACAGAAAGCATGTGCAGTAAAAAAACACCATTGCACGTACAAAACAGCATAGTTAATTCTGCAAATACGTATCATTCAGGTGCTTTCAGATACACATACACTGCTGTGAAGGGGTCCTTAATGGGTAAGGTCTTCCCTTCTGTTCTCAGGTGTTTACACAAATGATTGCTATAGTCTGTGCAGGATAAAGAACTATGCCACGTTATTTGTATGTATCCCTTCCTCAAAAAAGAACTTTTTTTTCAGACTGTACTGTGTGCAGGAGAAAGTATATAGCGACTGAGAAAGTATGTATCACTAGTGCAACATAGTACCGAACGACGATGAGAGTTAATATATTTTCCACGCAATGTTTATCATCAACAATAGTTTGTTCATTACTGTACATGGTACATTGATACAAGGGCAAATAATAGAGGGTAGGACATGGAAAAGTCCGGCCACATTGTTATGAAAGTTGTCTAAAAGAAAATCTGTCTTGGTTACCCATAGCAACCAATTACAGCACAGCTTTAATTTTGAAATTTAAGGGGTTAAAACACCTGTGATAGGCTCAGCGCAGGGACCAATTAATTCATGAATGGGTGAGTGAGAGCTGCCTCTGATTGGTGAGGGCTGTGACCAATCAGAGGCAGCCCATTCAGCAGGCGGGGATTTTAAATCCCCGGCTGCTGAATACTACTCTGAGCAGTTCGGGAGAACTGCTGCCAGCCGCGGCTGAACTCCGTCTGCCGGAACAAGGTGAGTATATATATTTTTTTACTTTTTACACATTTTTGGATGATTTTCAGGGAAGGGCTTATATTTTTAAGCCCTTCCCGAAAATTCATCCTGAGATCGCCCACAGCCCATTGCTTTCAAGCCGGCTCCATTGAATTCAATGGGCAAACATCATTCTTCTCTGCCACAGCTGTTACAGCTGTGGCAGAGGAGAATGATTTGTGTTGTATATGTTCTCAATGGGGTCGGCGATGCTGCCGCCGGCCCCATTGAGCGCATATAGAGAAGACCAGGAATCGCAGATAGGCGCGATCTGTGACTTCTGTTCTATAATTAATCGGACAAGCGCATAAAAAGTGCTCATGTGTCTGATACCATTGCAAAGCAATTGTTCTATAAAATCGGCGATCGCATGCGCAAATCGCGCGAAAAATCGCCCGTGTGACCGAGGCCTAACAGTGAAGTGCACAGTGATACCTGACAAACAATACCAAAGCAGGCTACTAATGCAGCTTCATCAGTTTATGGCAATGCATGTAGGGTACATTACTCCGCCTCAGGTCATGTATACAAACTATTATAGCCTTTATTATTATATTTTGCATTTGCAATTATAATTTGATTGGTAGGCCCTATCCATGATATATGCAATATTGTGGCTCACCTTCCTTTTTGTTTTTGTATCAACGCCTTTTTGCACAGGGTGATTCAAAAGTCAGGGCAACAGGGAGTATCTTCTGAAGGCAAGTAAAAAACTTTTTAAAACAGTTTGATGGGTGGGGGAAACCTTTTTAGCACTATGGTGGTGCCTAGCAGCCACCATAGTGGATTCAGTGAAAGAAACATCAATGAAAAAGGGGTCATGGGATAAATGATTCAAGATTTAAAGGTAGAATTTGATTAGAAATGTATTAGTTTAGTTATTTTTTCAATACTTTGATCCATGTTTGAGTTATGAATGTCCTGTTTAATATTAGTAAAGCTGTAATGTTGAATTATGTGATATGGAAAATACTAACCTCATATATTTTCAGGTACCAGAAGATGGCATTAACAACCCAGGACAGGACTGTTTGTTTATTTTGTGTTTAACATTGCAACAAAATATACTGAGAAGAAACAAAACCCATAAGGCCCAATGTCCACGGGTGGATTTGATTTGTGGAACTTGCGGGGGACACCCGCAAATTAAGCCGCCCATAAAGATGCATTAGCATTCGCAAAACAATTTAAAGTATGCGGATGTATATATATTTTTTTCCCCTGGCGCACGGATTGCATGCGCAGGAAGAAATCGCAGCATGCTCCATTTTTCAGCGAATCCAACATGGATAGTTTTCACTGAAGTCAATGGAAGCCATCCGATCCACGGCACAGCCAAATCCACAGGAAAGCAGATTAAAAAAAAAAAAATTAAAGAAAGAAGATCCAACTGCTACGAAGGAGACCTGCGCTGGATCTGGACAGGTAAGGAAATGTATTTTTCTGCCCATGTCTGTTGGCACGACTGGATTCTGCTGTGGGATTCAGCATATGGAATCCGTGTGTGCAAGTGGACATTGGGCCTAAAACCTGAAGGCACGCTTCAAAAGTAAAGAAAAAATGAAAACTTTATTACAAAATATAAATACAATTGTAGATAAGAAGAACTGACTCATAAAAAACATTTAAAAATTATAAAGAGTCAATCACAAAAAAAAGTGCTGAAATCCCTGAGGACCAACAACTTGAAACTTTCTAGTTTTTTTCTACAGAATTTACCATGCTGGATAAATAATGTAATATTTTATAGTATGGGTGCTTATTTATGTGGAAACACCATTTATGTGTAGGATTTTGTGTGCTTTTTATTTTGTCACTATTTAAAGCATTGTATACAATAAACAAAAATCTGCAAAAATTTTTGGATGCCACAATCAGCCACAACAGCAGCATCTGCAGTGTTAAATAATAATAATAATCTTTATTTGTATAGAGCCAACTTATTCCGCAGCGCTTTCATGCATGGATAAATGCAAAACAATACAACAATTACAAAATGAGGTACATTGGGTTAGACACAAATGGGTTGTGGGTGGTACAGGAGGTGCAGGGGGTGGGGAACACAGGCAATAGGAAATTTCATGTGCAGATCAATTATTAGAAGGCAAACGGGGTGGGGCACCATAGGGAGGGGCGAGGGACTAGGTCAGGAGATTTGGTATGCTTCCCTGAAGAGGTGCGTTTTTAAGGCACATCTGAAATTTCGTGCATCGGGAATTGTCCGGATGCCTTGGTGTAGCGCATTCCAGGGGATGGGTGCTGCTCTGGTGAAGTCCTGGAGGCGTGCATGTGAGGTTCGTATTACAGGGGTGTTTAGTCTGAGTATGTTAGCTGATCGGAGTGAGCGGGCTGGGTGGTGTACTGGCAGGAGGGAGGCGATGTATGGTGGCGCAGCTCCATGCAGAGCTTTGTGAGTGAGGTAGAGGAGTTTAAACTTAGTTTGGCAGTGGATGGGCAGCCAATGCAGTGACTGGCATAATGCAGAGGCGTCTGAGTAACGACTGGATAGAAAAATGAGCCTAGCTGCTGCATTTAGTATGGATTGGAGTGGAGTCAGTGCAGTACGGGGGAGGTCGATGAGTAGCGAGTTGCAGTAGTCAAGCCGGGAGTGGATGAGGGCGACCACGAGTGTCTTTAGTGTGTCTGTGGTTAGGAACGTACGTATTTTAGCAATATTTCTGAGGTGCATGTAGCATGTTTGGGCCAGAGATTGGATATGGGGGGTAAAGGAGAGGTCAGAGTCCAGTGTGACCCCAAGGCACCGGGCATGCCGTCTGGGGGTTATGATGGTGCCAGACACTGGAATGGAGATGTTGAGGGGAGGTCGATTAGAAGGTGAAAAGACAAGGAGGTCAGTTTTAGAGAGGTGTAGTTTGAGAAAAAGGGAGGACATAGTGTTAGAGACAGCGGACAGACAGTTGGTGATATTTAGGAGGAATGGTCCAGAGATCTCACCAGAGGAGGTGTATAGTTGGGTGTCGTCAGTGTAGAAATGGTATTGGAGGCCAAATTTGTGGATGGTTTGTCCAATTGGGGCAGCATAGATAGAGAAGAGAAGGGGACCAAGGATCAAGGCCTGGGGGACCCCAACAGCAAGAGGAAGTGGAGAAGAGATAGAACCAGCAAAGGAAACACTGAAAGAGCGGTCAGAGAGGTAGGAAGAGAACCAGGAGAGAGCAGTGTCCTTTAGACCAATAGAGCGGAGCATAGTGAGAAGGAGGTTATAGTCAACAGTGTCAAATGCAGCAGACAGGTCAAGGAGGATTAATAGGGAGTACTCACCTCTTGACTTTGCAGTCATCAGGTCATTTGTTAGTTTTGTAAGGGCAGTTTCGGTTGAGTGTAGAGAGCGGAAACCAGACTGGAGGGGGTCAAGGAGTGAGTTCTCAGAGAGAAAGCGAGTAAGGCGGGGGTAGACCAGGCGTTCTAGTAATTTGGAGATGAAGGGGAGGTTTGAGACGGGTAGTTGGCAGCATCAGATGGGTCCAGGGTTGGTTTTTTAAGCAGAGGTGATATGATGGAGTGTTTAATTGAGGAGGAGAAAGTGCCAGAGGCTAGAGAGAGGTTGCAGATTGTGGTGAGGTGAGTAATGAGAGCTGGGGGAAGGGACCGGAGGAGGTGAGAGGGGAGAGGGTCGCAAGCGCAGGTGGTGGGGTGGGCAGCGGAAAGGAACCTGGAGACTTTTTCCTCTGTCATTGGTTCTAACATAGATAGTGAGTAGGTGCTGGATGCAGTGCTGATGAAACTGGGATCGGGGCTAACCATGCAGTTTTCAGGGATATTTTTACGAATGTTGTCGATTTTTTTCTTTGAAATAGGCAGCTGGTTCACCAGCAGTTGGGTCTGTCGCAGGGGCCTGTTCTTTGGGGCTGAGGAGGGAGTGAAAGGTCTCAAAGAGTTGTTTGTGGTTGTGGGATAGTGATGAGACAAGGGAGGTGAAATAAATGGCATAGAGCAGCCATTAGATGAGCAGTGGCTCAGCTGCTTACTCCTTTTCTAGGATTAAAAAAGCCTCTGTATGTGATAATCAGAGAGCAAATATGTTCTCTGATTGATAAGACAAGGAGTGGTGATAACATGAAAAAAGTCCATGTTACCCCTCTCCTAGAACAGGAGAACAGGCAGCTAAATCACAGCTCTGCTGCCTGCTCATCCTCCTTCTTCCTCCCCACTTTTCTGCACACAGACTGAAATGTCAGCTGTGAATTCAGTATTCCAAACCTCTCTTCAAATGGTTGTAACTCAGATTCTATCAGTGCTTTCAACATGCTTTTTGTGTCATTGTAAAGCCAGTAAAAGCATGTCAGTAACACTGATAGAACTGGAACTTCAGCCATGTGAAGTAGAATGAGGTGTGATCATCAAAAACTCCAAAATGCCCTTTTGCTTAAGGAGACTATGTTACCATTGTTTTTGCTGCTCTCTCTGGTAGCAGCACAAGATAGTGACAGTGTCGTTGATTACAGTGATATGTCTGCTGTATGGACCTTGCAGTGGTTTGGAAGAAACTTGCATTTTATTAGTAGCAGCCAAACACAGCAGGACTACAGTAAATAGTCCTCAATGTTCATGAGAGATCATACCATTGGGCTTAATAAATGAATCATGCCTTATAGTGATCAATAGGATATGCATATGGTGTCTACATGGTATTGACTGTGGGATGGAGTAATCCTGCCTGTCTTTGAGGACGCTGTTTGTGTGCCCATTTCCATGGATTGGTGATGCACCAATGAAGGGGCACGACATCATGACAAATGAACTGCTGGCTGGTTTCTTGGGTGCCTGTAATGGACTTATAGAGTTTTGACAGTGCTTGTACGCAGTTACGGTAGAATTGCTCTTGTGTAGTCGGCCAATTGGCACTTGGAGGTTTCTGAATGGCCATTGTAGAGGCACGTCTAGATGAGGGGGTGTACCTTGGTGCATTTAAACTTAGCATCTGTGCAAGCACTGTGGCTGATATTCGACCCTGAATTTTATGATGTATTGCACTACACATACTTGTTAGAGATGAGCGAGCACCAAAATGCTCGAGTGCTCGTCACTCGAGTCGAACTTTCAGTGATGTTCAAGAGTTCGTTTCAGGTAACGAACCCCATTGAAGTCAATGGGCGACTCGAGCATTTTTGTACATGACTGGTGCTCCGCTAAGGTTTTCATTTGTGAAAATCTTAGCAAATCACCAAAGTCATGTAAAAAACACAGAAATGGATAGGGCAGGCGAGGAGCAACAGGCAGGGCTGCATTTCGGGCTCCGAGGTCTCACTATTAAGCCACAATAGTGGCAAGAGTGAGACCCCCCCCCCCCCCACTGTCAGCATAAGGACCGTTACCTGAAAATCATCCTAAAATGTGTAAAAATAAAAAAATAAAAACTATGTCAGCATTAAGATCATTCTCCTCTGCCACAGCTGTTACAGCTGTTGCAGAGAAGAACAATGTTAGCCCATTGATTTCAATGGAGCCGGCAATACAGCCGGCTCCATTGAAAGCAATGGGCTGCCGGCAAGCGCGGGATGAATTTTTGGGAAGGGCTTAAAATATAATCCCTTACCTGAAAAAGAAAGATTTTAGTGTAAAAAAGAATAAAAATGCAGGCATTCTCTTTAATGGAGCCGCTGCTGCTGCCGGCGACTCCGTTGAAGACAATGGTCCGCTGGCACACCTGAATTCTTTTTCAGGGAAGGGCTTTACATATAAACCATTCCCTGGAAATGAATTAAAAGTGATTTAAAAAACAAAAAAAAATAGATACTCACCTCCCTTCAGCTGCCGGGGCACAGCCGCATCTTCTCCTGCTGTCCCCTGCACTGTGGTGCTGAACTGCTGTCATTCAGCTGAGAGCTGCGCTGAGCCAATCAGAGGCAGCACTCACTCACCCATTCATGAAGGTGAATCATAGAGAGGCTTGTCTATTGTATAGCTTTGGTTATCTATTCTATTAATAACTGAGTTTTAAATCTCTATTTTATTTCAGTGAATCAGTTTTTATTTAGAGACAGTTACTGAATGTATTTTTCAGTAAGGTGTGCTGTGTCATAGATTTTAGTGCAGATCTATGCTGATAGTGGCATACAAAGACAAGAAAGCTCCCTCTGTGATGTCATCGTCCCTTCATGTAAAGGGCCGATAAGTTGCCATGGCAACAGAACTCCAAATACTGGCGTCCCGGCTTGCCATTGTCTATGATCGCTATTGAAGGCTATGAGGCATTGGAGTACAAGTCCTGCAATGCACTATCATTCTAATCCTAGCTGTATAGTTCAAGTGCCTTACAGGACATACAAAATGTACAAAAATAGTGTTAAAAAACATGTAAAAAAACAATAAAAAAACTTTTTTGAGGACTTTCCACTATTTGTATAAAACAAAATTAAAATTCCCACATATTTGGTATCATCATAATCGTAACAACCTGTACAATAAATTTAACACACTATTTATTCTGCACGGCAAAAACTGAATAAAAAAAGACAAAAAAATGGAGGCAAATGCTTATTTTGTTTGATTTGACTCCCAAAAAAACACAATAAAAGTGATCAAAGAAGGCATATGTACCTCAAAATGGTACCAGTAAAATGTACAGCTTGTCACACAAAAAAAACAATCCCTCACAGAGCTCCGTCCATGGGGAAAAAAAAGTTATTAGACTTTGAAGGCAGTGATGTAGAAAAAAATAATTTCCAAAAGAATGTTTTCATTGTGCAAAGTGGAAAAACCTCAAAAACGTATACAAATTTTGATATTGCTGTAATCGTACTGACTGTCAGAAAAAATATATTATGTCATTTGTGCTGCATGATAAATGCTGTTAAAAAAAAACAAACAAACAAAAAGTAGAAATATCTCCCTGCTCTCAAAAAAAAAGAAAAAAAAAAAAGAAAAAAGTTTGACATATATATAAAGGCAAAGGCCCTCACTGACTGACTTACTGACTTGACACTAATTTTCTAACTGTGTGGAGTTGTATAAACCTGAAATTTGGCATGAATATTCTTTAGGTCCTAAATAGGAAAAGTAAAGGGGTCACAACTTGAAAAGTGAACGCTAAGTGCAGAAGTATTGGCACCCCAGTGTAATGAACGTAATCTAATGCTCTATCTTCCCGATGTTGTACAAACATGAAATTTGGCACAACCATTCTTAAGGTCCTAATTAGCAACAGTAAGGGCGCCCACCCACTGGCGTTTGCGATTTTCGTGCGTGAAAAACGCCGCGTTTTCGCTGCGTTTTTCCCGCGTTTTTCGCGGCGTTTTTTGCCGCGTTTTCGCGGCGTTTTCGCGGCTTTTCCATTGACTTTCATGGGTGCATTAGGAGAAAAATAAGGACACATATGCAACTGACAGTTCCTATGTTAAAAAACGCAACGCAACGCAAAACGCCAGTGGACAGGAACGCATGTTATCTCTATGCCTGTGCAGGAAAAACGCAAAACGCAAACGCAGGTAAAAAAAACGCAAGTGGGTGGGCGCCCTAAAGGCGGCACAACTTGATTATTTAATTCTAAGCGCCAAAGTAAGTGACCCACTATGTAATATTACTAATAATACACATCTGTACCGCACAAACATGAAATATGGCACGACCATTCTTTAGATCGTAAAAAGGAAAAGCAAAGGGGTTGCAACTTCAATATTCATGCGGTACATGAGATAGTATTTTTTCTAAGAAACCAGAAAGCCTAGGAAAATGATTTGTATACTGGGGGGAATCTGCCTCACCTCTATGTGTATATACTGGGGAGAATCTAATGCTCCTCTGTGTGTATATACTGAAGAAAATCTACCTCTTCTCTATGTGCATATACTGAGGAGAATTTAATGCTCCTCTATGTGTATATACCAAAGAGACTGTAATGCTCCTCTGTCTATATACTGAAGAGAATCTACCTCACCTCTATGTGTTCATACTGAAGAGACTCTAACGCTCCTCTATGTGTATATACTGAGGAGAATCTAACTGACCTCTGTGTGTATTTACTGAGGAGAATCTACCTCAACACTATGTGTTTATACTGAGGAGAATCTACCTCACCTCTATGTGTATATACTGAGGAGTATCTAACTGACCTCTGTGTGCATATACTGAAGATAATCTACCTCACCTCTATGTGCATATACTGAAAGGCTGTAAAGTACATAAGGAAGTGACCATGGACTGCAGAGATGAAGCATGCCTTTAAGGCTAAAAAGGGGCTGCAACCTCCAGTCTGGTTGTAAATTTGAATAAAAAGGGGAGTTACCTTTAACCCCTTAAGGACATGGCCTATTTTGGGCTTACGAACACAACATCTTTTTTTTTGGAGGGAGGTTGATTTCCACTTTTCAAGACCCATAACTTTTTTATTTTTCTGTTGACATGGCCGTATAAGGGCTTGTTTTTTGCATGGTGAACTATAGTTTCTATTGGTACCATTTTTGGGTGCATACAATGTATTGTAAAACTTTTATTTTTCTATTTTTTCAGAGCAGCGAGAGAGGACACATCAATTCTGCCATTGTTTTTCAGGTTTTTTTTTACAGCATCAATCAAACTGCATAAACGACATAACACATTTTTTCAGCGGTTCGGTATGATTACAATGATATCAAAAACATTTTTAAATTTTTAGGTTTTTCCACTTAAAAACAATAAAAACCCTCTTTAAAAAAAAAAGTATATATAATTATAATTATATTATAACTATTTAAGTCACATCAATTTTTTTAATTTTTGCATGTACAGAGCCCTGTGAGGGCTTCTTTTTTGTGTCACGAGCTGTAGTTTTTTTTTTTTTGTACCATTTTTTGGTACATGTGGCTTTTTTAATCGCTTTTATTGGTTATAGTGATTATAGGGAATGGCAAAGCAGGATGCCTGTATCTGGCATCCTTGCCAAAGAAATGTAGTTCCACAGCAGCACTCTTTTCAGGGTGTATAATTTCCCAGTGAAGCGGAATAGTTTGCACATCCAGGCAGGGGTCAGATTCACTCCCCCAAACAGATTCACCATAGAGAGAGTAAAGGACAGCAAACTTAAGATGCCAAAAATAAAACTTACATCCCCGTGGATGTGTCTTTATTCCTTTAAAGTCATGGCAGCCATGGAAACCCATCAGCCCTCTGCGATTAGAATGGGGGGGGGGGGGGATCCGATGACGCCACATAGGGAGCCAGCTCCCTCTGTGAATCCTTTACAAGCTGCTATCTACATCGATTACAGCATGTAAGGGGTTAACAGTGGGAGTCACTGTCCTGATGCACCCCCCGCTGTTGCTGCGGGAGGCTGGCTATCAGTAACATCTGGCTCCCACTGCCGGATGGTGTGGGATCTTTTTAGGTCCCCCGAGATCCACATGATGTAAGCTTACTTCATGTTGCCTTAAGTACCACCCTGCCATGACGTAACTTTACATCATCTGGTGGAAAGGGGTTGAGGGTAGAAAGTTAGGTGAGTGGAAGGGGTGGCACATTCTGCAGAGGGACATCGGTATATGCAGTCTGAGGAGAATCTAATGCTCCTCTGTGTGAATACATATTTTATTCCTCGGCTCCTCTAAAGAAACCATGACTTCATAAAACATTCCGTGCAAACACAACAGGTAAACACCTGTACCAAATTAACTCAGGCGATATCAGTTGGTATATCATATGCACTCAAAAATGGTACCAATAAAAATGACAGTTAGCCATGCAAAAAGCAAGCCCTCATATGGTCATGTTGATGGAAAAATAAAAAGCTTATGGATTCTGAAAAGTGGAGATGAAAATCCTCCAATAATCGTTGGCCATGTCCTGAAGGAGTTAATCATAACAGGCGTTACACGGGTTAAGAACAGTTTAACTCATTTCTGAAAATTATGCTATTAAGTACAATTGATGGTGAAGTACAAGAATAGCCATGTTTTGACAAATGAGGTTCAGCAGAGAAAATATTAGGATGTCCTCATCTAGACTAATCGAAAACAATGATTCTTTTACAAAGGACAAATATGACAAATTGAATCCTATCACAGAGAAAACTATTACTGTAGAAAATCCTAATTTACATGGCATCTGGTAAGACTAACACAAAGTATGCCTTGTAAAGCCTGCATATCACTATTTCATGTTATCAGCTATTTGTGTAAGTATATAAATTACATAGATAGCGAAAATGTAAGAATAATACACTCTAATCATTAAAAAAGAATCAGACTAGAATCCTCAACAAATTAGCAAGCTTTACTGTGCAGAGTAAAAGCATCACTATTGTACCCATTAAGCGCAGATGTTGTTTTTCTACATCTAAAAGAAAATGACGCGGCACATACTATACTCTTTGATTCACATTCACAAGTGGGAGATCATTTCATGTGTCTGAAGATTTGAGAAGTGGATTTTAATTAGAGGAAGACGACAATAGCTTACACCAGTTAAATTTTAATGCATATCAGTGTTAAAATGTTGCAACTTTTTTATCGCTATCTATCTATCTATCTCATCTATCTATCTATCTATCTATCTATCTATCTATCTATCTATTTATCTCATCTATCTATCTATCTATCTATCTCCTATCTATCTATCTCATCTATCTATCTATCTATCTCCTATCTATCTATCTATCTATCTATCTATCTATCTATCTATCTATCTATTTATCTCATCTATCTATCTATCTCCTATCTATCTATCTATCTATCTATCTATCTATCTATCTATCTATCTATCCATCAATCATATTATAATAATACAGTAGTTGAAATGTATTTGTTGTTATTCTCAAACTATACTTTAATGCTCCGTCCCTCATCTAAATACCCTGGTCAAGGCAAAGTGGCTTGATGGCATGTCCCCTGACACCCAGTATCCAGGGAACATGCTCAACCAGATAATTACAGTGTTAACAAGATAATGAAAGTTAATCCTGACCACCACCCACAGAATATAATTTGATTGCTTGTCTTTTGCACATGGTTTTTGGCAGGACTTTTTTAAGAAGTTAATTTGAGTTTGATATGGTGGTGATCCTTTGTAGTCTTACTTATATTTCACTTCACGACTTATATGTGTGTGTATATATATATGTGGTGGCCCTTAGCTATAGGTAATTTTCCGAAAGTTTGACTTTTGTTGCTTCCACCCCTTAATCCTGTTCCAATCAACAAACAACCGGGCTGTGCAAAACTTCAGCTCAATCAGATATCTGCTAGGTGACCCTCAAATGCCTTGAAGTTGGAACATAGTATATGTATCATGCAATGATTAATTCCGTTCAAAAGCGGTATACTCTTCCCCATCTCAATCCTTTTTCTTTTTTATTCTTAGAGAAATTTATGTGGACACATTCAGGCAACCCCAGTAATTGTTCAAAAACATACTGAATTAAATTTCCAAAAAGGTAATTCCAAAAACTTCCTGAAATAATATGAACAATGTAAAGAATGTTAGTTTTTTTAATACACAACTTCTATAAGAGAAACACATTTTTATTTACAACAATTTCTATAGAATCAAAACATAATGTGAACGAACAAACATCGAACATTATTTTTTCCTGAGAGGATCTAGTAGCACTTGGGTATTTTCTACAGTCTCTGGCAATGATCTGTAAAACAAATTGTTTCTCATTTTCATCTTCTGTGAGAATGTTATTGTAATCCTGAACAAGTTTGACGCCTCTTTCTGCAACGTCATTCACAACTGTCTTCTCAAGTTTTTCAATTCCACTTTTGTAACCAGGATCATCCTTCCATTAAGTGCAGTGATAAAGTCCGATAATGTTTCCTATGTACAACACAGACCAAAGGCGCACAGCGTTATACATGTTAAAAGTAATGCCACCGTTGATTGCAACATTACTTTTAACACAGGAAAAGTCCTGCATGCAACGTTATTGTGCAATGTGCAAATCGCATAACATAATTCACACATAACATAACTGTATGTTAAATCAATTGAAGCGCCAGCTTAATTTGGCAATAGCAATGCTAATTAAATTAATGAAAATGTGTATTAATTTCCATTACTAATGCTTACAAGTGATTATAAATAAAATAACTGATCGAGCTAAAATTTTGAAGAGATCATTTTTTGTTGATTGGAATGAGACAAGGGGTGGGGGTTAAACTTTTAGACAGTTGAAAAATAAGGGCCACCCATATATATATATATATATATATATATATCATGGTCATAGGGGTTGAATGGAGTGGGCTAAGGAATGGAGCCTTCTATATACCGAGCGAGTGTCAGCTTCCTTCAACGGCTAGGAGCTATCATCAGTTCCCCTGTGATGTGATTGAGCTGCCATGCATGGATGTGGCACAGCTTAATAAGCAATGCTGGAGAGTACTATATACTGCAAAACAGAAGTATTGACTAGTGAGGGTTTCCAGGGCTGCCTGTAGCAGGCTTAATAGTCAACATTAGAAAGTACAATATACTGCAATACAGATGTATTGCAGTATATAGCAAAAAGCAATCAAGTAACTACAAGTTCAAGTCCTCTACCCGGAAAAAAATGTATGAAAAGCTTTGATAAGTTTTTTTATTAAAAAAATAAAAGATAAAAGATCACAATTAGAGATGAGCGAGCATACTCGTCCGAGCTTGATGCTCGTTCGAGTATTAGGGTGTTCGAGATGCTCGTTACTCGTGACGAGTACCACGCAGTGTTCGAGTCACTATCTTTTTCTTCCCTGAGAAATTTGTGCGCTTTTCTGGCCAATAGAAAGACAGGGAAGGCATTACAACTTCCCCCTGCGACGTTCAAGCCCTATACCACCCCCCTGCAGTGAGTGGCTGGCGAGATTAGGTGTCACCCGAGTATTAAAATCTGCCCGCCCGCGGCTCGCCACAGATGCATTCTGACAGAGATCAGGGAAAGTGCTGTTGGTGCCGGAGCTGCTATAGGGAGAGAGTTAGGAGTGATTTTAGGCTTCAAGAACCCCAACGGTCCTTCTTAGGCCATAGAAATCGCAGATCGCACCTATGTGCGATCTGCGATTCCTGTTCTCTTCTCTATATGCGCTCAATGGGGCTGGCGGCAGCAGTGCCGACCCCATTGAGAACATATAGAAGACAAATCATTCTTCTCTGCCACAACTGTAACAGCTGTGGCAGAGAAGAACGATGTTTGCCCATTGAATTCAATGGAGCCGGCAATACAGCAGGTTCCACTGAAAGCAATGGGCTGCCGGCGTGCGCGGGATGAATTGTCGGGAAGGGCTTAAATATATAAGCCCTTCCCTGCAATTCATCCAGAAATGTGTTACAATAAAAATATATACCGTATATACCGGCCTATAAGGCGACGGGGCGTATAAGACGACCCCCCAACTGTC
This sequence comes from Eleutherodactylus coqui, assembly GCF_035609145.1. NCBI lineage: Eukaryota > Metazoa > Chordata > Amphibia > Anura > Eleutherodactylidae > Eleutherodactylus > Eleutherodactylus coqui. Next base: position 22,372,628 of record NC_089845.1, read on the forward strand.
ACCTTATACGCCGGGAATACAGCGGAGCAAAGAATAAAATTCATTACTCACATCCCGCGGTGGTCTGCGGTGCTGCTGCAGGCCGTCGCTCCCTCCTGGTCCCCGGCAGAGCATTGTTTTCTGGACGCAGGGCTTTAAATCCCCGCCTCCAGAAAACACACGTGCCTTCAGCCAATCACGGCCAATGACAATGATGTCATTGAATGGCTGTGATTGGCTGAAGGCACGTGCGTCCAGAAAGCAATTCATCCCGCGCACGCCGGCAGCCCATTGCTTTCCGTGGAACCTGCTGTATTGCCGCCTCCATTGAATTTAATGGGCTAACATCGTTCTTCTCTGCCACAGCAGTTACAGCTGTGACAGAGGAGAACGATCTTTATACTGACAGTGCGAGGGGGGGGGGGGCACTCTTGCCGCTATTGTGGCTTAATAGTGGGACCTGTGAACTTGAGATGCAGCCCAACATGTAGCCCCTCGCCTGCCCTATCCGTTGCTGTGTCGTTCCCGTCACTTTCTTGAATTGCCCCGATTTTCACAAATGAAAACCTTAGCGAGCATCGGCGATATACAAAAATGCTCGGGTTGCCCATTGACTTCAATGGGGTTCGTTACTCGAAACGAACCCTCGAGCATCGCAAAAATTTCGTCCCGAGTAACGAGCACCCGAGCATTTTGGTGCTCACTCATCTCTAATCACAATCCTACCTTCTCACGTTTGCCAAATCCATAAAAATCAGAATCGTTAAAATATCACATTGTTTGTTCCAAATGGTGAATATCATAAGAAAAAATATGCAATGACAGAATTGTGGTTTTTTTGGCATTTAATGTTTGCAAAAAATAGAAAAGTGAACAAATAGTTGTATGTCAAACAAAATTGTTAAAAACTACAGATAACCCCCCAAAAATCAAGCCTCTACAGTCTAATCCATGGAAAAATAAAAAATGTATTGGTCTTAGCAAATAGTGACGGCAAGCAATAAAGTAAAGATGTCATTTTTTAAAATTTATTCAGCTTAAAATTGCTCAAAAGTTTTTCAGTTAATGAAATGGTGTATTAAATTGGACTATTTAAAAATACAATATGTCATGGAAAAACAAACCCCCACACGGATATTTTATTGGAAAAAAGTCAGGCTCTTGTAAGGCAGGAACAAAAACAAAAAGAAAAATGGCAAGCTAAAAAATTTTTGGTCTTGAACAGATTAAATTATTCATTTAAAAATATAATCCAGCAATATATGATCAAAATAAATATTAAAATAAATGTTACATCATAGTGGAGTAAACCAAAAATATCTTGTAATAACTTCTAAACTGCAGACCTACTGCCATGTATTTTGAAGCAGATTGTGTGTGCTCCGCTTTTTTAGGCCTTAGTCAAACGGGCGTTTTTTTGTGGGATGAATTGTCGGGAAGGGCTTAAATATATAAGCCCTTCCCTGCAATTCATCCAGAAAAATGTTAAAATAAAAAATATATATATACTCACCTGCTCCCGGCAGCCGGAGTTCCGTGCGGCCGGCCTGCAGTGGGTGTGAAGGGGGTGTGAGTCAGACTTGCCCCCTGATTGGCTCAGCACTGAGCCAATCAGAGGCAGGTCTGACTCACACCCATTCATGAATTCAGGCCGGCCGCGCGGAACTCCGGCTGCCGGGAGCAGGTGAGTATATATATTTTTTTTATTTTAACACTTTTCTGGATGAATTGCAGGGAAGGGCTTATATATTTAAGCCCTTCCCGACAATTCATCCCGCGCTCGCCGGCAGCCCAGCTGTGGCAGAGAAGAATGATTTGTCTTCTATATGTTCTCAATGGGGTCGGCGCTGCTGCCGCCGGCCCCATTGAGCGCATATAGAGAAGAGAACAGGAATCGCAGATCGCAGATAGGTGCGATCTGCGATTTCTGTTCTATAATTTATCGGACGAGTGAATCAAAAGCGCTCATGTGTCCGATACTATTGCAAAGCAATGGTTTTAAAAACTCGCAGAACGCATGCGCATGCGCAAATCGCGCGAAAAAACGCCCGTCTGACTAAGGCCTTAAATTGCAACATATAAAATTAATCACATCAATAGTAAAAATTCCTCATGTGTGATGGCTTTAGGGTTGAATATTACTTATATTATTATCATCCTTATATCCATTAGAGTGGGTTCACACAAGCGTGTTTTTGTGTGTACTTAGGTGCGTACATACATCCGCACCTAAATACGAGCAAAAACATGTGTGAACCACAGCTGCATGCTTGTTGTCAATGGAGCCACGGCTGCTGCCAGGGAAGGGGTTTACATATAAGCCCTTCCCTAAAAGAGAAACATTTTAGTGCAAAATAACCCCCAAAAGCCAACTTACTTCTCCGCCGCTGCCGTGACCCCCGTGGGCATGAAGAACACATCTGCCGCATGCGGTAGACCTTTCCTTCACCCCCGCTAGTTAAAAGAATTCCCTGCTGCTACATCTGCAACATCTGTGGCAGATACAGCAGAGGATTTCTTTAATTCTCAACTGCAGCTGTCACACATGACAGCTGCAGTAGAGAATCCTGCTGCCAGCATCCCCGTCAATGGCTTTTCAGGGAAGGGACTCATAAGCCCTTCCCTGAAAAGCCATTTAAAAAAGTGAATTTAAAAAAAAATCAATACTCACCTCCCTTCAGCTGCCAGGGCTCAGTTGCGACTTCTGGTGCTGTCCCCGAATCCGTAGTTCTGAGCTATCAGCAGCCAGGGATTTAAAATCCCCACCTGCTGGTAGCTCTGATTGTAATTAGCTGAAGTGCCGGGAACAGCGGCAGAAGTCACCGCTGAGCCCCGGCAGCCGTCAATGGCTTTTCAGGGAAGGGCTTCATAAGCCCTTCCCTTAAAAGCCTTTTAAAATAGTGTACAAAAAAAATAATACTCACCTCTGTAGCTGTCCCCAGCTCTGTAGTTCTGAGCTATCAGCAGTCGGGAATTTAAAATCCCCGCCTGCTGGTAGCTCTGATTGTAATTGGCTGAAGTACAGCGCCAAAAGTCGCCGCTGAGCCCCGGAAGCTGAAGGGAGGTGAGTATTGATTTTTTTTTTGTATTCACTTTTTTAAATGGCTTTTCAGGGAAGGACTTATGAAGCCCTTCCCTGAAAAGCCATTGTTGGGAATGCTGGCAGCAGGATTCTCTACCGCAGCTGTCATGTGTGACAGCTGTGGTTGAGAATTGAAGAATTCCTCTGCTGCATCTGCTACAGATGCGGCAGATGTAGCAGCAGGGAGTTCTTTTAACTAGCGGGGGAGAAGGAAACATCTGCTGCATGCGGCAGATGTGTTCTTCATGCCCGCAGGGGTCACGGCAGTGGCGGAGAGGTAAGGGGTTTTTTTGCACTAAAATGTTTCTTTTTTAGGGAAGGGCGTATATGTAAAGCCCTTTCCTGAAAAAGAATGCAGGGAGTCGGCAGTGCATTGTTTTCAATTGAGCTGCCGGCAGCAGCCCCGGCTCCATTGAGAACAATGCGTGCATTCGCTGTGGTGTACGCATGTCCTATATTTGCAGGCATGCACCTGCAAAGTACAGACATGTGAACAAACCATAGGGAATACATTGTTGTAAATACAAGCGTGTTTTTGTGTGTGCGTATGCACGCACAAAAACACGCTCGTGTGAACGCACCATTAATCATAGTACTTTAAAGTGGGTTTGGTTTGCTTTGAGTTTCACCTAAGTCTATTTAAAGAAGATGATGTAATTCAACACAACTGTAGCCTAAGTAAGAAAATACATTTCTCGCCCAAATTCTAGGCCTACCTTAAAACACAGCCATAGTTAGACTTTTCTTCACTAAGGGCAATATTCGGTTTGTCCCCTTTCCCCTTATCCACCATTTGTTTATATGTCTGTTAGCACAAATGTTGCTAATTGGTATATCTTTAGAGATCCAAATTAATTGTTTATATTCAAGCTGGTAGAAGCTTACAAATCACACACACACATTGGATGTGATTGGAAGTTATCTGTTTCGTTAATAAGCAGTAGTACATATGCAAAGACATTTGAAATGAAGCTAGAACACGCCTCACTTGTAATAATTATAATTTATTATAATTAATTTATTATCACTGGTTGTTAAAACTAAACAAGAACAGTGATGTCCTAGTTAGAGTCAGGACTACTCTCAGGCCAATTGGAACTATTTCTTATGAGACTTCTGTAAAATGGCCTTCTCTTGGAGAACTGGTGCTGATAGCACCAAGGTTATGTAGTCTGGTTCTCTTGTCTCAAAGTACTGAAGGTATGGGATGTACTGACCAAACAAGGTTGTGTACTAGATGTACATCTGCAAAGTTCTCATAAACGAAAAAGGCGACAATATTATATGATGAGCTGAAGCATACAAAATAGATGCAAGAGAAAAATGGATGCACATTTACTGCTCTAACAATCTCAATGTATATAAAATAAAAACAAATCAATTTTTCAGTAGGTTATGGTAAAAAATTCAAACATTTTGAATTGACACTAGAGATGAGCGAACGTACTCGTCCGAGCTTGATGCTCGGGCGAATATTCGCGTGTTCGGGATGCTCGTTACTTGTAACGAGCACCACGCGGTGTTCTGGTTACTTTCAGTTTCCTCTCTGAGACGTTAGCGCGCTTTTCTGGCCAATTGAAAGACAGGGAAGGCATTACAACTTCCCCCTGTGACGTTCAAGCCCTATACCACCCCCCTGCTGTGAGTGGCTGGGGCGATCAGATGTCACCCGAGTATAAAAGTCGGCCCCTCCCGTGGCTCGCCTCAGATGCCTTGTGAGTTAGCTGAGGGAAAGTGCTGTTCTATTGGAGTTGCTGTAGGGAGAGTGTTTGTAGTGAGTGTAGGCTTCAAGAACCCCAACGGTCCTTCTTAGGGCCACATCTACGTGTGTGCAGGCTGCTGTTAGCAGTGGAAATTTTTTTTTTTTTTCTCAAAATCGGCAGTGCAGAGCATTGCACCCGGTATTAGGGACAGAAGTGGTGCTTAGGCAGGGAGAGTGTTAGGAGTGAGTGTAGCCTTCAAGAACCTCAACGGTCCTTTCTAGGGCCACATTTAACTGTGTGGAGTACTGTGCAGGCTGCTGTTAGCTGTGTTGCTTTTTTTTTTTTTTCTCTCAAAATCGGCGGTGCAGAGCATTGCACCCTGCATTGATACTACAGGCACAGAATTGTGTAGGCAGGGCCACAACACAGTTATATTAGTCATTGAATAGACGCAGTGGGCCTTTTCTTTTTTAACAAAAGGGAAAAAAGTATATTTGCCCTGCCTCTGTCAGTCCTAAGGGCTCTGGGTACGTGTGTGCTGCGTGGAGAACGTAAAAAAATCAGACGCAACCAGCTACGGTTGAGTGCAGCCTTGCGCCAATTTCTTTCCTGCCTGGGAAATACCTGCTCTGCCACAGTTAATAACTCTGCAACAGTAAAGTTCTGTGACACTTTTGCAGGGCCGCAACACAGTTACCGTATATTAGTCATTGAATAGACGCAGTGGGCCTTTTCTTTTTTAACAAAAGGGAAAAAAGTATATTTGCCCTGCCTCTGTCAGTCCTAAGGGCTCTGGGTACGTGTGTGCTGCGTGGAGAATGTAAAAAAATCAGACGCAACCAGCTACGGTTGAGTGCAGCCTTGCGCCAATTTCTTTCCTGCCTGGGAAATACCTGCTCTGCCACAGTAAATAACTCTGCAACAGTAAAGTTCTGTGACACTTTTGCAGGGCCGCAACACAGTTATATTAGTCATTGAATAGACGCAGTGGGCCTTTTCTTTTTTAACAAAAGGGAAAAAAGTATATTTGCCCTGCCTCTTTCAGTCCTAAGGGCTCTGGGTACGTGTGTGCTGCGTGGAGAACGTAAAAAAATCAGACGCAACCAGCTACGGTTGAGTGCAGCCTTGCGCCAATTTCTTTCCTGCCTGGGAAATACCTGCTCTGCCACAGTTAATAACTCTGCAACAGTAAAGTTCTGTGACACTTTTGCAGGGCCGCAACACAGTTATATTAGTCATTGAATAGACGCAGTGGGCCTTTTCTTTTTTAACAAAAGGGAAAAAAGTATATTTGCCCTGCCTCTGTCAGTCCTAAGGGCTCTGGGTACGTGTGTGCTGCGTGGAGAACGTAAAAAAATCAGACGCAACCAGCTACGGTTGAGTGCAGCCTTGCGCCAATTTCTTTCCTGCCTGGGAAATACCTGCTCTGCCACAGTTAATAACTCTGCAACAGTAAAGTTCTGTGACACTTTTGCAGGGCCGCAACACAGTTATATTAGTCATTGAATAGACGCAGTGGGCCTTTTCTTTTTTAACAAAAGGGAAAAAAGTATATTTGCCCTGTCTCTGTCAGTCCTAAGGGCTCTGGGTACGTGTGTGCTGCGTGGAGAACGTAAAAAAAATCAGACGCAACCAGCTACGGTTGAGTGCAGCCTTGCGCCAATTTCTTTCCTGCCTGGGAAATACCTGCTCTGCCACAGTAAATAACTCTGCAACAGTAAAGTTCTGTGACACTTTTGCAGGGCCGCAACACAGTTATATTAGTCATTGAATAGACGCAGTGGGCCTTTTCTTTTTTAACAAAAGGGAAAAAAGTATATTTGCCCTGCCTCTGTCAGTCCTAAGGGCTCTGGGTACGTGTGTGCTGCGTGGAGAACGTAAAAAAATCAGACGCAACCAGCTACGGTTGAGTGCAGCCTTGCGCCAATTTATTTCCTGCCTGGGAAATACCTGCTCTGCCACAGTAAATAACTCTGCAACAGTAAAGTTCTGTGACACTTTTGCAGGGCCGCAACACAGTTATATTAGTCATTGAATAGACGCAGTGGGCCTTTTCTTTTTTAACAAAAGGGAAAAAAGTATATTTGCCCTGCCTCTGTCAGTCCTAAGGGCTCTGGGTACGTGTGTGCTGCGTGGAGAACGTAAAAAAATCAGACGCAACCAGCTACGGTTGAGTGCAGCCTTGCGCCAATTTCTTTCCTGCCTGGGAAATACCTGCTCTGCCACAGTAAATAACTCTGCAACAGTAAAGTTCTGTGACACTTTTGCAGGGCCGCAACACAGTTATATTAGTCATTGAATAGACGCAGTGGGCCTTTTCTTTTTTAACAAAAGGGAAAAAAGTATATTTGCCCTGCCTCTGTCAGTCCTAAGGGCTCTGGGTACGTGTGTGCTGCGTGGAGAACCTAAAAAAATCAGACGCAACCAGCTACGGTTGAGTGCAGCCTTGCGCCAATTTCTTTCCTGCCTGGGAAATACCTGCTCTGCCACAGTTAATAACTCTGCAACAGTAAAGTTCTGTGACACTTTTGCAGGGCCGCAACACAGTTATATTAGTCATTGAATAGATGCAGTGGGCCTTTTCTTTTTTAACAAAAGGGAAAAAAGTATATTTGCCCTGCCTCTGTCAGTCCTAAGGGCTCTGGGTACGTGTGTGCTGCGTGGAGAACGTAAAAAAAATCAGACGCAACCAGCTACGGTTGAGTGCAGCCTTGCGCCAATTTCTTTCCTGCCTGGGAAATACCTGCTCTGCCACAGTAAATAACTCTGCAACAGTAAAGTTCTGTGACACTTTTGCAGGGCCGCAACACAGTTATATTAGTCATTGAATAAACGCAGTGGGCCTTTTCTTTTTTAACAAAAGGGAAAAAAGTATATTTGCCCTGCCTCTGTCAGTCCTAAGGGCTCTGGGTACGTGTGTGCTGCGTGGAGAACCTAAAAAAATCAGACGCAACCAGCTACGGTTGAGTGCAGCCTTGCGCCAATTTATTTCCTGCCTGGGAAATACCTGCTCTGCCACAGTAAATAACTCTGCAACAGTAAAGTTCTGTGACACTTTTGCAGGGCCGCAACACAGTTATATTAGTCATTGAATAGACGCAGTGGGCCTTTTCTTTTTTAACAAAAGGGAAAAAAGTATATTTGCCCTGCCTCTGTCAGTCCTAAGGGCTCTGGGTACGTGTGTGCTGCGTGGAGAACGTAAAAAAAATAAGACGCAACCAGCTACGGTTGAGTGCAGCCTTGCGCCAATTTCTTTCCTGCCTGGGAAATACCTGCTCTGCCACAGTAAATAACTCTGCAACAGTAAAGTTCTGTGACACTTTTGCAGGGCCGCAACACAGTTATATTAGTCATTGAATAGACGCAGTGGGCCTTTTCTTTTTTAACAAAAGGGAAAAAAGTATATTTGCCCTGCCTCTGTCAGTCCTAAGGGCTCTGGGTACGTGTGTGCTGCGTGGAGAACGTAAAAAAATCAGACGCAACCAGCTACGGTTGAGTGCAGCCTTGCGCCAATTTATTTCCTGCCTGGGAAATACCTGCTCTGCCACAGTAAATAACTCTGCAACAGTAAAGTTCTGTGACACTTTTGCAGGGCCGCAACACAGTTATATTAGTCATTGAATAGACGCAGTGGGCCTTTTCTTTTTTAACAAAAGGGAAAAAAGTATATTTGCCCTGCCTCTGTCAGTCCTAAGGGCTCTGGGTACGTGTGTGCTGCGTGGAGAACGTAAAAAAATCAGACGCAACCAGCTACGGTTGAGTGCAGCCTTGCGCCAATTTCTTTCCTGCCTGGGAAATACCTGCTCTGCCACAGTAAATAACTCTGCAACAGTAAAGTTCTGTGACACTTTTGCAGGGCCGCAACACAGTTATATTAGTCATTGAATAGACGCAGTGGGCCTTTTCTTTTTTAACAAAAGGGAAAAAAGTATATTTGCCCTGCCTCTGTCAGTCCTAAGGGCTCTGGGTACGTGTGTGCTGCGTGGAGAACCTAAAAAAATCAGACGCAACCAGCTACGGTTGAGTGCAGCCTTGCGCCAATTTCTTTCCTGCCTGGGAAATACCTGCTCTGCCACAGTTAATAACTCTGCAACAGTAAAGTTCTGTGACACTTTTGCAGGGCCGCAACACAGTTATATTAGTCATTGAATAGATGCAGTGGGCCTTTTCTTTTTTAACAAAAGGGAAAAAAGTATATTTGCCCTGCCTCTGTCAGTCCTAAGGGCTCTGGGTACGTGTGTGCTGCGTGGAGAACGTAAAAAAAATCAGACGCAACCAGCTACGGTTGAGTGCAGCCTTGCGCCAATTTCTTTCCTGCCTGGGAAATACCTGCTCTGCCACAGTAAATAACTCTGCAACAGTAAAGTTCTGTGACACTTTTGCAGGGCCGCAACACA